>NC_133062.1:2960000-3305000 GCF_048771995.1 Taeniopygia guttata
CGGTGTCAAAAGCCTTGGCGATGTCCACGAATACAACACCCAGTGGTCTGTGTTCTCTTTTGGCCGACCAAATTATAGTTTGCAGGAGTTTTAAGTTTTCAGAGCATCCCGCTGCTCTGATAAAGCCTCTTTGCCTTGGGTTCAGGGGGCACGCTTTGCTCAGCCTAGCTGTTACAATCCTGGAGAACAGTCTCAGCAAGATGGAACCGATCGTGATAGGTCTCCAGTTATTAATGTCTTTCAAACAATCCGGCTTTGTTGATTTTGGAATTAAAACGGTTCTGCACCCCCTCACCATGTCCGGGATTTTACCAGTTGTTAACCATAAATTGAAAATCTCCATGGTCCGAGAAAACTCGGGATCCATCTTTACGACGTCCCCAAGAGTAATCCCGTCTGGACCGGGAGCCGAGCCTTTGCTCATTTCCCGCACATTTTTCTCAATTTCTTTAGCCGTAATTAATTCTCTGAAGGCAGTGTTGTCAGCCTTCCCGTAAGTTTTAAAGTCCCCAAGGCTTTTAAAGTTACCAGTTGTTTCCCATCTTGTTTTAAAAACCGAATAAATTTCACTGGGTGGTATGTCACAAGACAAGCATTCAATGTCATCTAAAATAATTTTAGCCAGTTTCCCTCTATCAAGATAAAATAAACGCTGGAACCGAAGATAATTACCGTTTTTGATTGCTCTGTCCTTCATCCACTTCTGAAAAGGTTTCTTTGGGCGTTTCTCCCGGGTCACCGTGTCCTTCTTATCTCGGGTTGCCGTTCTTATCTGGCTTATGGATTCCAGGCATCCGAAGCAGTCCTGCGCTGTCTGATTGATTACTAACTGTATATCCTGGCCTTCCGTTACCTGCTTGAATGCCCGGGGAAAGGTGTTAAGTGCCCCAGCTGATAAGCGTTCCTCTAGTGTCTTTTTATAGTAAGCCTGCAGCTGTCCTTCTGATTTTTGCTTGGTGGTTCTCTGCTGTCCGTTGCCCTTATCAGGGTGGTGTCTTATCTCGTCCATTGTTCTCCCTCCAGCAGCTGCCCTGCCTGGCAGAGGGCGTCTCCCAGGTCCATTATCTCTGGCCTCTGCCTGGGCGTGGTGACTCATTTCAGGCTCCGTTCTCAAGCCCGCAGCTGCTCTCCTGGTGCGATGACACACTCCAGGCTCCTCACGTGTCTCCTCTGCTGGTTTTCTGGGCAGCAATCTCCTTTTATCACTAATCTGTTTAGCTGTTTTGGTGGTTATGGGTTCTGCAATAAGCTTATTAATATTTTTGTTTCCCTCGAACTGAGCCTCCAGTCTTATTAGTAATTCTTCCTCCTCCTTTGTCCAGCACCTTTTGTGAGCACCTCTATTTGATGTTTCTTTCGGTTGGGAAGGAACGATCCTTTCCTGATTTGTCACTGCCGGGTGTGCCAATCTCTTATGTTGTCCAAGGCCAATTTTGGTTGTAAAATTTCTGTTGCATACTTCATAGATCCACTCCCCAGCTGGGGCTTTCTCCGTCTCTGGACCCCTGCATTTTGGAAAATGACAAACAACACTGTGATAGTTACTATTTTCCTTTCCACATTTTGCACACCGAAAACAAACCCCCATTTTCCCGTGTGACACTTTCAGATGTTCAATCCGATTCAACACAGAGTTTACCCGGGTACCACAGCAAGGACAAGGTGGATTTTTGTCAGGAACAGTCACCACCACTTTTTCCTCCCCAGTCTGTTCCCCATGTTTCCCAGGCGTTGGAGGAGATGTTTTTGGCGCGTCCTCGCTCTCCTTCTCGCTGCTCCCCTCTTCAGGTACAAACGGTTCACTGTCTCGTGGGAGGCTAGAATGTAAAGTTTCTCCCACACACGGTTGTGGTGCAAGTTGTTCATACACCTCAGGCAACCCGCTCAATCCCTCCCAATCCGCAGCAAAATGAACACACTCATACACATGCAAGTCCGATCTATAGAACTCTAAGTTCACCAGCAAAGCCAAATCATTTTCTGCCAAATTGGGGGGAAATTTAGATGGTAAAAATTGAGCCACCAGGTCTACCTGGTCGTTTTTGGATAACAGGTCAACCCGGTGCTTAGGAAATAAAGACACCAGGTCAACCCACTGGGACTTAGACGAGGGTCCTGGGTGGCTCCAGGACACCAGGTCTACCCAGTCGGAGCGGGAGGTCTGAGTGCCAACCGATACCCTCAGAAGGCATACCGGTAGCCCCAGACCCCCCCCAAAGTCGGATCCGGAATTTGCCAATGAATTGGGACCACGTTCGATGGCGAGAACGGAGTGGGTGGTCAGTCCACTTTCCGAACTCATTGCCCCTGCTGAAATCGGGGGGCCAAGTTTCGGGCAAGAAGCCATGGGGCTTTTTACCGAAGAATTTGTTTCACCGAGTTTAGGCAGGGGTTACGTTGGACTGGTGAGTCCCAACGGCTCCGTACCTGGGGCAGAGATCAACTTAGTCACCCTTCGGAGGGCTACCAGAGGGACCACGAGGAGGTGCGATCTCGGCAGCAATGCCCAGTTGTAACTAGACCCTTAAGAGAGTCATAGTTACTCCCGCCGTTTACCCGCGCTTTGCCTTAGCGCTCTCTTGTCCCCCCTTTTTGTCCCAGCTAGCTCCGTGAGGGGCAGGGGAGCGCTGGCAACTTCCGTGTTTTCCGGCGAACCCTCGGGGGTATCTGCCGGTGCTGCGTGGGTTTGGGAGCGAGGCGAGTCCCGAGGCGAATAAAAGGAGAGAGACTTTTTCCCCCGCGGGCGATATCTCGGTTTATTACGGCTTGGTTGGGAAGGCAAAAACCGAGAAGGCTGCTGCGCGCTAAATTCGAGTTTGTCCGTGCCGCCTGGCCGATTCAGGGGCGGGGTGGCGCACTCCGAAGCTGGCCGCGATCCAAGAGAGGCTGTGTGCAGAGCCGCGGCGCTGCCGCCGGCACGTGCGGGAGCCGCGGCGACCGCGGCAGCGGCGACAGCAGCGGTTCGGCTGAGGCAGCGATCGCGGGGCAGTCCGAGACGGCCGCGATCGCCCGAGGCAGCGGCGGCGGTTGCGGCAGTCAGGGGCCGGGAGAGAGAGAGAGCTGCGGCAGCACGCAGGGATCCAGCGGGAGAAAAAGCCCGCGGCGGCACGCAGGAATCAGGCGGGAGGAAGAGCCTGCGGGTCGGGCAGCAGCAGCGGTCAGGGGCCAGGCGGGAGAAAAAGCACCGGGGCGTCCCCAACTCGTTCTATAAGTACTGGAGAGGGGAAACCCGGGGCGGCCAATGAGATAACGCCACGGGGGAACTGGGGACAGTGGGGGTGCAGGGGTCCAGTGGGAGATGGACAGATGGAAGGGTGCCAGGTCGTCTCTCGACCCCGCCGCGTGGCTCACAGATGGTCTGAGAGACGTAAACAGAGTGACTAAGGTAAACCGCGGGGGGAAATGGGAGAACCCGGGAGGTCGTTACAGATCGCGAGGGGATACATGGAATGACCTTATACATAATAGAACATATAATAACACAATTCCACAATACACCACCTTCATTGCAATGATTAATGCTGATACCAGCCGAGAGACAGTGGGTTCTGCTGCAAACAAGTTTAGAAATTGTGAGAGGATGATCAATGGCGAGATGCAGGCTCATGTCTCTGCTGTGATCAAGGAACTCAAAGAGGAGTTTAAAGAGAAGATGAGGAAGATGAAGGAGGAGGTGAGGAAGATCAATGCAGCACCAGTGCAAGTCACAGGCCCAATAGTCAGAGCCCAATACGCCCAGCTAGAGAGAGAGGATACACCCCACAAACTTACTTGTGGGGGGTTTTTTGCATGGGGAAGACATGGGAAGGAGAGATGGGAAACCCACTTCTGTCCTGGCAGTGAGGGTGCATCCACTCAAGGAGGGAAACACTAACCGAGGGAATTCCAGTAAAGTGAAGGTAGCCTCAGCCTCCCCTGACCGAGCAGCCGGGTATGATCTGTCAGATCCCCTTGAAGGTACCACTAGTATGTATGCCTAGGAAAGAAATAATAACCAGGGTTAAAGGGGCCCTGCCTCTAGCCAGAGAGAGTCACCGGAAAATCAGGTCTTCTGGATGGTGTGGATGCAATGGCCACAGGCATATGATGCCTTAGTTGATACTGGTGCGCAGTGTACCCTGCTACCATCAGGACATCTGGGGGCAGAACCTGTTTCCATTGCCGGGGTGACAGGGGGATCGCAGCAATTGGCCCTGTTGGGAGCCGAGGTGAGCCTGACTGGGAAGGAGTGGCAGAAACATCCTATTGTGACTGGCCCAGAGGCCCCGTGTGTTCTGGGCATAGACTTCCTCCGGAATGGCTGTTACAAAGACCCAAAGGGACTCAGGAGGGCTTTTGGCATAGCTGCTGTAGAGGCAGAGGGCATTAAGCAGTTGAACACCTTGCCTGGACTATCAGAAAACCCATCTGCAGTAGGACTCCTGAGGGTGGAAGAGCAGCAAGTACCAATTGCCGCCTCGACAGTGCACGACCGGCAGTATCGGACAAATCAAGGTGCTGTGATCCCCATCCACAGAGTGATCCGTGAGCTGAAGAGCCAAGGGGTGCTCAGCAAAACCCCACCCTTGAACAGCCCCACTTGGCCTGTGTGCAAGTCTGGCAGAGAATGGAGATTGCCTGTGCATTATTGTGCCGTGAATGAAGTGGCTCCACTGCTGAGCGCTGCTGTGCCGGACATGCTGGAATTCCAGCACAAGCTGGAGTCCAAGGCAGCAAAGTGGTATGGCACTATTGACATTGCCAAGGTGTTTTTCTACATTCCTCTGGCAGCAGAATGCAGGCCTCAGTTTGCTTTCACTTGGAGGGGCGTTCAGTACACCTGGAACTGACTGCCCAAGGAGTGGAAGCGCAGCCCCACCATCTGCCATGGACTGATCCAGGTTGCACTAGAAAAGGGTGAAGCTCCAGAACACCTGCAGTACATCGATGGCATCATTGTGTGGGGAAACACGGCAATGGAAGTATTTGAGTAAGGACAACAGATCATCCAGATTCTGCTGAGAGCCAGCTGCACCATCAAGAAGAGCAAAGTCAAAGGACCTGCCCGAGAGATCCAGTTCCTGGGAGCAAAGTTGCAAGACGGATAGTGTCACATTCCCACTGAGGTCACCAATAAGACCACTGCGATGTCCCCACCAACCAGCAAGAAGGACACACAAGCTTTCCTATGCACCATTGGCTTTTGGAGAATGCCCATTCCCGAGTACAACCAGACTGTGAGCCTTCTCTACCTGGTCACCCACAAGAAGAACGATTTTCACTGGGGCCCTGCGCAGCAGTAAGCCTTTGCCCAGATCAAGCAGGAGATCACTCATACTGTAGCCCTTGGCCCAGTCAGGACAGGAGCAGAGGTGAAGAATATGTTCTACTCTGCAGCCAGGAGCAATGGTTTGTCCTGGAGCCTTTGGCAGGAGGAGCCTGGGGAGACTCGAGGCTGACCACTGGGATTCCGGAGCTGAAGTTACAGAGGGTCTGAAGCCGACTACACTCCTACAGAGAAGGAAATCTTGGCCGCCTATGAAAGAGTTCAAGCCACCTTGGAGGTGATTGTCATGGAAACACAACTCCTCCTGGCACCACGACTGCTGGTGCTGGGGTGGATGCTTAAAGGAAAAGTTTCCTCTCCCACCATGCCACTGACACCACATGGAACAAAAGGATTGTTCTGCTGTCCTTCATAAGAGTAAATGTTGTTCTGTTCTCCTGTCCTTGTCACTGTGCTCACCCTGCATGAGGTGTGTCTGCAAGCCCTCCAACCTCTGGGCTTGGGGTGGGCAAGTGTTCCTGAGGGAACAGGGATGGGGCAGCTGGGCTGGACTGACCCAAGGGATGTTCCATTCCATGTGACACCACGATCAGCAATCAACTGAGAGAACTGGGTGACAAGGGGGGTAGGGGATTAATTTCTGTTTGAAGATATTTTTCTTTCAAAACAGCACCTACACATACAGAATCTTATCCTGCCACAAGGTTGTCAAACATTTTCTGCTGATAGGCAATTTCCTGTGGATTTGCTTTTCTTCTGTTAGTGCTTTTTTTTTAGTTGGGTTTGGAAGGTTTTTTTGGTTGGTTTTGTTTTCTTCCCTGTTGAACTGCCTTTCTTCTGATGCATACGTTTTTTCTCCCTTTCCTTGTGCCTTGCTTGGCACCTGATGGCAAGACAAATTTACCCAACTCAGTCATCTTGCCCAGTTATGTTTAGCAGTCACCATTATTGGATGAGTTCAGTCACAGACTCCCTGCAATTTGGCAGCATCCACAAAGAATTGAAAGTGCATTTCATGTCCTTGTAGAGATAATAGAAATAATCCACAGTGGTGGTCAAGAGCTGGTCACTGAGGGATGTCAGCAGGGCGTGGCTGCCAAGAGGACTCTTTACCATGGATGACATTTGAGCCTCATTGTTCAGCCAAATTCCCACCCACCCCATGTTCCACTCCTTCAGCCCGGGTCTCTCCAGTCTGGCTCTGAGGAGACCACAGCAGACCCTGTCACAGGCCTGCTGAAGCCTGGGCACACAACATCCCCTTCTTTTCCCTCCCACGTGGATTCTGCAGTCCCTGCCTTGTCCTGCCAGTGCCTGGAATGGCTGCAGGAGGATTTGCCACATCCCGTTCTTTGCCGAGCCTGACCAGTCCGTGACTCTCCCAGTCCCCCTCCCTGCCCAGACTGGTTCCATGTCTGCCCTTCCCAAGTGCCCAGGACCCTCTGGGATGGCTCTGGCCTTTCCAGGGAGTTTGAGAGAGGTGCCACAGTGACGCTGCCCAGCCTTCTCAACAGGCCTGACACCAAAGGCCTTTTCCACATCCCTCAGTCCCAGATCAGTGGCCAGAACACAGCACAGCCCTGTCCAGGTCCTCAGGGTGGTTCAGAAGGAAGGCAGCAGGGTTTTCTCCCCACAGACCCTCACTCCATCCAATGTCTCTCTGTGCAGTCCATGGCTGCCCTGAGCATTTTTTCCTGGAGCCTCCCTGCCCAGGATGTTTGTCTCTATGCTGTCCTAACCACAGCCCAGCAAAGAATTCAGGTGGTTTCCCAGAGGAGGTTACTCTCAGAGTAAAATGGCCTCAAGGCACTTTTTGTGCCACTGGAAGTGTGCCGCCCCCCTGAGTGCTGCTGATGGTGTTTGTGCTCACACAGGTTCATCTCCCCACACACACACACACAGGATGCACTGCTGAAATCTCCCCAGTACACAGCAAACATGGCCTGCTGGCCTGGTCACTTGGTGTCCCTCTATGCAGGGACAAACAACCTCCTGCAGGTGGGGGAGAGGCCAGTGCTGGCAATGGTGGTTGCAGGGGCTGGTGTGGGACAATTGTCGTGGGGCACCTTCCCAGGCTGTCCCCAGAACAAAGACACAGCCCAGGCCCTGCTCTGCTCCTCCATCAGGTCCATGCCAGGAGCTCTGGCTGTGCCAGGACACTGCTGTGTGCCCCCCTGCACACTCGCCCTCTGCCCAGGCACTGGGCTTTGCTGTGCCAGGGCATTCCTGGAGCACATTGCTGACAGCAGCTCTGGAGGAGAGCAAAGCCTTCCTGCCCTGCCCTCAGGAGATGCCCTTTGCTGATGGAGCTGCTGTGCTGGAGCCCAGCTGTGTCCCAGCAGTGCCCACGGCCTGTCCCTGCCTGTGGTCACAGCACGGACACGCAGCAGGACAGTGACCAAGCTGCCAGAGCACTGCGGCCTTACAGCCACAGCAGGGCTGGGAAGGAGAGCGTGGAGTTGGGAAGGGCAGCTCCAAAAGGACCAGTCCCTGCTGCTCCCTGGCAGTGCTGCTCTGCTGGAGCTCTCTTCCTCTTCTCCCCTCTAACTTCATGCAGGCCTCAGACTGGAATCCCAGATAAAACAGGCACTGCAGGGTAGTTTATTTTGTTCCAATGTAGCAATAGCACAAACCTGGTTAACAGAGCTTATGGGTCACATTCAAGAGGCAGACAGTGAATTAGATGGTGGGGGTTAAAAAAATGTTATTGAGGATACTTTTATGAGCAAAAAACCCACTGAACATTACCCAGGGACCTGGGCAGGCCTGTTGGGCATGTCATGAGTTCCATTCCAAAAGTTTGGCAGAAGAAAACAGGCAATAGGTATCTTCAGAGAAGCAGCCAGTCATCATTTTCCTCAGGGCATCCTTGAGCTCCTGGTTCCTCAGGCTGTAGATGAGGGGGTTCAGGGCTGGAGGCACCACCGAGTACAGAACTGACACTGCCAGATCCAGGGATGGGAGGAGAGGGAGGGGGGCTTCAGGTAGGCAAAGGCTGCGGTGCAGAGAAACAAGGAGAGCACAGCCAGGTGACGGAGGCAGGTAGAAAAGGCTTTGTGCCGTCTCTGCTCAGAGGGAATCCTCAGCACAGCCATGAAGATCTCCACATAGGAGAAAACCATGAACACAAAACAGGCCAATGACAAAAAGGCACTAACAGCAAGGAGCTCAAGTTCCCTGAGGTAGAAGTATGAGCAGGAGAGCTTGAGGACCTGGGGAACATCAGAGAAGAACTGGCCCAGGGCATTGCCGTGGCACAGGGGCAGGGAAAATGTATTGGCTGTGAGCAGCAGAGCAGTGAGAAAGGCACTGGCCCAGGCAGCTGCTGCCATGTGGGCACAAGCTCTGCTGCCCAGGAGGGTCCCGTAGTGCAGGGGTTTGCAGATGGACACGTAGCGGTCGTAGCACATGACAGTGAGAAGGGAAACCTCTGCTGAAATGAAAAAGACAAACAGAAGCAGCTGTGCAGCACATCCTGAGTAGGAGATGGTGCTGGTGTCCCAGAGGGAATTGTGCATGGCTTTGGGGACAGTGGTGCAGATGGAGCCCAGGTCACTGAGGGCCAGGTTGAGCAGGAAGAAGAACATGGGCGTGTGCAGGTGGTGGCCGCAGGCTACGGCGCTGATGGTGAGGCCGTTGCCCAGGAGGGCAGCCAGGGAGATCCCCAGGAAGAGGCAGAAGTGCAGGAGCTGCAGCTGCCGCGTGTCTGCCAGTGCCAGCAGGAGGAAGTGGCTGATGGAGCTGCTGTTGGACATTTGCTGTGGCTGCACATGGGCACCTGTTCAGAGAAAAGGATAGTTAAGTTTTGGAGGAGTTTCCTGTAACCAAAATCAAAGCCATTTTCCATACACCCTCCTCTGTGACACACAAGGATATTCTTCTGTGTTTAAGAGCTTAGAGGTTTTCATTTTAAGCTCCCCCTATTTCTATCCTGCTATTCTTGGATATCAGAAACGCCCAGCATTTCTGTTGCCCTCCAGGAGAACAGAGTTGGTTCCCTGAGGCTACAGGATGAGTGGAGACTGGGGAGACATGGTCTGTCACTTCATTCTGCTTGGAGTTTCTCTGGGCTTTCATTTTCTCAAATAAATGATGCTCACACTCCCATGTTTCTCTTACAAACCCCCAGGTACTGCTGAGACAGATGGATCCACCACTGCCCAGCTCCACATTTGCAGCCAAGGACTCACATTGCTCATTTCACCAACCCAGAAGCATTTTCAGTGTCAAAACACCTCTGCCTTTTCCTATCAATCTCATAACTCAGAGGTGCTCTAGGACAGGTTTGCATCCTGGATTGCAGCTTCCAGCTTGGACTGAAATCTCCTGGAGACTTCCAAGTGTCCTTCTGATGGCACTGGATGAAGGGACACACAGCTCCTTCCCTGGCTGCACTGCCAGCATTGCCCAGAGCCGGGCACTGGGGACAGCTGTGTCACCCTGAGCCAGCAGTGCCCCCTCCCAGAGCCCCCAGTGCTGGGCAGCTGCTCCCAGCCCTGTGCTCTGCAGAGGGAACTGGGCCCGGGGCTGCAGAGCTGCCCCACGGCTCTGCTGCAGCTCTGCCTGCACAGGAGGGGCTGCACACCTTGGAGCCCCGGCCCTGAGGGCAGAGGCTGGGCTGGGGGACAGGAGCAAGGGGGCTTGTGCAGAGGGAGGGGCTGCACTGGAGGGAATCCTCTGGACATCTCTAAACTCCCCTGCCTCAGCATTTCTGGGTTTTGTTCTCTCTCCTTCCCTGATCTTCTCTCTGCTTCCTGGAGATTTTCCTCCTGCAGGTGTTTCCCTGTGCCTGATCTCTCCCTGCCAGCACTCCCAGACCCCAAATCTCTGTGCACTCTCCTTGGCCTGACAGAACCCTGTCTGTTTGCAGGGCACTGGCTGGGGGCAGGTTCTGTTTGCAGCTTGCAGCAAGGACAGCTCAGACTGGGCCTGATGGCTCCAGTAAAGGTGGTGCTGGTGCTGTCCATGGGCAGAAAGACGGTAAGCACATTAGGGATTTCCTGTGAACCTACTGAGCACTAAAACTAACAGTTCAGATGTCTCAGGCACTTATCAAAATTCATAATCAACCTTTAATATTTATCCCTCCCTCCCTGTCATTCTCCAGTAGAAGGAAACTGAATACAAAATCTCTGGAAATCTCTTTTTTATCAAATCCTTGTCTTGGAAATATTTTATGACTGGTGAGAACCCTTCAGTATTTCAGAGCTTCATCAAAATTTCACCTCCCCTGCACCAGAAATACTCAGAGTTGTACTCACAGGGTCTGTGGCCATTGGGATGTTCCAGCTTCAGGAGATCTCTCCAGGAGCTGCAGCTGCATTGTCCTGCAGCCAGAGGTTCCTGTGCCAAGGGCTGGCAGTGATTCTGCCCCAGGCACTTCTCAGCCCTTCCCAGCCCTGACTGATTGAAGCTCTCTGTGCCTCTGTGCTGTGCCCGGGCTGGCTGCAGGAAGTGCCCCAGCCCTGCTGGGCTGGGAGAAGAGCTGCTCAGCAAGAGAAATGTGCTTTTGAAGCTCTCCTTGGTTACCAGGATCACCCTCTGTGCCAGGAGCCTGGCCCAGCTCAGCAGCACAGACACAGCACAAGGACTTTAATGACCCTCTGGGGCTTTGTGCTCAGGCCCTGAGAGGGAGCTGCAGAAACCTCTCCAGAACTCCAAGTCAGAATCCAACTCCAAAGTTTCTTGGACTTTTAATGGGTCCCACTGAGGGACACGACTGAGAAAGTGTCCCCAGGCCCCAGGCAGAGCAGAGAACTGGAGGCACTGATGACAGGTGGGGACAAAGAGAAGCCAAGTCTTGGTGCCCTGGGGCACAGCAGGGTCTGTGCCACCAAGGGCTGTGAGGAGACACCTTGTCCTGAGGCCCTGGGGCCTCCTGGCACAGCCCCAGCCAGGCTGGGCACAGTCACCCCCTGGTCCTGCCCTCAGCATCCCCCCCAGCCCACATCCCAGTGGCCTCAAGGATCTGCTGGAAGGAGTCCCTGGGGAGCCTTGGTCAGGAATGGCCCTGGGGGCTCCTTCATGCTCCCAGGGACTGCAGGTTTTTCAAAGGACTTTGGCTTTGGCTTTTGCCTTGGAGTCTCTGAGAGCTTATTGCAATCCTGGCCTCAAATTATCTGCTGTAATTAGTCCCTGGAGAGGCTTTGTCAGTAACAACACTCAGTGGGGCCCATTAATACTTCAAGGTACTTCAGTTCTTTTAAGGTACTTGGTGTTTCACTTTTGATCCAGACTCTGTGAGAGGTTTGTGCAATCATGGCCCCAATTATCTGCTTTAACGAGTCCCTTGAGAGCTTTGTACTGACACTCAGTGGGGCTCATTAATGCTTTGAGATACTCAACTTTTGTAAGGTACTTTGGATTTTCTTCTCCACGCTGAGAGGCTTTTTTGCCATTTTGAGTCTCTGGGAGGTTTTTGTGCCATCCTGGCTTCCAGTTCTCTCCTCCAAGGAGTCCATGAGGAGCCTCTGTTGGGGATGGACTTCAGTGGGTCCCATTAATGTTTTGAGGCACTTTGGTGTCAGAACCCAAAATGTCCCTCAGACATTTTTAGAGGTTCCAGGCCTTGGTCAGAAGCATTTTAGACCCTGGCAAGCAGCAGAAAACAGCTGTGATTTTGAGTTTGAACCATGGAATGAATTACCAACTTTGAGGGTGGAACAAGCGGTCACAGAGGGTTAGAGGGTATAGTAAAAGTAGTTACAAATTAGAGGGTAAAATTTTTTAGTATTGTACAGGGGGGTTTTAATACTTGTACAGGGGGGTGTTACTTTGTACAGGGGGGTCAGGAGTTCTAAGATGGAGGAAAGTGGGCCTGATCCTGTTTTTCCTCCTTCTTCTTCCTTACCTCCATGCTCTTGGTGATGTTGGCACTCACAGATTGGTTTAGAGTAGAAAAGCACATTGTAACATAGATAGTAGGTATTGGGGAAAATCTGTAAACATATAACACGTAATATATCATATAAAAGATAGCAGCAGCCTTGGGCGGGGAGAGAGACGACGGAGACACCGGACAGTGAGGGTGTCAGGAGTGTGTGTGTTTCTGCCTGGGCCGCTGAACAAGGCAGCCACAGCGGGCGAAGACAATCTTTTAGATAACTAGCAATAAACTGCCTTGAGACCGACCAACAAGAGGCTGTGGAGTTTTTCTTTGGAAGCACGGGTTGGAGGAGAGACTTTACCACCACACGAGAGCCCCAAATCAATCCCGGGGTTCTCACACCTGGCGTCCCTGGCCGGGCATCAACAAGAAGAAACATCAAAACAGCCTCCAACCTTCAACGGCAGAAAAGAAAAACAAAAAAAAAGGAAAACAGCAGAGTGCACAAACTCTCCACAAGTTCCAAGAAGAGAGGGAATGAGAAGCTCAAGATAAGAACCTGACCTTCACCAAGACAACTCGTCTCGGGGACTTTCCAGGGAGGAGACGACCCAGAAGCGCGCCTGGGATCTCTCACCTGTGACCTGCTGGACAGTGAACAGTGCCATCTCTGGACCGACCTCGGGCTGACTCAGATTTTGGTGAGAAAGGTCAAAATTAAGAACATGGGGGGGGAATTCTCCCAAGAGGAAGCTCAGACAGTATCTGTCCCACGGGAATTCTCCCGGGAGGAAATTCAAATAGTATCTGCTTTACAAGGCGTCATCTCTGCCCATCCGGTAGAGATCACTCAAAGAGAATTGAAAATGTTGTTATTGTGGGTGAGGTGTAATTTCCCACCCTCGGATTTAAATTTGTTGTTTAAGCCAAATTTTTGGCAGGAAGTTAATAAGCAATTATATTATCAAACTATAAAGAAAGATAAGCTTGCTGCAGAACTACTACCTTCAGCGAGAACAGTTTTAGAGTCACTCGCACAATGCAGCAGCTCAAGTCAGGCAGCCACGGCTCCTGGGGAAAAACAGGCGGGGGGACAGTCCAGCCAGCAGCTCGGGACAGGTCCTTCCACCACAGACATAGTAGAGGATACCCCTTCGCGTCCCGTATCCCCAAGTTCCCACTGCTCCTCAGTGTCCCGAGAGTCCCCAGGCTCCTCCGACGTGGAGACTCCCCAGATGGAGGCAAGCAAGCCAGGCGCGGCCCCCGAATCCGCGGTGGGGGGGGTGCCGGCAGCAGCCTTAGTGGGTGAGAGTGCGTATGTGAGTGTCGAGCAGAGGGAGGAGGGAGAGGAAAGTGCTCTCGCATCTGCGCAGGCTGGGAGTTCAAAACAGCCCGCGCAGAAAGCGAAAGCGAGGGGACGGGCGGGGGCGGGACGGACAGGGGCGAAAGCGGGGGGTGCAAGTGTGGCGGTGGTACGCTCTGAGCGTCCGGTGACACGTTCGATGTCGAGAATCCGTGAAGCCGCCGAAGCGGCCACCTGGATGGCGCGGGAGAGCGGCTCCCTGACCGCGGCAGCCGCATTTGCCGAGGGAGCGGCAGAGGGACAGCGGGAGGCGTCCCTCGCTGCAGCTCTGGCGGCGGGCATGCCTGCGATGGTAGAGCAGATCCCGAAAGCCGTGAGGAGAGGGGATTTTTCGCATCTTGAATGTGCGGCACGGGCGCAGGCGGGGCGGAGCCGGCACACGCGGGCTGTGGGTGCTGGCGCAGAGCCAGGAGAGGGGCAAAGCGAGGCGGAAACATCAGGGCCAGAGTGGGAACAGGAAGGTAGTTGCGTCAGTCTCGGGGAGGACGGCAGTGGCTCTGAATCAGAGGCTGTGCGGGGTGGAGCTAGGCGAAAGCACAGCCGGAGTCGGAGCAGAGGCGTCCGCACCCCCGTGATGACGCAGGCAGAGTCGGGGCGTGGCCAGGATGTAAACATTCCTCAGGGCACAGTTCCGATGCAGTTCCCATGGCAACAGTCAGCCCAAGCCCACAGCCAACCCCTGTCAGCTTCAGACATGGGCAGAATAGAACAGTTGTTACAAGAGTCAGTTTCACAGAGTGCAGGGATTGCAAACGTGAATCAGTTATGGGGAGAAATGCTCAAACATTTATCAGGAATTACCACGGGGTTTGCAAATGTGAATCAGTTGTCAGAAGAGATGCTCAAATATTTATCAGAAGTGCAAATTGAAGAGCCAAGTGCAGTCCCGACCTCAGTTGGTCAGGCGGCAGCGCCATCTAGTGGCGGAACCACATCATTGCAGCAGATTTTACAGGACCCAGTCAGACAAGGCAAGGTGTCACACAGTGGTGGGACTTTGACAATTCAAGACTTTCTTCCAGTTTCTTATAAGCAAAAATCTAGGATGAGAAGAGCTGCATCTGCACGACAGCAGGAATCTCCGCTGACTCCAGAAGAGTGTGGGACTCAGGACACTTCTGCTGAGGCTCAACAACAGGATGACACGATACGCATCACTGCCTCGGAGAGTGTCCCAGCTTGGACAATTCCAAAATCAAGGTCTGCCAAAATTTCGGGGCAGGGAGAATCAATTTCAGTATCAAAAAGGGTTGTTGAATTTCTTTTACGATATTTAAGCATAGCCTTGGAGTCGCAGCCAGAGCTGTTGGTTCATCTTCCAAACATTTTCCAAATAATGCAGGTCAGTCATGTGTTCTCCTCCACAGCAGGTGCTCCACTTTTCTCCGGAGGCACCCAGCCTTCATCTTCACAGATGCCGCAGACGCCGTTGGTATCGGTGAGTGCTGCTGCATCAAAACTGCAGTCACCTCAGATGACTCCACTCTACAGGCAAATACCCACAGAATTTCCAGCTTTGCCAAACGCGAAAGTGGACTGGCAGGACATTCGGGCAGAATTGGAGAAGGAGAAAGGTTTATTGCAGGGTTCGGGAAACATAGTGATGCCGGTGAACTATGATGCTCAGGGCCAAAACCCGAGATGGGAACGCCTGGATCGTGGAGCAATCAAAGATTTAACTAAGGCCATTCGGGACAATGGGTTGTCATCACCATATTTCAAACAGATGTTGAAAAGCATTTTTGGCATGTATGATTTAACACCATATGATCTTAAATATCTCGCAACATCAGTTCTTACAGACACCCAAGCTCTCATTTGGCAGAAGGCGTGGCGGAGATCCCTGGAGGAGCTGAGAGCCAGATACCAAGGCGGGCCAAATGCGAGCCTCACCATGGTGCAGCTTGCCGGTGATCCTCCTGAGGACGATCCAACTCAACAGGCGGTGAGACTCCCATGACACGTGCTCAGCGACATCAAAGAGGCGGCACGGAGAGCAATTCTTCAGATTGCTCCGGCGGGGGTCCAGGACAACATCTACACCGAGATCAAGCAGGGTTCTTCAGAGCCATTTTCTTCGTTCGTGGATCGTCTTTCCCAGGCAGTGGAGCGGCAGGTGACCGAGGAGGGGGCGAAACCACATCTGACCAAAAGCCTCACGTTCTCCAATGCCAACCCAGAGTGCAGGCGAATCATCAGCATGATGCCACACCAGGCCACCTTGGCAGACATGATCGAGGCGTGCAGCAAGGTGGGAACACCACAACATGTTGCTTCCATCATGGAGGAACACTTGGGGGATTGAATTGAAAAGCGTGTTAAGGAAGTTCTTGCAAATTATGCAAAGGGCAACACCGGTGCAGAGAGACGGTGCTTTGGGTGTGGGGCACAAGGACATATTAAAAGGAATTGCCCACAACTTGCAAAGCCCAACAAGCCACCAGACCTCTGTCCTCGATGCAGGAGAGGGAGACATCTCGCGAGTGAGTGCCACTCACAGACAGACGTGGATGGAAAACCTCTTCCGGTTCCGGGAAACGGGAAAAAGAGCGCGAATCGACGCCAGCGCGCACCGACACAAATTCTGGCGGTGACACAGAATCAGCAGGAGCAATCCTCGGGGAACAACAAACAGAATCCTTCAGCAGAGCAATCTCCAAAATCCCCAGCGACCCAGACTTGGTACCACCCGGATTCCAACGCGTCCTGGCAACCTCCAAATTGACGTGTTTTTTGGACAATAGCCATGCAGTGATACCCACGGGTGTCACAGGGACTTCTTGGAAAAGGCAGGATTTTTTAATAATGGCCAGAGACAGAAGCAGCATTCTTGGACTTGTTGTTTACCCATCTTTGATTTCAGCAAACCGTAATGAGGAGCTGATGGTCACAGCAAAAGCCTTGCGACCACCTTTGACAATTCCACAAAATACACCAATTGCTCGAGCCATGGCTTTGCCATCTCACCCAGAAAGGCAAGTCATGCCAGTGTTCAACATACGGGACTCTTTTTCTGGTGATCAAGCAGAAGTGCATGCATCTTGGGTGAAACATGTGAGCCAAGATCGGCCTGTTGTTACTTGTCAGTTGACTTGTAACGAAAAGACAATTACTATCACAGGAATGCTTGACACAGGAGCAGATGCTACAGTTATTTCATATGTTTTTTGGCCCCGGGAATGGGACTTGGTTGCACCTTTGGGCTCTCTCTCAGGCATAGGAGGAAGTTCCCTATGCATGCCGAGTGAAAATGCAATCGTTGTCAGAGGCCCGGGAGGGAAAACAGCAGTCATCCGTCCTTTCATCGTGCAAAAGCCCATCACAGTATGGGGAAGGGACCTTTTGGCACAATGGGGACTGAAATTAGAATTGGATTTTTGACAGGGGTCATTGTGGCACTCGCCACTCTGAAGTTGACCTGGAAAACAAATGATCCTGTTTGGGTGGATCAGTGGCCCCTTGAGCGAAAGAAATTGAGTGCCTTGAAAAAGCTGGTCCAGGAACAGCTGCAGAAGGGACACATCAAACCCACAGACAGCCCACGGAATTCCCCAGTGTTCATCATTCGCAAGAAAACTTCAGGATCTTGGAGACTGCTTCACAATCTCAGGAAGATCAACGAGGTCATCGAGGACATGGGACCACTTCAGCTTGGACTCCCATCTCTCTCAATGATCCCGAGAGACTGGTCGCTTGTGATCATTGATCTCAAGGACTGTTTTTTCAGCATTCCACTTCATCCAGATGATGCTCCACGTTTTGCATTTTCTGTCCCAAGCATCAACAGAGAAGAACCTCTGCAAAGGTACCATTGGACAGTTCTTCCGCAAGGTCTCAAAAATTCTCCAACCATTTGTCAGTGGTACGTGGCCCAAGCATTGCATCCAGCACGAGAGAAGCATCCAAAACCAAAAATTATTCATTATATGGACGATTTGCTCATTGCAGCACCGACAAAACAGGAGGTGCAAGAGGTTCGTGACTGTGTGATTGCACAGGTGCAAAAGGCAGGACTGGAAATCAGTGTACCAAAAATACAAGAAATTGCACCTTGGAAATATCTGGGCTGGAAAATCTCAAAGCAAACAATAAGGCCACAAAAGCTGGAAATCAACACGAAGGTCACCAATCTACAGGATTTACAGCAGCTTTTGGGGGAGATCAACTGGATGAGACCAATCCTGGGAATCACCAACGATGATATCTTGTCACTGCTCGATCTTTTGAGAGGGGACAACAACATCAAATCTCCCAGAACTCTGACACCTGAAGCAAGAAAAGATCTTGAGAAGATCACAGACATGATTCAACAGAGACAAGCACATCGCTTTGTGGAATCATTGCCTTTTCATTTAGCAGTGTTGGGGGAAACAGCACAGTTATATGGGTTGATTTTTCAATGGGATTTGTCTCAAATGGACCCTCTTTTGTTGATAGAGTGGGTTTTTTTAGCTTACAGGCCCTCAAAAACAATTCTTACAGATTTAGAAAGGATAGCACAAATTATTATTAAGGCGAGAACCAGATTGCCAGTGATGTCAGGCAGGGATTTCTCAGTCATTCATGTACCTTTAAAGAAAGTATATTTTGAGTGGGCGATGCAGAAATCACAGGATTTTGCAATTGCTTTGTTAGGGTATCCAGGAGTTTGTACAGTTCATTTCCCGGCACACAGGATGTTAAATGCAAAAGTGAGTTTCAGGGAAAAGCCAAAAATAAGCCAGGAACCAGTGCAAGGGATGACAATATTCACTGATGGTTCAGGGAAAACTCACAAATCAGTGGTCACATGGCAAAATCCAAAAACAGGGGAATGGGAATCAGATATAAAAATAGTACAGGGTTCACCACAAATTGTGGAATTGGCAGCAGTGGTCAGGGTTTTTCAATTGCTTCAGGAACCTCTCAATCTGATCACAGATTCAGCATATGTTGCAAATGTGGTCAAACGATTAGAGGGATCACTTTTGAAACACACTGACAATGAAATTTTATATTCATATTTGTTATGCATGAGGACAATTCTAGAAAATAGAGAGCACAAATATTTTGTTGCACACATCAGGGCACATTCCTCACTCCCAGGGTTCCTAGCAGAAGGGAATGCTCATGCAGATAGACTCACAATGACCATATCACAGACATTGCCAGATATTTTTGAGCAGGCAAAATTGAGCCATGCATTTTTCCATCAAAATGCACAGGCGCTGATGGAGTCCTTCCGCCTTTCTAAAAGTCAGGCGAGGGAAATCATCAGTGCTTGCCCAGATTGTCAGCTTGTGCAGCCTCCTGCATCCACAGGAGCTGTCAATTCAAGGGGACTGCAGAGTCTTCAGCTGTGGCAAGCTGATGTCACAAAATACCCATCTTTTGGGAAGCTCAAAAATATCCATGTTTCAGTTGACACATTTTCAGGGGCAATTTTCGCATCACTACATACAGGGGAAACTGCAGAACATGCCTGCAGACATTTTTTGCAAGCATTTGCATCACTCGGGGTGCCACAAGAAATAAAAACAGATAATGGTCCAACTTACACAGGCAAGGTGCTTGACAAATTTCTGAAAAAATGGGGAGTCAAACACATTTTTGGTATTCCTTATTCTCCCTCAGGTCAAGCAATCATTGAAAGAACACATCACACCCTGAAATCCCTCTTGGATAAACAGAAAAGAGGGGAAGCAGGCGCAACACCGCACATGCGGTTGAACAAAGCTCTGTATGTATTGAATTTTTTAAATGGTTCCTTTTCAGAACCCACTCCACCAATTGTTAGGCACTTCACAAACAGTACACAAGCAAAGCTAAGGGAAAATCCTTTAGTTTTGATCAGAAATCCAGAATCGGGACAAATTAAAGGTCCATTTACACTAATAACTTGGGGCAAGGGTTTCGCTTGTGTTTCCACAGAGCGAGGACTGAAGTGGGTGTCGGCGAGGCACGTGAAACCTTATCGGGTGCAGACGCAAGTGGACATGGACCCGAAAAGCAGAGAAGCAAGCACACAGACGAAGGCAGAAGACGACACTGCAGACGTCACATCAGATAACGACTGATCACCCAGAGACTTAGGGGGTTTTCTTTTCCTGGGAAATCAAGTGTTGTTTGGGTGTTGCTGCATTGCAGGGTCTCTCACAGAGGGTGGGGGCATGGACATGGGATTCAGGCAGATAGTGTTCATGTACTTCATTCTCTTGCCTATTGCCTTGGGCAATTGGACAGACTTTCCCGTGAAACAACCAAGGGAAAATGTGTGGGAAACTTTGGCAAAGGCAGCGGGTCTAGACAGCATTTGTCTGACTCATTCAAAGCCAGGGAAACCATTTTCAACATGTTTAGTAGGTGTGCCAGTGAAGGAATGGCCAATTCCAAAAGGCATCCCTCCAGAGGTTCTGAAAACTTTTTCGGATCCTGTGGAAGGATGGCAAGTTTGGACACAGTACCTTCCTGTGGCTCACTTGGAACCTCCAGAATTGGACATTTTTGGATCAACAAAAATGAAATGGTGCATCGAATTTAATTCATCAGGAGTGGCAAAGACAGATAATCATACAATAGATGTCACTCCGAATCAGCCTTTTTATAAAAATGCATCATCTTGGTGCGATCACACAAAAATGACAAGCAAACCATCCCTTCAACACCCAGCCACTTTACCGAAGGGAATGTTTTTCATTTGCGGGGACAGAATTTGGCCTGCTATCCCTGCAAAAATCAAGGGCGGTCCATGCAGCATCGGGGAACTCTCATTGTTAACACCTGATTTGAAAACTTTACAAAAGCAGACACACAGGGAAAAAAGATCCCTTGAACAATATAGTCCAAATTGTGATGATGATGTTTCTACCTGGAACAAGGCTCAGAGAATTGCAATAGCAATTTTCTCACCCCAAACAGCATCAGGGGTGGCCTTGACACAATTGGATCATATAGCATGTTGGTTGAGCAAACACAGTCGTGCCATTTCGTTTGCACTGAGTGACATGTTAACAGACATCAACGGTGCAAGGCAAGCAGTGCTTCAAAACAGGGCGGCAATTGATTATTTGCTGCTGACACATGGGCACGGATGTGAGGAATTTGAGGGGATGTGCTGCATGAACTTGTCCGATCATTCAAAATCTATTCATGAAAATATAAAACAAATACAAAATAGTATTAGCAAATTGAACAGAGTTACAGGGTCCTGGTGGGATGATTTGTTTAACTTTTTTGATCTCTCACCATTGTGGAAAGAACTTTTGAAAATAGCATTTTATATTCTTATAGGGCTTGTAGTTCTTCTGCTTGTTCTACCATGCATTTTCGTGTGTATTCGAAAGGCCTTGAACAACATGGTAAAGCGGGTGTTTCTGGTTCAAACAGAGAGGGGAGATGTCGGAACTCAAAATGTCCCTCAGACATTTTTAGAGGTTCCAGGCCTTGGTCAGAAGCATTTTAGACCCTGGCAAGCAGCAGAAAACAGCTGTGATTTTGAGTTTGAATCATGGAATGAATTACCAACTTTGAGGGTGGAACAAGCAGTCACAGAGGGTTAGATGGTATAGTAAAAGTAGTCACAAATTAGAGGGTAAAATTTTTTAGTATTGTACAGGGGGGTTTTAATACCTGTACAGGGGGGTGTTACTTTGTACAGGGGGGTCAGGAGTTCTAAGATGGAGGAAAGTGGGCCTGATCCTATTCTTCCTCCTTCTTCTTCCTTACCTCCATGTTCTTGGTGATGCTGGCATTCACAGATTGGTTTAGAGTAGAAAAGCACATTGTAACATAGACAGTAGGTATTGGGGAAAATCTATAAACATATAGTACGTAATATATCATATAAAAGATAGTAGCAGCTTTGGGCGGGGAGAGAGACGACGGAGACACCGGACAGTGAGGGTGTCAGGAGTGTGTGTGTTTCTGCCTGGGCCGCTGAACAAGGCAGCCGCAGCGGGCGAGGACAATCTTTTAGATAGCTAGCAATAAACTACCTTGAGACCGAACAACAAGAGGCTGCGGAGTTTTTCTTTGGAAGCACGGGTTGGAGGAGAGACTTTACCACCACACGAGAGCCCCGAATCAATCCCGGGGTTCTCACACTTTGGGGTTTTCTTCTGACTTTGACTCCTGGAAAGGTTTGTGCAATCTCCTCTCAGGCCCTGAGGTTCCAGGGCTCAGCTCCAAATGCACCATGAGGCTCATTAGTATCAAGCAAGTCCTGACAAACCACGGCTCTGCCTTGATCACCCTCTGCTCTCCTGCAGTTCATCAGGAAGTTTCTGTAGTGGTTTTGGTTTGCCAATTTCAGATTTCTCAGCCAATGCATTAATTAGTGTGGTGGGTTCAGTTTTGGCTAATTACCAGCGCACTAACTAGAATATACTTACTCATTTCCTGCTGTGAGGTAGGATTAGGAGAAAGGCAAAGTAGGCTCAAACTTTAAGAGTATAAGGAAAAGTTTGTTAAAAGGAACAAAAGAAAGAGTAATAAGGATCAGAACAAAACTTTCAGAACACCTCCCCTCTCCATACAACCTTTTCATACATACTGATTATATAAAAAGACAAACAAAAAAATGTTCAGTCAGTTTACCACCTCTGGAATAGTCCTTCTTTAGTTCACTTAGGGAGAGGAGTCTCTGTTTCTTGCTATGGAGACTTCTCCATAAGAAAACAGTTATCTTGTGGGTCTCAATTTCCACAAAGAGCAGCTGCCTGGAAAAATCTGCAATTACGAAGGCACTCACATTTTTTCACAGCTTTTCCCACGGCTGTGTTAATGGGCCATGTCAGCTTATGAGTTATTAGTTCAAGATGAGCTGTTTAAGAGCAACGGTTCTCTTCATCTATTTCTGAAATCATCTTCATCTCTGCAAAAAGAGGTCTTCATCTCTCCCTGGTGCACAGGGTCTAATCACTCTGCTCTCTTTCTCTGTTCAAACTTCTTCTCATAGGACCACAGCAGTTGCAATATTTGCTTACTTTAGCATGGAGGCCTTTGCTGAAAACAACAATCTCCCCATACTTTTCAATGCCTTATAGGGAAAAAGAGAGTCTGATGTATCAATTACATCCTTCTCCGTAGCTTTACCAGAGGATTTCAGCCCCAAGATCAAGGCATCTCCTCATCCCTCCCATCTGGGACTCAACTTCCGCTTCACTGACCTCAGTGTGTTTTTGTTGCTCCTCTGTGTGCCTGCCCTGTGTCCTTTTCTCTCACTGGAGGGAGGATGGCAGCACTGGCAGAGTCAATATCTGCCCGGGGCTGCAGATGGTTCCGTGAGCCCGGCCGGGCTCGGTCATTGCGGCCGGAGCTGTTTTCCCATGGAGGTTTCTGCAGCGGCTGCGCTGGGGCTGTGTCAGGCTGGGCCGCGCTGGGGCAGGGCCAGGATCTCAGCAGCCAGGCCAGAGCCCAGCAGCAGCACGGCCGGGGCCGATGGCTTCTCCTCCCCTGCCCGCTGGCTGCGGGCGAAGCCCAAGGGCGGCAGAGCCTCGGCCGAGCCGGCCCGGCCCGGGGCTGCTCCTGGGGCCCGGCGGATCCCGGCTGGGCCCGGGCTGGCGGCGGGGCAGGGCTCGGCAGCGGCCAGATGTCAGCACCCGCAGCCACGGCCCGGCCTCGGCCCCGCGGCCTCCCCTGCCCTGCCCGGCAGCCGATGGGGCCTGGCGGCTCCCTGGGAAGGGGCCCGGCCCCACGGCAGGAGCCGCCCGGCCCCACGGCCGAGACGGGGCTGGGCCGGCCTTGGCACCTCTTTGGGGCCAGAGGGGAGAGAGACCCAGCCAGGCTTTCTCATCTTCAGCTTGTGTCTGCACAGAGGCGTCTGCAGTTTGCTTAGTGGTTTAACAGATTGTCAGCTCTCAGAGAAAATTACTGATTGGTTTTTTGTCAGACACAGAGGAAACTGCTAGCAGCTTCTCTCAGGACATCACTTCTGTGATGCAAAACCACCACAGCAGCACAGAGCACAGAGCTCCTTTGTCCATATGTAGTGGCCATGTGCCCGAGGCCTCAAAACCCCACCTTGGGAGATCTCTGGGCTCTCTCCAAGGTATTTTCAAATGAAAACATTCAGCTCAGAGTCTAAGAAAATCACCAGAGCAAAGGGCCAGCCTGACCTGTCTGTCCTGGCTACTTTTGTCTGGGGGCAATCCTTGGATATATGGAATTTGGGAGGCCAAATTCTAATTTTGGCCATGGTCCCCAGAAATGAAGACCAGTTCTTTTCCATAGGAAAGAAGGAACAGAGCCCCAGTGCTTCAGGGGCAGATGAGAGGTGACCACCAGAGGCAAAGGCCAGGCAGAGCTGGCAGGTTTTTTTCTGGCAGATACTCTTGCACACAGGAAATTTTTTAGGCGGAGTATCAGTTTTGGCAATAGGCATCTGAAAAGATGGACAGTTCTTTTCCATAGCAAGGAAAGCACGGAGCCCCAGTGGTCCAGGAGCTGATGAGAGGCAGCCCTTGGCATTCCAACATCAGCCAGACCTGCCAGATGGCCCCTGGGAGGCCAAGCCAGCCAGAGCTGGTCCATGTTCCCTCGGTTCCATGAGGCCCCACAGTGTCCCAATGGTCCCTTGCTTCCAGGAGGCCCTGAGGTGTCACAATGCCCCCTTGGTGACACCAGGCCCTGAAGGGTCGGAATGGTCTCCATGGTTCCATCAGGCCCCACAGAGTCATAATGGTCTCTGGGTCCATGAAGCCCCGCGGTGTCACCATGGCGCCTTGGTTCCATGGGCTCCAGTGGTGCCACAATGATCCCCTTGGTTCCATGAGGTGCCCACAGTGTCACAGTGATCTCCATGGGAAGGAAAGAACCGAGCCCCAGGGTGGCAGAGGCCAAGGCCAGCCAGGCTTGTCTGGGAGCAACCGTTGGATATAGGGAATTTTAGAGGTGGAATCCCACTTTCAGACATGGACATCTGGGGAGAAGGACGGTCCTTTTCCATAGGAAGAAAAGCACGGAACACCGGTGTTTCAGGGGCAGATAAATGGCGGCCACCAGAGGCCTAAGGCAGCCAGACCTCTCTGTCCTGGTAGCTTTTGTCTGAAAACAACCCTTGGATATAGGGAATCTGGGAGGTGGAATCCCAGTTTCTGCCATTTCTCCGTACATAAGGTTGGTTTTTTGTATAAGAAGGAAAGCACAGAGGGCAAGTGTTTCTAAGGGAGAGGAGAGGAGAGGAGAGGAGAGGAGAGGAGAGGAGAGGAGAGGAGAGGAGAGGAGAGGAGAGGAGAGGAGAGGAGAGGAGAGGAGAGGAGAGGAGAGGAGAGGAGAGGAGAGGAGAGGAGAGGAGAGGAGAGGAGAGGAGAGGAGAGGAGAGGAGAGGAGAGGAGAGGAGAGGAGAGGAGAGGAGAGGAGAGGAGAGGAGAGGAGAGGAGAGGAGAGGAGAGGAGAGGAGAGGAGAGGAGAGGAGAGGAGAGGAGAGGAGAGGAGAGGAGAGGAGAGGAGAGGAGAGGAGAGGAGAGGAGAGGAGAGGAGAGGAGAGGAGAGGAGAGGAGAGGAGAGGAGAGGAGAGGAGAGGAGAGGAGAGGAGAGGAGAGGAGAGGAGAGGAGAGGAGAGGAGAGGAGAGGAGAGGAGAGGAGAGGAGAGGAGAGGAGAGGAGAGGAGAGGAGAGGAGAGGAGAGGAGAGGAGAGGAGAGGAGAGGAGAGGAGAGGAGAGGAGAGGAGAGGAGAGGAGAGGAGAGGAGAGGAGAGGAGAGGAGAGGAGAGGAGAGGAGAGGAGAGGAGAGGAGAGGAGAGGAGAGGAGGAAGTGGCTCCTGTGAGGCCAAGCCAGCCAGGCCTGTTTCTCCTAGAAACTCTTGTCATGGAGTAATCCTTGGATATATGGAATTTGGGATGAAGAATGTCAGTTTTGACCACAGACACCTTGAGAAGAAAGAAGGTTCTTTTCCATTAGAAGGAAAGCACTGAGCCCCAGTATTTCAAAAGCTGATGAGAAGGAGCCCCCAAGAGGCCAAAGGCAGTCAGACGTGTCTGTCCTGGCAGCTTTCACTTGGGAGCAATCCTTCGATGTACTGAGTTTTGGAGGTGGAATCCCAGTTTTAGCCATGGGTGCCTGGACAGGAAGAAGAGTTCTTTTCATTAGGAAGGAAAGGACAGAGCCCCAGTGTTTCAGAGGAACATGAGTGCCAGACCTCAGGAAGCCAAGGCCAGCCAGACTTCTGATTCCTGGCATCATTTTTCTGGGAGCTATCTTTGTATATAGGGAATTTGGGAGGGAGATCCCAAATTTTGGCCATGGGTGCCTGGTTGAGATGGATGCTTTTTAAGCAAGAAAAGCACACGGACTCAGTGTCTAAAAGGCAGATGAGAGGTGGCCCCTAGGTGGCCATAGGCCCCTGGAGAAGAAGGACAATTCTCTCCCATAGGATGACAAAGCAAAGAGTCAATTGTGACCCTGGGGTCCCACGTAACCAAGGGGCCATGGTGACACAGCAGGGCCACGTGGATCCAGTGGTCCATTGTGACACTGTGGATCCAAGGAGACCATGGAGACACCCCCAGAACCTCATGGAACCAAGGAGTCCATGGTGACCCAGCGGGGCTGCATGGAGCCAATGGTCCATGGTGACACTGCCCATCCAAGGAGGCCATTTGGACACTGCAGAAGCTCATGGAGTGAGGTGGCCATTGTGACACTGAAGAACTTCATGACACCAAATATCCATGGGGACACAGCAGGGCATCATGGAACCCAGGAACCGCTGTTGGCAGTGCGGAAACTCCTGGAACCAGGGGCTGTTGTGGCACTGCAGCACCAACACAGCTGCTGCACCTTGTCCCCTGCCCTGCACAGCTCCTTGGGAGGCACGGCAGGAGCAGCACCCTGGGAGCCTCAGGATTGCCACTCTGGGATCCGTGGCACACACTCCCAGGGGCTGGAATTCCAGTTCCCAGCCAGGAAAAGATGTTCCTGCCCTTGAAGGCAAAGCTCTTATGGAAGAGCCAAAAGCCAAGTGCAGCAGTATCCTACAGTGACATTTCACTGCCAGCCTTCATAACTTCACCCATGGTTGTTGTAGCTCCTGCACTGGGAATTAAATCAGGACAGGGTCTTTGGTGGGAGCTGCCCTGGGTCAAGGGCGGCACTGAGAGAGAAACAGAGCAGGCAAAGAGAGGCAAGAGAGAAAGGAGGTGTTTTGGTTTGGAATGACAGGTGTCTGCTAAGGGAGGCAGGAGCCTCTCCTGAAATGGAAAAATGTAGACTCTTTCTTTCTGAATTGTTATAAATTTGAAATTAAGCGGGGGGGGCTCTCAGGTAAAAATATGGGAGCAGGAATAACAGCTTTTTATTAGAGAAGAAAATGAAAATATGAACCAAAACAACACTGAGAGAGCCAGAATACAACCTGACACTCTGTTGGACAGGGTGTTGGCCGCAGTCCAATTGGAATTGTGGCTGCAGTCCTCCTGGAGTGTCAGGTGTGGTTCTGTTGGAGAAGTGATCCTCTAGAAAAGGGTGTCTTCTTCTGAAGAGGAAGAGGCAGCCCAGAAAAAGCTGTGTTGGTGGGCCAGAATCTCAAGATTAGATGCAGGTAGGAATGCTTGGCTCCTCTTTCTGGGCGGAGCATCTCACAATGGGATGTTACAGTTCTTATCAGTCATGCTGTGACATTCAATAGCCCATTATCAGCAGATGTCTGCCCTGAGGGAGGATTGATTGTGGAAGAGATAAGGAAAAACTGCCCACTTAACACAGGACAACTGCCAAACAGATGGGAAATAGAACACATCTTACTTTTCAGTCTGGAACAGGAGGTCACAAACAAAATCAGCTGAGAAGGCGGCACTCTGAAAAGCAAACCAGAACTGACAGAAAATGAATGGGACAGAAATCAATAATTCTGATAGTTTTATTAATTATCAAAATAAATCACACCCACCCAGCCCCATACAATCCTGATCCCAAAACCTCAATTTTGGATCTTCTCTCAATCTCCTTCCAACCCCATCTAACCCTGCAGGCGGAGGAATTGAGTAGTTTTGGCATGGGACTGAGGTGGGAAACAGCCACTTTGAGGTGGGATTGAGCAATTTTGAGGTAAGATTGAGGTGTTTCCAGTGGCATTGAGTAATTTTGAGGTGACAGAGCAATCCACCTTGGCTTTTGGAGTGCAAAGATATGGAGAATACTCCCATATATTGCCCAAGAACCCACAAATCCTCCAGAATATGTTCCCAAACCATAAATTCCACCTCAAATACCTCTTAAATGGTGGGACATTTGACATCTCTGGTCAATACTCTTTTTAGATGTTTTTCAGGCGTTTTT
Source organism: Taeniopygia guttata (assembly GCF_048771995.1). Classification (NCBI taxonomy): domain Eukaryota; kingdom Metazoa; phylum Chordata; class Aves; order Passeriformes; family Estrildidae; genus Taeniopygia; species Taeniopygia guttata. Next base: position 2,987,709 of record NC_133062.1, read on the forward strand.
AAGTGATAAAGACAAATCAGAAGAAAATTAGGGCCAAACCAAACCCAGATACCCCTTGAGCATCCCCTGAGCACTGGACAAAACAAACTTGGCAGAAATCAAACTTAACCCTCCATAAAATGCCTTGAGGAAGATTTGCTCTTCCCACAAGTCACTTGTGATGGAAACACAAACAAATCCCAAACATGAATAAACTGAAAATAGAAGCAATTCTGTGGCAAATCCAAATTTCATCAGTTCCAGCACAGCTCCAGCTCAGCTGCCGGCAGGTTCCGATAAAAGGAAAGTGGAAATTTGGCCCAATACAGATTAATAAAGGGAAGGGAAAGGTCTGTGTAGATGTCACAAGGTGACAGGGACAAAGAAAATAATGATTCTCATATTTGGCAAAGTCCCCAGACCTGTGAATTCGGGAGTTACTTGGGAATTTATCTGCCTGAACTGGGCTTCTTGTAGGAATTTACTGGCCTTGAGTTCCTCACATTGGGGTGAATGATCCTTGTCAGTCTTGCTAGTATCATTTGTTCCCTTTTCTCCAGTTATTTAGAAAAATTTTTCAAGGAAGGACAAGAAAATACTTTCTTTACACTGGCCACCCACAACAGCCATTTTCCTCATAAGTTCTCCCAAAAGTCACTCAGAGGAAGCTGCATCCAAGTTCCTCCAGAAAGAGGCAGAACCTTCGCAGAGGAAAGACCCATGCTGTTGTCAAAGGCACTTGGGGTCAGACAGCAGTGCCCTGAACTCACTGTGCCAAAATAATGTCGCAATCTGGTTAATAAAATTGTTAGAGAGATGCCTCTGCCCCAGTGAAGGTGCTAAGGAGACCAAATCCAAAGTGGATTTTATTGAACAGTAAATGTGAGGTAGAGAGAGAGATTGAAAAAAAGAGAAAAGTGGGGAGAGCAAGGGAGTGACGGGAAAAGAGATCTCCCCCTGGGGCAGGGCAAGGGTGACATTGTCCCCTGTGTGCGTGTCCTTCCCAGGGTGGGGGTTTTACACCGGAGCCAGTTTGGGTAAGGGGGGTGGTGTTCACCCCCCACCCCGAGCAGGGATGGCCTCACTGTTTCAGGTTACAGTGTCAGATGTAACCAAAAGTGTTTTCAGTCACCATCTCCATAAACTGTTATCAACAGGTGGGGCAGTGTTCTTTATCTCTTCCATGGCTCAGCCCTGATAACGCCCTCCAGGGGCCATCTTCTGTTAATGGGCCATTGAGTGTCACTGCAGGGCTGATAAAATTACATCATCCCATTGTGGGATGCTCCGCCCAGGGGGAGGAACGAAGCATTCCTACCTGGATATAATCTCACCCTTGCAACACCATGACCACCTTGCCTACTGCATTCCCAGAGGACAAGAGCTCCATAACCACCAGTGGACCTTCAGAGGAAGACCAGACCCTTCTACAGGATCACTGCTTTGACAGAATCACGTTCATCACTCCAGCCGGACTGCAGCCACCATTTCATCAGACTGCTACCACCACCCTGACCATCGGGGTGTGAGGTTATATCCTGACTCTGTCAGATTAAGCCAGTGTTTCTGTATCATTGCTTTGATCTTAATTTTCTTACTCAAATTTGATTCTGGCTTAGATTCTCCCCCTGGTTTGCCTTCCAACCAGGACAAAACTGAATGTGCTCATCCCTTGTTTTCCTCCCAAAACAGAATTTCCCATACCCAAATCTTCACGAAATGGAGGAGGAGGCTGTGAGGAAGAGGAAGGCGCCCTGGGACATCCAGGCAGGTGAGGATGAAGTCAGTGCCCCTTTCCCCCTCTCTCCTGTTCCATCTCCTGGCCCAGCACAGCCCCCGGCTGCAGGACAGCCCCGCTGCCGACGCTCTGCTGATGGGGATGCACTGGGGGGATCTCCTTACCCTTCCTTGTGGCACGGAGGCAAATCCCACCCTCTCCTTGTCCTTCCTACCCCAGAGCAGGAGCTGAGGATGGAGACCAGGAAGGACAAATCCCTGCAGCAGAACCTCATGGAAGAGGCCGTTTTGAGCAACTCCACAGCGCAAGAATCCAACAGGGAGGAAAAGCCCCGGAGATCCCACACAAGGAGGGGCTGCAAACCCAGCCCAGGGTGCTCTGAGGAGGAAAGGCCCACTCTGGGTCAGGAAGGTGGGCAGAGCTTCAGCCAGAGCTCAGACCTGGTGGTCCCCGAGAAGCTTCACGATGGGGAGAAGCCCTACAAGTGCTTGGAGTGTGGGAAGAGCTTCAGGCATAGCAACAGTCTGAAACAACATCAGATGATCCACACTGGGGAATGGCCCTACGAGTGTGGGGAGTGTGGGAAGAGCTTCAGGCAGAGCAACGATCTGAAACGACACCAGACTATCCACACTGGGGAATGGCCCTACGAGTGTGGGGAGTGTGGGAAGGGCTTCAGCTGCAGCTCCCACCTCATCATCCACCAACGCATCCACACAGGAGAGAGGCCCTTCCGCTGCCCTGACTGTGGGAAGGGCTTCAAGCAAAACTCCCACCTTGTCAGGCACCGGCGCATCCACACTGAGGAGAGGCCCTTCCTCTGCCCCGACTGTGGCAAGGTCTTCAAGCGCAACTTCACTCTTGTCACCCACCGGCGCATCCACACTGGGGAGAGGCCTTACATGTGCCCCACATGTGGGAAGGGGTTTCACTCCAGCTACAATCTCCTCCTGCATGAGCGGGTCCACACCGAGGAGAGGCCCTTCCTCTGCTCTGACTGTGGGAAAGGCTTCAAGCAAAACTCCACCCTTGTAACGCACCGGCACATCCACACCGGGGAGAGGCCCTACGAGTGTCCCCAGTGTGGGAAGGGGTTTCACACCAGCTACAGTCTCCTCCTGCATGAGCGGGTCCACACCGAGGAGAGGCCCTTCCTCTGCTCTGACTGTGGGAAAGGCTTCAAGCAAAACTCGCACCTCATCAGGCACCGGCGCATCCACACTGGGGAGAGGCCCTACGAGTGTCCCCAGTGTGGGAAGAGCTTCACCCGGAGCTCTCACCTGACCCAACACCAACGGAGCCACCGGTGACGGAAGCCCTGTGAGTGCCCCAACTGCAGGAGGAGCTTCGTGCACCGCTCCAGCTTCACCCCCCATTGAAGAACCCACATTGGGAAGAGCCCTGGTGATCCCTGTTACCTGTGACCCATGCTGGGAAGACACCTGTACCTTCTCCTGCCCCTGCCAATGACCTGATGTTGGATTGAAGAACATGAGGGTCTGGCTATGGCCCTGTCACTACATTCACTCCCACCTCAGGTCATTGCCAGGGGCAGGAAAGGGACTCTCTCTCTCTCTCTCTCCCTGAGAAGGTTGTCCTTTCCAGGCAGAAGGAGACATGTGGCCAGGAAGATACAATTGATGGTGATGTAATTTCCCCTGTAAATAGTTTTTCTTATCCCTTCTGTTGTCAATAGTTTTTCTGTTCCTGTTTGTTCCTCACCTCGTTGCTGTTCCCAGTAAATTGTTCTTATCCCAGCCTGGGATCTTTCCATTTTTTTCCTTCAGTGGAAGGTGGGAGGGCAACGAGCACCAGCAGGGTTTTAGCAGGAGCAGGAAATTGGGGAATTCCATTCCTGAATCCCGGCCTGTGGATACCGAGCATCCCAGCTGGTGCCAGCCCTGGTGGCCATGGCAGCAGCCTTGGGAGCGGGTCCCTGGCTGGGGCTGAGGGAACCTCTTCACTCTGGTGCCCAGGGACAGGAGTGGAGGGAGCGGCTGCAGCTGAGTCAGGGCAGGCTTAGGTTGGATCTCAGGAAAAGGTTTTTGCCCAGAGGCTGCTGGGGCACTGCCCAGGCTCCCCAGGGAAGGGCCACAGCTCCAGGGCTCTCTGAGCTCCAGCAGTGTTTGGACAGCACTGCCAGGCCCAGGCTGGCAGTGTTGGGGTGTCCTGTGCAGGGCCAGCAGCTGGACTCGAGGATCCTGATGGGTCCCTCCCAGCTCAGCCACTTCTGTGGTTCTGGGATCCCATGACCCTGGGGATGGGACTGGAAATGGTTGCCATGGAAACGGGCTCTGGCTGTAGGCCTGAGCTGGTGTCCATGGCAACCACCCCTGGCATGGGGTCTCCATGGAGCTGCCCAGGGACTGACCATAGCAACAGGGGCTGGGGAAGGTTGCCATGGAAACTGACCATAGCAACAGGGGGCTGGTGCTGGTTGCCATGGAAACTGACCATAGCAACAGGGGGCTGGTGCTGGTTGCCATGGAAACTGACCATAGCAACAGGGGCTGGTGATGGTTGCCATGGAAACTGACCATAGCAATGGGTCCTGATGAGGTTTGCTGTGGTAATCCAGGGCATCCGTCTGGCTGCCCTGGAAGGCCTGGGACCCTGGCAAGGGGGTCAGGAACCCCCCTGTACAGAGCCCCCAGAGACACTGCCTGTGATCTCTGTCCATGGAAGAGAGTTTTCAATCTTACAGGATTAATTACAAGCTCTGAATGTTTGATATGAGTAATAATTAGTGTGACACGGGTGCAAAAGTAGAATTTTAGTATTCTAGCTAAGGGGTTCAAAGGAGGCAAGATGGAGGAAATCGTGTGTGTCCTGTCCTTTTTCGTCTTCTTCATGCCTTCCATGTTTCACTGTAGTGTTGGCATTTTTCTGTTGGTTTAGACTGGGGACACATTGTTCAGGTGGTAGGTATTGGCACATTATTGTAAATATAGCACAGGTAGTTTCTGGTATATAATGTTTGTAACTTCCACTGAGGGGCAGAGCCCTGCACGCTGCCCCGCAAGAAAGGCCTACTTCAGGTCAGACAGAACATGTTATAGATAAGCAAGAATAAACAACCTTGAAAACCAGCACAGATGAATTATGGCTTCTTCTTTGGCAGCGGGGCTCAAAGACAGCGAATTTCTGCAATTTTGGGATCATTTAAATACCACAGATTCTGACATAAATGGCATCCCTGGCTGGGCTTGGACCACCAACCTTTCAGTTAAGAGCCGACAGTTTGCATATTAAGGTTCAGATATTTTGACAGGTCCTTAGAGGGGTTTCATGGGGACTTTCTAAGTGTCCCCAGGCTGCCAAAGAGCTGGGATGTCACTGGCACTCACAGGGGCTCCTGTCATGGGCAGACTGGGAGCTTAAGGCAAAGTTTATTAGAGAAGCTCCTGTCAGGTCAGGAGGCACAGAAAGGACCCCCAATAGCCCCTATAGATCCCCAAATACCTCCAAGGACCGCCAGCCTTTCTAAGCCTCTTTTTGTGAGAGGAGCCTTGGAGCAGCAGGTTCCAATCCCTACCCCTGACATTTCAAGAGCTCGTATGTAAACAATTATAAAGGCCGAGCTGCTTCTTCTGTCCTGGGGTGAGCCTCTGCTCGTGAGAACAGCCACTAAACTGGGACCTTATTTACACCTGCCCCACTAAAAGAGAGACCTATCCCTGTCTGCTCTGGTGTCCAGGATCCTGAGCTGGGCTCTCCCTGCCCTGCTTGGAGCCCCTCACCCCCTGCCTGCCGAGACATCCTGCCAGCCCAGCTGACTGCTTTTTGCCAGTCCTGCTGGGGCACCGAGCTGACTGCTTTCTGAGAGTCCTGCTGGGGCACCGGAGCCGGCTGCCCCGGGGTTTGTGAAGCAAAGCCTCTCTCCAGCCCTTCCCCCTTCGGACAAAGCCGCCATGGCCCCGCGCTGCCGAGCCCGGCCGGAGCGCCCCCTGCAGCCGCGTGGGGGTCAGCGCACCTGCCCTGCCCCCGGGAGCCACAGCGCCCCTGCTGGCTGTGCCCGGAACTGCACCGCAGGGAAAGCGCCACGGCCCAAAGGCCGGGACTGGGCTCTGCTCTGTTTGCTGCTCGTGCCGCAGCTGCTGCTGCTTGTTTGCTTTGTTATACACACTAGGAAAGAGCTGACATTCCTATTCCCATATCTTTGCCTGCCTGAGAGCCCCTTGATTTCATGATTCTAATAATTTGGAGGGAGGGGGTTTACATTCTCCATTCCACAGGAGGCTTTTTGCTGCCTTCCCTAGCAGACACCTGTCTTGTAAACCAAGACCAGTTTTGGCACCCGATGTGCAGCCTGAGGGCATTGAGAGAAACAGGGTGAAATAAGAATAACAATTCTTGAGTAACATAATTTTTTGTTGTTGTTGTTGCACTGGATATAGAAACCTTGTTAGGTGTCACCATGTGGTCTAGCTTACCCTGGTTTGGGTGGCACATGGTTGTGGCTACATTTTTCCCATCCTATAACTATGGCAAATCTGGCTGATAATCAATTTGTTTGATGGGTTAATATGGTGAGGAATTTATGGATTTTTAATTTCCTCTGGACGGTGGGCACACAGATTCGAGGCTACCACACACTAACTGTATGTGTTTGGAATTACTTTAATAATGGTACCTACCATGAGGAAATGACACCAGGGAAGTTTTCTCCCAACTCCTCAGCCAGCTCTTTGGGTCTACAGTGGTTGGTGTTCCTGCTATGCCTGTTAAGCCTATTCTGTTCAGCATTCAGAGGTAAGGGAAGATTGACTTAGATAACTATCGTAGCAGGGCGTCCCCAGACTGTAATAATTAGCACTGACTCCATGATTCCAGAAGGCTGATCAATCCCTTTATTACATTATCCTATACTATACTGCTAAGAAACACTCATCGCTCTTGTAGACAGTCCGATACAGACAGACCAGACTGGTTAATTGAAATCCAAACACCATCACCATTGGCCAATTTAGAAATCACCCTTTGATAAACAAATCTCCATAACACATTCCACATGTGCACAACAACAGGTGCAGCAAGTGAAGGTAAGAATTGTTTCTCATTCTTTTCTCTGAGCTTTCTCACAGCTTCTCACAGCTTCCCAGGAAAATCCTGGGAGAGCTCTCTCTCTGCTCAGAGGATATGTGATTACCACAGGTCAGTTGTGACAATGCAGGTCCAAGGACACCACGGTGACACTACGGAACCTCATGGAACCAAGGGGCCATTGTGACACTCTGCTGCCTCATGGAATCAAGGAGACCATTGTGAACTCAGAGACCCCAAGGAACCAAGGGTCCATGGTGACCTTGTGCAGCCGCAGTGTCACAGAGGAGCCGTTGTGACACAGCGAGGGCACACGGAGCCCAGGGGCCATTGCGACACATCAGGGCTCTGTGGAACCACGAAGCCATTGTGACATTGCAAGGCCTCATGGAAGCACGGGGCCATTGTGGCACTGCAGAAGCAAGGGGAACATTGTGACACTTCAGGGCCTCATGGAACCAAGGAGATCCTTGTGACACTGTGGGGTCCTGTCCAAGATTAAAAATAGAAGGTTTTCCTATTTACCATCTGAGTAGGAGTTGCTTTGGGGCAGTTTTCCTTATCTGCTGTTAATAGCCCCATCAATGCCTTGCCACATGACTCAGAGATAACACCGCCCAGGAGCAGGTGATTAAGGACACACCTCGTGACTCATAATGACCCATTGTAAGATGCTCTGCCCAGGGGGGAGGACCTAGGCATTCCAACCTGGATAAAACTGGAGATTTCTAGACAGAGGGTCAGCCTTTTCATGGGTTCTCCGAGAAGACACAACAACTACATCTTCCATCCCAAGAGGACTGCAGCTACTCCAATTTGGACTGCTACCAGCACACTGGCCAGGTTGTATTCTGACTTTGTCAGTAGTTTTTCCCTTTGTATTATTGCATGGTTTTTTTGTCCTTTCCCCCTTTTCCCAATAAATTGTATTTCTGACTTGGCGTCTCTCACTGGTTTTGCTTTCAAACCAGAACAGGTCCCATGGAACTAAGGGAACATGGAACAGGTCTGGTTGGCTGGGCCTCCTGGGGACCACCTGACCACCTTGGCATGTCAAGGGCTGCTTCTCCTCTGCCCCTGAAGCCCTGGGGCTCTGGGCTTTCCTTCCTATGGGAGAGAACTGTCCTTCTCCTCCAGGGTTCCATGGCCAAAATTGGGATTCCTCCTCCAAAACTCCGTACATCCAAGGAATGTTCCCAAGTGAAATCTGCCAGGACAGACATGTCTGGCTGCCCTTGGCCTCTTGAGAGATGCATCTCATCTGCTTTTGAAACACTGGGGCTTGGTGCTTTCCTTCCAATGTAAAAAGTTGTCCTTCTCAAGGTGACCGTGGTCAAAATTGACATTCCTCCTCCCAAATTCCATGTATCCAAGAATTCCTCCATTACAAAACCTGCCAGGAAGAACAGGTCTGGTTGGCTGAGCCTCCCAGGAGCCACCTCTTTCTTCTTCTGCCTTTGAAACACATGGTCTCTGTGCTTTCCTTCCTATGGAAAAGAACTGTCCTTCTTATCTACACAGAAATGGCCAAAATTGGGGTTCCACCTCCCAAATTCCCTATATCCAAGTGTTGCTTTCAGACAAAAGCTACCAGGGCAAAGAGGTCTGGCTGGCGTAGACCTCTGATGGCAGCCTTTCATCTGCCCCTCAAACACCGGTGATCTGTGTTTTCCTTCCTTTGGAAAAAAAACCATCATTCAACTCCGGGTGTCCATGTCTGAAAGTGGGATTCCACCTCTAAAATTCCCTATATCCAATGGTTGGTCCCAACCAAAATCTCCCAGTACCATCAAGCCTGGCTGGCCTTGGCCTCTGGTGGCTGCCCCTGCCACACTGGGGTTTGGTTCTTTCCTTCCCATGGAGATCACTGTGACACTGTGGGCACCTCATGGAGCCAAGGGGATCATTGTGGCACCACTGGAGCCCATGGAACCAAGGGGCCATGGTGACACCATGGGGCTTCATGGACCCAGAGACCATTATGACTCTGTGGGGCCTGATGGAACCATGGAGACCATTCCGACTCTTCAGGGCCTGGTGTTACCAAGGGGGCATTGTGACACCTCAGGGCCTCCTGGAAGCCAGGCACCATTGGGACACTGTGGGGCCCCATGGAAGCGAGGGAACATGGAATAGGTCTGGCTGGCTTGGCCTGCCAGGGACCACCTGACAGGTCTGGCTGATCTTGGGATGTCAATGCCTGCCTCTCATCAGCTCCTGGAGCACTGGGGCTCCGTGCTCTCCTTTGTATGGAAAAAAACCATCTGTCTTTTCTGATGCCCCTTGCCAAAACTGACACTCTGCCTAAAAAATTTCCTATATTCAAGGGTATCTCTAAGAACAGAATCTGCCAGCTCTGGCTGGCCTTGTCCTCTGGTGGTAACCTCTCATTTGCCCCTAAAACAGTGGGGCTCTGTTCCTTCATTCCTATGGAAAAGAACTGGTCTTCATGTCCAGGAACCATGGCCAAAATTAGAATTGGCCACTGAGCCCAACCGGGCTCACGGAACCATCTGCAGCCCCGGGCAGATATTGACTCTTCCAGTGCTGCCATCCTCCCTCCAGTGAGAGAAAAGGACACAGGGCAGGCACACAGAAGACACCGAGGTCAGTGAAGAGGAAGTTGAGTCCCAGATGGGAGGGATGAGGAGATGCCTTGATCTTGGGGCTGAAATCCTCTGGTAAAGCTATGGAGAAGGATGTCATTGATACATCAGACTCTCTTTTTCCCCATAAGCCATTGAAAAGTATGGGGAGATGACTTGTTTCAGCAAAGGCCTCCATGTAAAAGTAAGCAAATGTTGAAGTAGCTGAGATCCTATGAGAAGTTTGAACAGAGAAAGAGAGCAGAGTGATGAGACCCTGTGCCCTCAGGGAGAGAAGAAGACCTCTGTTCCCAGAGATGATTTCAGAAGCAGTTGAAGAGAACCTCTGGTCTTGAACAGCTCATCTTTAAACTAATACCCCAGAAGTTGACATGGCACATGACACACAGCTGTGGGAAAAGCTGTGAAAAAATGGCAGGGATTTCACTATTTCACTTTTTCCGAGTGGCTGCTATTCATGGAACTTGAGAGCCACAAGAGAACTGTTTCCTTATGGAGAAGTCTCCATAGCAAGTAAAAGAGACTCCTCTCCCTAAGTGAAGTGAAGAAGGACTATTCTAGAGGTGGTAAACTGGCTGAAAATTTTAGGTTTTGTCTCCTTAGGTTGTCAATAAGGAAGAAAAAGTTGTAGCAAGAAGAAGAGTGTTCTGAAAGTTTTGTGCTGATTCTTATTACTCTTTCTTTTAGTTACTGCCAATAAACTTTTCTATATGCTGTTTTAAAGTTTTGATCCCACTTTCCCTTTCTCCTTATCCTACCTCACAGCAGGAAATGAGTAAGTATATTCTAGTGAGTGCACTGGTAATTAGACAGCACTGAACCCACCACACTAATTGATGCATTGCCCAAGAAATCTCAAAATGGTGAACCAAAACCACTACAGAAACTTCCTGATGAACTGCACGAGAGCAGAGAAAAATCAAGGCAGAGCCATGGTTTGTCAGAACTTGTTGATCCTAATGAGCCCCGTGGTGCATTTGGAGTTGAGCCCTGGAACCACAGGGCCTGAGAGGAGATTGCACAAATCTTTCCAGGAGTTAAAGTCAAGAGCGAACACCCAAAATGTCTCAATGCATTAATAGATCCCACTGAGATCCATCCCCAACAAAGGCTCCTTATGGACTCTTTGGAGGAGAGAACTGGAGACCAGGATAGCACAAAGACCTCTCAGAGACTCAAAACAGCACAAAAACCTCTCAGTGTGGAAAGGAAAATCCAAAGTACGTGAAAAAAGTTGAGTATCTAAAAGTATAAATGAGCTCCACTGAGTGTCAGTACAAAGCTCTCAAGGGACTCATTAAAGCAGATAATTGGGGCCATGATTGCACAAACATTTCACAGAGTCTGTATCAAAAGGCAAACACCAAGTACCTTAAAAGAACTGAAGTACCTTGAAGCATTAATGAGCCTAACTGAGTGTTGTTACAGACAAAGCCTCTCCAGGGACTAATTACAGCAGATAATTGGAGGCCAGGATTGCAGAAACCTCTCAGAGACTCCAAGGTAAAAGCAAAAGCCAAAGTCCTTTGAAAAACCTGCATTCCCTGGGAGCATGAAGGAGCCCCCAGGGCCATTCCTGACCAAGGCTCCCCAGGGACTCCTTCCAGCAGATCCTTGAGGCCACTGGGATGTGGGCTAGGGGGGGATGCTGAGGGCAGGACCAGGGGGTGACAGTGCCCAGCCTGGCTGGGGCTGTGCCAGGAGGCCCCAGGGCCTCAGGACAGGGTGTCTCCTCACAGTCCTTGGTGGCACAGACCCTGCTGTGCCCCAGGGCACCAAGACTTGGCTTCTCTTTGTCCCCACCTGTCATCAGTGCCTCCAGTTCTCTGCTCTGCCTGGGGCCTGGGGACACTTTCTCAGTCGTGTCCCTCAGTGGGACCCATTAAAAGTCCAAGAAACTTTGGAGTTGGATTCTGACTTGGAGTTCTGGAGAGGTTTCTGCAGCTCCCTCTCAGGGCCTGATGTTCAGGGCCTGAGCACAAAGCCCCAGAGGGTCATTAAAGTCCTTGTGCTGTGTCTGTGCTGCTGAGCTGGGCCGGGCTCCTGGCACAGAGGGTGATCCTGGTAACCAAGCAGAGCTTCAAAAGCACATTTCTCTTGCTGAGCAGCTCTTCTCCCAGCCCAGCAGGGCTGGGGCACTGCCTGCAGCCAGCCCGGGCACAGCACAGAGGCACAGAGAGCTTCAATCAGTCAGGGCTGGGAAGGGCTGAGAAGTGCCTGGGGCAGAATCACTGCCAGCCCTTGGCACAGGAACCTCTGGCTGCAGGACAATGCAGCTGCAGCTCCTGGAGAGATCTCCTAAAGCTGGAACATCCCAATGCCCACAGACCCTGTGAGTGCATTCTCTGCTCATCTCCTGTGCAGAGCAGCCAGGGGAGCCCAGGGCTGTCCTGCAGAGCAGGGTCCTGCAGCCCAGGGCGCTGTGCTGGGCCAGGACTCTGCTGCCTGCCAGGGACAGCTCTCAGCCGGCCCTGGAGCTGCTCCCAGCGCTGGCCAGGAGCTGTGGGGGGAAGGAGCCACCCTGAGCAGGGCAGGTGCTGCTGCTGAGAGGGGCTGGGTGGGGCAGGGCTGCTCCCAGCTCCAGACCAGCCTGGGCACAGCTCCGGAGGGCAATTCCCAAAGAAGGTAAGCCTGGGATTGCTGTAAAGATCAGGAGCTTTCCTGAGATTGTTTTCAATTTCCTGCTTGGAGCTGGATGGGAAAGTTGGAGTGATGACATGAAGAATTTTGCTTTTTATACATTTTTCATATATCCGTAGGTTCATAAATTACTATTATGTAATTATAAATTTATAATCCTTACCTAACTCTATTAAACTCTTAATGAACTCTACTTAACTACTATTATATACTTTATGTAATTATAATCCTTAATTAACTCTAGTACATTTCCTTACCTTTCTCTTGGATTTTAGAACAATAACCTGTCTAAACACATTTTTTAAAGGCTATATAATCTTATTATCAGGGAAAGAACCCACAAGAAGACCATTTCGGTTTTTAAATGTGAGCAGTGATAAGAAAACCTGGGGCAAAAAAGCCCTTGGACCTACTCCAATGGATTGAGCCAGGGGTGTGTAACTGGGGCAACTGAATCTCCTATTGGGTGTCCCTGTTAAATATACTTAATTAACCTTAATGAATTGTTGAAATCATGGGCTGGGTGTGCCCCATTCCCCCTGGGACACCTGGAAGCTTCCAATAAAGGTCTGGTTTTTACTTTACTGTTCTAACACTGTTGCAAGGGGTTTTTTTCTCTTTTGATTATAGAAAACAGGGGGATGAGAGAAGCAGAACAGGAATTGTAATCCCGGAACGACAGAACATTCTGAGTTGAAAGGGCCACATGGGATCATCAAAGGAATGTTTGAACATTTACAGAGACTCGAGAACTGTGACTTTGGGTGGTCAGTCTCTCTGCTGCGAGCCTCCCAAAGGGCCTTCAGCCACTCCTCATCCCTGGACAGCAGCAGCATCACCTCTGCAGGGCCCAGCAGGGCTCTCCTGAGCTGCCCTTGCCCAGCTGCACACAGAGCCTGCCCCAGCCAGGGCCCTGCACACAGGCAGGTTTCTGTAGGGCCGGGCCGAGGGCACACAGGGTGGGATGGGCTCTGTGAGCGCTGGCAGGGACAAGGCACCTCTCAGGAGGGAATGTCCAGGCCCAGGGAGATGCTCAGGGAAGCAGAGGGGGCTGAACAGGGCAGTGCTGGGGGAACAAGCCCATCCAGCCCCTCACCTTCCCTCAGCCACAGGGAATCCTTTGTCTCTCACATCTCTCAGTGGCAAACTCTGAGTGCAGCAGGAATGCTGGGGATTTCTGACCTCAGAGAGACAGGAATGGTGTGTGGGTAGGAAAACAATTCCTAAAATCATCTCCTGCCATCTGTTTGCCTTAGAAGTGTGAGTGGAGATTATATCAAGTGAAGTACTGCACTTTTCTGCATTAGGAGTGATTCCTGTGACAAATCCTGAATATCCAGCCTGGTCCCTCTTCCACATGGCCACAAGCCCCGGGCAGCAGGGCAGGGATGGCTCGAGAGCCCCCACGCACAGAAATGGCTGCTCCTGGCACACTCAGCCTGCACAACTGGAGTTCATGCAGGGACCTGGGTGAAGGTTTTCCCAGAGCAGGAACATAGGTGGGTGAGTCCCAACGAGACAGTCTGCAGGGAATGGCCCAGATTTGGCTCCAAGCAGCCTTTCCTGACTTGTCCCTGTCCTTTCTCCATGAACAGGTGCCCATGTGCAGCCACAGCAAATGTCCAACAGCAGCTCCATCAGCCACTTCCTCCTGCTGGCACTGGCAGACACGCGGCAGCTGCAGCTCCTGCACTTCTGCCTCTTCCTGGGCATCTCCCTGGCTGCCCTCCTGGGCAACGGCCTCATCATCAGCGCCGTAGCCTGCGGCCACCACCTGCACACGCCCATGTTCTTCTTCCTGCTCAACCTGGCCCTCAGCGACCTGGGCTCCATCTGCACCACTGTCCCCAAAGCCATGCACAATTCCCTCTGGGACACCAGCACCATCTCCTACACAGGATGTGCTGCTCAGCTCTGTTTTTTTGCCTTTTTCATCACTGCAGAGTTTTCTCTTCTGACCATCATGTGCTACGACCGCTACGTGTCCATCTGCAAACCCCTGCACTACGGGACCCTCCTGGGCAGCAGAGCTTGTGCCCACATGGCAGCAGCTGCCTGGGCCAGTGCCTTTCTCAATGCTCTCATGCTCACGGCCAATACATTTTCCCTGCCCCTGTGCCATGGAAATGCCCTGGGCCAGTTCTTCTGTGAAATCCCACAGATCCTCATGATCTCCTGCTCCAAATCCTACCTCAGGAAATTTGGGCTCCTTCTTATTAGTGTGTGTTTAGCACTTGGTTGTTTTGTGTTCATAGTTTTCTCCTATGTGCAGATCTTCAGGGCTGTGCTGAGGATCCCCTCTGAGCAGGGACAGCACAAAGCCTTTTCCACCTGCCTCCCTCACCTGGCCGTGGTCTCTCTGTTTGTCAGCACTGGCCTATTTGCTCACATGAAGCCCTCCGCCATCTCCTCCCCATCCCTGGATCTGTCAGTGTCAGTTCTGTACTCGGTGGTGCCTCCAGCCCTGAACCCCCTCATCTACAGCCTGAGGAACAAGGAGCTCAAGGCTGCGATGTGGAGACTGTTGACTGGATGGTTTCAGAAACATTAAAATGATGGCCAGTTTCTGAAAATCACTTGTAATAAAAGTCATCTTTGATACTTCTTGTTGAATTAGTTGTTGGGAATTTTTTTTCCTTTGTTTTACTTTTTTTCATATTGTCCACAATAAATGTAATTTTTTAGCCATTTGTCATTTTGTCTCCACCTTCCCTGTTGCCATAGATTGTGTCAATGAGGGGCTGCACTCTCGGTGGCTTTAAAGGAACTAAAGGATCTCGCAGCAAAGTTTTCTGCAGAGATGCCCTTTTGTTGCCTTCTCTGGAGCTGCAGCAGCAATATCTGTGTGCAGAGCTGGGGCAGATCAGTGCTGGCACAGCAGCTCTGGTCCTGCTGGTCACACCATTCCTGATCCAGGCCAGGAGCCATTGGCCTTCTTGGCCACCTGGGCACACTGCTGGCTCATGTCCAGCCTGCTGTCCAGCAGTCCCTGCAGGTCCCTTTCTGCCTGGCTGCTGTCCAGCCACTCTGTCCCCAGCCTGTGGCGCTGCAGGGGTTGTTGTGGCCAAAGTGCAGAACCCGGCACTTGGGCTTGTTAAACCTCACCTTGTTGGGTTTGGGCCCTGTATCCAGCGTTTCCAGGGCCCTGTGCAGAGCCCTCCTACCCTCCAGCAGATCAACACTCACATCCAGCTTGGTGTCATCTGCAAAGATATCCTTGTTCCCAGGGTCTCCTCACTGTCACAAAGTCCCTTTGGTTACACCAGGCCCTGCACTGTCACACTGGTCTCCTTGGTTCCATGGGGCCCCAAAATGGGACAATGGACTCCTTGGTTCCATGGGGCTTCACAGTGTCACAATGTTCTCATTGGTGCCGCAGTTTCACAGTGGCCCCTTGGTTCCATGGGGCCCCAGGGTGTCACAAAGGCCCCATGGTCACATGAGGTCCCACACTGTCACAATGCTCTCTGTGGTTCCACAAGTCCCCTCAGTGTCACAATGGACTCCTTGTTTCCATGAGGCCACACAGTGTCACAACGGCCTTCCAGATTCCTTGAGGCCCCAGAGTGTCACAGTGGCCCCTTGGTTACACAAGGTCTTGCAGTGTCACAATGTCCCCTTGGTTCCATGAGGCCCTGCAGTGTCAGAACGGCCCCTTGGTTCCACTGGGCCCTGGACTCTCCCAAAGCTCTCCTTGGTTTTGCAGTGTCACAATGGTGAAACCCCTCGGTTCCACGAGGCCCCGCAGTGTCACCATGGCCTCTGTGGCTCCACCAGGACCCAGTGTCACGGGGACTCTGTTGCCTTCATGAGAGACTACGGCGACCTGGTTGCAAGAAGACAGCACGGCAGCCCGGCCTCGCCCGGGCTACTCGGGCTAACGACACACGCTGGCACCAATGTGGTGGACGGTCAAAAGCATTTATTATCTTATCTCATGGGTTTAAATAGTCTTGGGGGACTTTGCTACGTCAGAGGGGGGTTGTAGGGTCTCTAGGTTAGTCAGGAGTGGAAAACTACTGGGTTAGGTTTGGTTACATGCTCTGGGGTTAATAGATAACGTGAAGCAGGGAGAAGGGGGAAGGGTCTTTCTTTCCGTCACATCCCGAGATCTTCCGTTCGCCTGTCCCTATCTACCACATCTCCCCTCCCCTTATCATATATAAAATGAGGTAGTCGTAGATATAGGCACTGGAGTGAGGTACAAACTTGTAACTTGGTAAGGAAAGGGTGGTTTGGTAAATCTGGGTAATTTTCGCAAGGTGAGTCTCGAAGGCTTTTGTGACTGACTGTGTTCGCAGTTTTTGGTTTACAGCATTTGTTGGTGGCCTATGAACAAAATGTTCATCCGCTCTAGACGGGCCTGAACAAACGAGACTAGTTTGTTCAGCAGGCATGGTCCTATGGTAATAGCTAAAAGCAGTATTGCCAGTGGACCTACCAGGGCGGAAATTAAAGTGGTGAGCCAAGGTGATCGATTAAACCAGGATTCAAACCAGCTCTGTTGGGTTTCCCTGTCTCTCTTTCTCTGAGCCAGTCTATCTCGGAGGTCTGCCATGGAGTCTTTAACGACTCCCGTATGATCTGCATAAAAGCAGCACTCCTCTTTTAGGGCTGCACACAGTCCTCCTTGTTGCATGAACAAGAGGTCCAGTCCTCGTCTATTTTGTAAAACCACTTCTGAAAGCGAAGAGACTGATTTCTCTAGATAGGAGATGGATTTCTCAATCCTCTGCAGGTCTTCGTCGATGGTCATTTGCAGCTGAGAGAGTCCGTGCTGCTGGGTTGCGATGGCTGAGACACCCGTGGCCGTGCCAGCTGCTCCCAGGCCGAGCAGCATCGCGATGGTTATACCTGTGATCATTTCTCTTTTGTGGAGTCTGTCAGGTTCCTCGAGAAGGTGGTATATCTCTTCGTCTGAGTGGTACAGGACCCTAGGAACAATCAGAACTTGGACACAGAAATCGATAGAGTTATTAAATTTGGCAAGGAACACACAAGGACTCACTCCGGATCTCTGGCAAACCCACATCCCAGATGCGGATGGGACCACCTACTTATTGGTTTTTCTGTTGGGCTTGACAACTTTAGTGCAGAAGTTGCCTTTCTGCTTTGCTAAAGTTGCATTGCCAAAACATCTGCCCTGTCCTGTGATTTGACTCAGGGTGATTCCTCTGCGGGGAGTGTCCCATCTGCACTGGTGGGGGGCACTGGCTGTGGAGTAACTGAAGGGGGTGTCTAAAGCAATGCCTTCGTAGAAAGGGGGTTTAACATCATAGCAAAACTAACAGGGGTTAGTCAGGTTCGGTTTGGTTTCGTTTAGGGTTAGAAAGGTAGCTTCTAAACAGGTTGGCTATGTGGAACACGAAGGATGGGGTGTTTGCTGTGGTGACCTCTTTGAATACCTTGTCACTTGAAAGATGTTGCATGACCCACTTAAATGGCTGGTGAGGGTAGGGGCCTGGGTCGGCTTGCCCCCCGGCCACAAGCCCTAACAGCAAAATCGCACAGAGACACTGTGCATGTCTGGGTCTCACTGGTGTGGGACTCTCGGGTTTTGTCTGGCGGCTTGGTGGTCTGTCATCTCTCTCTGGAGCAGGGGTGTATGCGTCACGGGGACGGTCCACAAGCGTGTCCTGCAAACAAAACTCACAGCTTTTCCATTAGTTTCGTTCTGAAGGTCAGTTTTATTGGCAGCAGTGGGTGTGTGGCAGTGGCCCTTTCCTCCTGCAGCTTCAACAGGATCCCTTCAGGAGTGTTTGGGGTGGAGGCGCTGCGGCGGGCTGCCGTGCCGGCTGGGGGCAGCTCACTGCGATGTGACCTGCCTCACCACACTTGAAGCACGCCGTGGCACTGGTCAGGGTGCTTTTCCAAGCTTGGGACGGCCCTCCCACTCCGTTCACTGGGGGGACTTCTTTGCATTGCCAGTGTCGGGGCCACAGTGCTTGGGGAAACATCGGGCAGTCTGCTCTTGTGTCTGCTCAAAGCTGGAGCCCTATTACGTGGGGGTCCTGACTGCCATAAAGGCGGCATGTCCCCCACACCTTCGGGGGCTCCTTCCCTATTTTCATGGCCAGGGCAGCCCAGGGGTCCCATTCTGGGGCGTCCCCTGCTGACCCTGCGGCACAGGCGTTGCTTGCGGTGGTAGTGGGTACGAAGGTACCGCGGGCTGTGTTTGGAAACTCTGCAATTGTGTCGCTGGCCGGGGTATGAAGTATGAGGGCTCCCCGCCCCACTGGGGGTTGGCATAGATGGGTCGCCTTGTATTTGCAGTGGGAGGAGGCTGAGTGCGGCCCGCACGCCCCCTCCCTGTCCCGTTTCCCTGGGGCCGGGACCTGCATTCTTTAATGAGATGCCCTTTTCTCCCGCAGTCCCAACCATATATTTCTCCCCAGCTGGTAAACTGGGCTGTTTTGTATTGTGACCGCTTTTCGGTGCGGCTTAGAGCTTTACTCGGTTTTGTCTTAAATCGCGTTGGCTCCGTTTCCTCCGTCTCAGAGTCCCAGCCGGCTTCCGGCAGCTCTTCCGAGCTGGCGGAGCTGCTGCCGGGCTCCGAGTCGGAAGTCGAATGCCAGCGCATTTCCGGGCCTCGGTGCCTTTTTGTCCGGCTCCAAGCTCGCTCCTCCCCGCGGGGGTGGCGCCGCTCCCTCCCCCCAGGCTTGCCCTGCCTCCTGCAGGGGGAGGTCTCTCCCTTAAATGGTAGCGGCCTCAGGCGCAGCTGCCGATTGGCCCTGCGCTCTCTGTTGCTCTGCTCCTCTTTCTCCCGCGCACGTGCGTCCCTGAAACCGCGCGCCTCCCGGGTTTTCGCGCCGAGACCGCCCGCGCCCCGCCCCTCTCCTTGGCGGCCAGCGCCATTTTCAAAGGGGTGAGGTGGCGGCGTGGTTCGGATCTCCTCCTGAGCCGCGGTTTCTGTGACTCTGGCTTCCCTTGCCAGCCCCTGCCAGAAGCATTCCACGCGCTGCTGCACCTCCGGCAACGGGTCGCGGACCAGCGGCAGCGGGACGGACGGGGAAGCCGCGGTTTTTCGGGGGGCTTCCGCGGCAGGGACTGGGCTCTGATCCGGGGAAGGGGGTGACGCGCCGGGCCCCCCCGGGTCTCTGCTACCGGGCGGATCGTTCTCAGGGGCAGTTTGCGTTCCTGCTCCTACCCCTAGCTTGGGAGTAACCAATAAACAGGTACGCGCCGCGCTCCACATCTCCTGCTCTTCTATTGCTCTGCGCGGGGCTTTTTCTGCTTTGCCCCATGCTTTAAGGCTCTTGCCACTGCCTGAGGATTTCGTGTCCTCGGCCAGCGTGGCTGTGCATTTTTCCTATATTCCCGGATGTATAACATCCACTGGGCATTCAGTCGCCCCAAGCTCAAATAGCCTTGCTATAGCAAGATAAATGTCTTTGAGCTTACACTTGATACTCCATTGCTTATAAATCACACTTACGACCCTGGCGATGCTGTCCATGACGCTCGCGGGTCCTGGGACGTCTCCCTGCGCCAAGATACGGTCTGACCACTCCGGCCGCTGCTCCTGTCCAGGCGTATCCCGTTACCTGAGCGAATTTCTCTTCTTCCTGGGTTTCGGCACCAGATATGTTGCCTTTATGAAAGACAACGGCGACCTGGTTACAGGACGACAGCACGGCAGCCCGGCCTGTCCGGGCTACTCGGACTAACGACACATGCTGACACCAATGTGGTGGACGGTCAAAAGCATTTATTACCTTATCTCATGGGTTTAAATAGTTTTGGGGCACTTTGCTACATCAGAGGGGGGTTGGTAGGGTCTCTAGGTTAGTCGGGAATGGAAAACTACTGGGTTAGGTGTGGTTACATGCTCTGGGGTTAATAGATAACGCAAAGCAGAGAGAAGGGGGAAGGGTCTTTCTTTCCGTCACATCCCGAGATCTTCCGTTCGCCTGTCCCTATCTACCACACTGGACCCACCAGCTCCTGGTCCTGCTGGAAACCCCAACCCGGGGCGAGCTCACCTCCACCCGCCAGGTGGAGCATGTCAGCCTGGAGCACCCCCTGAGCCGGAACTGCGGTAGGGGGAAGGAATTCGGGGTACTGGGAGAGCCAGTGGGAGGTGCTGGGACCAACTGGGAGGGAGTTGGAGAGAGCCTGGTTTCAACTAGGAGAGGAGGTTGGGGGTTTGGAAGGGCTAAGAAGGGGTTTGGAGGATACTGGGGAGGGTGGGATGGGGTTCTGGGGGCCGTGGTGGACACTGGGCAGGAATTTGGGGGTGCTGGGTGTGACTGGGAGGGACTAGAGTGAGCCTGGAGGGGCTGGATGGAGATTAGGGATGGAAAAGCAGAGATGAGGATGAGGTTGATTGTGCTGGGAGGAGACTGGGAGGGGTCTGGGTGAATCCTGGTGGGGTTGGGAAGGGACTGGGAGAGGGTTTGGGGATCCTGGGGCAGCAGGGGGTGACTGGAAGGGGGTTGTGGGATCCTGAGAGGGACAGGAGGGGCTTTGGTGGGTCCTGGGGTGGTGAGGAAGGGATAAAGAGGGAGGTTTCAGGGGATCCTGAGTGGGCTGGGAGCGACCAGGAGGGTGCTTGGAGGAGCTTGGGTGCCTGTGAGAGCTTTTGGGGGGTCCTGACCCCTGCAAACCCCTCAGAGATGCCGCCTGTAGCAAGATGCTGTCAGGCACTGAGGGTTTCGTGTTGGGCCTCGTCTTCCTGGCTCTGGGGCTCTGGTTCTACCTGTGCAAGGTCAGCGGGTTCCCAAGGGGTCGTGTCCCCTCTCCCCCAGAGTGTGTGTGCTCCCCCCGGGGCCCCCAGCCCGGTGTCACCCCTGTTTCTCTGCCCACAGAGCTCCTGAGCCACCGGCGGCCGCAGAGCTTCCCTGTGGCCTCGGGCCCAGCCGGGATCCCCCGCTCCATCCCCACGCTGATTTTGGGGGGTCCTGTGTAACCCCAGCCCTGCTGTCACTCTGCCCCTGCCCGCCTGCTCCCAGTGTTCCCAGTAAAGCTTCCCAGTTAAACCCAGCCCAGTTTGTGGGGGCACTGGGGAGGGACTTGGGGGGACCCCACGGCGGGGCCGGCACTGGGCAGGGAGGGCGGGGTCCGGGTGGGGAACACTGCCTGCTGCGGGTCTGCCCGGCAACTGGTGAGTCATCAGCGCCGCTCTCTCTGATTGGCTGACTCTTGTCCACCGCATTCTCTCATTGGCTGAGGAGAGGCCCGGGAGTGCAGAGAAGGAACGGGAGAGATCCCGCCCCGAGCAGCGGCACGGGGACAACAGACCCAGCCCGGGCACAGGGAGGGAATTTATTACCAACCAAACCACGGCAGCACGAGGAGAAGGGAAAGAAATCCCTCCAACACCTTCCCCCACCCAACGGGGATCACCCACAACAGGGATATCCACCAGGGAGAGACGGGGACATCCGAGATTAGACCAAAGCCAATTTTATTGTGTGTACCAGGTGTTTATACAGGGATTTACTTGTATGGTGCTTATATAGGGCTCTGTTTTTGGTAACAATTTCCCATTGGTTACACATTCTTCATGACATGACATCAACTGGTAACATTATTTTATCACAAAGTCTCACACCACGTTGCTTGGTCACTTCTTGCCCAGGGAGACTTAAACTGTGTCTGTGTCTCCCACAGTTTCTGCTCAGTCAGGCCTCAGATATCGGGCCCCTTTATCAGCTCCATTGCTTTACTCTCTGTTTTATTCCCCATACGAGGGCACCAGGGCTCTGCCCAACGGGGGTCACTGGGGATCATCCAGCCCGGATCCTCCCATGGGGGATGGAGCTGGAGCAGCGCACCAAGCTCTTCTCTCACTCTCTTCCCTCACTCCAAGCTCTTCCCTCACTCCAAGCTCTTCCCTCACTCTCTTCCCACACTCCAAGCTCTTCCCTCACTCAGGGCACTCAGAGGGCTTCCCTTAGTGGTGCCTCCGTTGGTGCTGGGTCAAGGCTGAGCTCGCTGAGAAACCCTTCCCACACTCCCCACACTCGTAGGGCCTCTCCCCGGTGTGGATGCGCCAGTGCACGGTGAGGTTGGAGTTTTGCTTGAAGCCCTTCCCGCAGTCGGGGCAGCGGAAGGGCCTCTCCTCGGTGTGAATCCGCTCATGTAGGAGGAGATTGGAGCTGGTCTGAAACCTCTTCCCACACTGGGGACACTCGTAGGGCCTCTCCCCAGTGTGGATGCGCTGGTGTGTTCTCAGGGCTGAGCTCCACCCAAAGCTCTTCCCACATTCCAAACATTTGTAAGGCCCTTCCCCGGTGTGGATCACCTGGTGCTGAATCAGGTGAGACCTCTGTCTGAAGCTCTTCCCACACTTCCCACACTCGTAGGGCCTCTCCCCAGTGTGGATGCGGAGGTGCACGGTGAGGTTGGAGTTTCGCTTGAAGCCCTCCCCGCAGTCGGGGCAGCGGAAGGGCCTCTCCTCTGTGTGAATCCGCTCATGTAGGAGGAGATGGGAGCTGGTCTGAAACCTCTTCCCACACTGGGGACACTCGTAGGGCCTCTCCCCTGTGTGGATGCGCCGGTGCTCGATGAGGTTGGAGTTTTGCTTGAAGCCCTTCCCGCAGTCGGGGCAGCGGAAGGGCCTCTCCTCTGTGTGACTCCGCTCATGTACGAGGAGATTGGAGCTGGTCCGAAACCTCTTCCCACACTCCCCACACTCATAGGGCCTCTCCCCGGTGTGGATCCTCTGGTGCCGGATCAGGTTGGATCTCCAGCTGAAACCCTTCCCACATTCCAAGCACTTGTGGGGCTTCTCCCTGCCATGAGACTTCTCCACCAGCTCCGAGCTCCAGCTGGATCTCCGCCCGCCTTCCTGGCTCAGGGGGGCTCTTTCCTCCCCGCAGCTCCCTGGGCTGGGTTTGCAGCTCCTCCTCCTGCAGCATCTCCGGGGCTTTTCCTCCTCCTCCATCCAGACACACGCAGGGAATGAAAAATCCTGGTTTGGGGAAAAAAACAAGAGGAGAGCATCTTGGACTGGAGATTCCTCCTTGCTCCAGTTTATCTCAGGAAGTCCTTGGGAACCTTGTGCCTGTAAGAACCTCCAAAACACCAAGATTCAGCCCAAAAATCCTACAAATTTCCAAGACACAGATCAAAAACTCCCCCAACATAACAAGCCAGCAAAAACCTCCTCCAAAACATAAAGATTCAGCTGCCACATAAAGCCAAAGCACCAACATTTAGCCCAAGAAAGCTCAGAAACACCAAGATTCACCCCGTGAAAATCCTGGATCCCCCTCCACAGTCACCTGCTGCATGTGGGGGAAGCAGCGCTCCTGGGGCTGGAGGGAGGCTGCAGATACAGGGAGGGTGGAACCTTCTGCTGCTTCCTCTTTCTGCTCCTCCTCATCCTCCTGTGTCCCTACTCTTCCTCACACTCCTCTTCCTCCGGCCATTCCGCCCCCTGCACAATCCCACCTTCTCCTGCCACCTGCATAGTTTGACCATTCTGTTCCTCAAGCCTGCTTCTCCTTCCCTTCTCCTCCTGCCCCCAGGCCCAGCACCCACTGCCGGCTCCCTCTTCCCCCCAGACCCACAGCATCCCAGCCGAGGGGCAGGGATGGAGCTGGGGCAGGTCGGGCTGGGGCAGCGCTGGGCTCTCGGCCGCTCCCGCCCGCACTCGGTCCCCACTGCAGCCGCTCCCGCCAGGACAGTGCGGGGGGGCCCGGCCTTGGCGCTGCCCCACTCCCACCTCCCCAAATTCCCCTCGCGGGGGCGATGGGGCCAAGGGGGGGGCGCAGGTGGGGTCCAGGTGGGGAACGCGGGGAGCTGCGAGTCTGCCCGGCAACTGGTGAGTCATCAGCGCCGCGGGCTCTGATTGGCTGAGCTCTGCCTGAGGGCTGCGGCTGCAGCAAAGAGGGGACACCCTGCTCCAGGGGGGATGTCCCACAAACGGGGGACCCCCATGAAAGGAGCAAGAGCAAAGTGTCTTTACAAACAGATGCTCTGAATCTGCTCGGAGATAGGGTCAAGCAACTTTCATGTAAGTAAGTGACAGGAGAAGCCTTGGTTTCAGAAAATGTTATTAATTGATGACATAGACTGCTGCTCAGCCAAGGCCCGGCTCAGTTCATGAACTTCCAGAAGAACAACAAAGACTTAACAGACCATGAATATCATTTGCTATATAAAAGCAGGGAGCATACTAAGGGAGTACATAGTAGGTGGATTGGGAAGTCTGTAGCTCTCAAGTACTTCAGCCAATGGGGAAAGCAGAGGGAGATGTGGCCAGGAGAATTAGGATTAAAGGGAGGCTGTGTCCTCCAACAATTGGAGAGATCCCATGGGGAATGTCCCATGGCCTCTCCTATTTTTAGAAATGAAATTAGTTTCACAGGACTCCTCTGTCTGCTTTGTGGACAGAATCCTCTGGTGATGTCAATTTTTCCGCACACCCTGGGGCAGGGAGTGCAGCTGAAGGTGCCTCACCCACTTTGGGTGATCAGCTCCCTTGGCTGGCGACAGCACCTGGGATTGATTGGGGACCCGGGAGTGACCAGGAGACAGACGAGTGACACATCAGGGGGGTCTGTGAAGAGTCAGCAGGGAGAGAGCACTGAAAATCTCATCAGTGAGTGCCCTGGGATCTTCGGGGAGTGAACATGGCAGGGCACCCATGGAGGGGAGAAAAGGGAAAGCCAGGGAGGGCTCCTGGACAAAGGGATGATGATCCCAAAATGTCTCTGAAGGGTCCCTTGGGAGAATGTTGAGGTAGTTTGCACATTCCCCCAGAGGTAATTAAGGACATGGACACCCGGGGGGGCAATAAGGGAAGGGGAGAAGGGATTTGGACAACAGGGGATGGATGGTGTTGGTGTGCTGGGAAGGGATCAGGTGAAGGGGAGTGTGCAGCAATATGGTTCAGGCAAGAAGCAGCAGGAGGAATCTATGCGGTAAGAAAATGGATGATGGCAAAGAGGAGGAAGAGAAAAATACTCAGGATTGGGATGTTTTTCAGCAGGGTCTTATCCTGACAATTTGCCAGCTGATACTTTGAATTCCCAGTTTCCAGGAGAGGAAAAGCAGGAGGTCAGGATGTCAGGGGTTTCTCTGTGGTGGGCAGCGGCAGCAGCGGGCGCAGAGGTGCGGGACCGGGAGCAGGGCTGGGGGCCTGTGGGGAGCTGCGGGGCCGGGCCGGGGCTGTGGGGCAGCCGGGGCTCAGCGCCGGGCGCTGCCTGAGCCCACCAGCCCCGGGCAGGGCCGGCAGTGGCCCCCGGCCCCCAGGAGGCTGCGGGACGCCCCGGCCGCTGCCCGGCCCCGGGGAGCTGCCGGCCCTGCCCGCCGGGGGGGCCGCCTTTGGACACTGCGGCAGGACAGGCACCGGCTCTGCCACATGGGCTGTGCAGGGGACCCTGAGCACAAGGAGCAAAACAAAGCAACATCTGGAAACACAGATTTTCATGGTTGGACACGGAAGTGAATTTTCTCAGGCAGCCGGTCTCAAAGCAATCAGTGGTCAGGTTTGGATATTGGCACCGGGAGTGGCCACTGAAGGCATGGGCACGCCTCTGAGAACACAGGGTTCAAAGCAAGAACTCCCAGCAGAACTGTCTCTTTGGAGAGTGCAGACTCTCCCCCGCCCACCACGGGCTGGGTAGGGGAATGGAAGCCCTGCGGCCTGGGAGGGATAGGCCAGGGGGAGGAAACCTGAGATGTCTTTGTTCCCCACGCCCCCACACCACCGGAGGGAAACAGACAGAGAGCCTGAAGGCACCTGGAAATTCACTGGCAGAGGAGAAGGAGAAGCCCGGGGGGGGGGGGGGAGGGGAAGGTGCCCAGCCCTGGGAGTTGGGGTTTGGGCTGAGATTTCAGCAGTCAGGGCAGTCCAAGACTTTTAACCCTTTCCTGGGAAATGAAAGCTTTGTGAAATATTACTCCTCCTCCACTTGAAAGAGAAAAGAGACAGTCTGGGACCTGAGATGTTAGGAAAAGCAGGTTGGGGGGGAGATGATGGAGTGGCTTTTGGCTGGACTTTTCTTGTAAGCCATTGACTGAACCAGTTTCTCCTGCAACAGAGACTGCATCTTTAGGGGGATGCAATGGTGAGCCAAGAGACCTGCTTCAGCAAATTCCAGCACAGGAATGGAGTGAACAGAGGAAAGCTGAGGAGGGTGTGGTGATGCCCTCTGTCTTCAGGAAGAAGATCTCCGTTTGCACCCTCAGCCCCAGGGGAGGAGGAAAATGGGGGGGGGACTGTGTTCCCAAAATGAAAACTGAACTGTTGTTTCTTTTGTTCCTTGGCAAAGCATCCTTAAAGGAGCCCTATGAGCAGTCTGTCCATGCACGGCGGTGAGGGCACTGTGACATGGCAAGGAGTGTCACACGGGCACATTTTCTCTGGGCAGTGCCATGTGTGACATGGAAACACGAGAGGTGGCAATTGTGTTTCCTGGGGGTCTGTGGTGCAAGAGAGACTCGTCTCTCCCCTGATAGACTGAGTATTGATTATCTGAAAGGTAATGACCTGATTGAGGGTCCAAGTTGTGTCCCACTGTGATTTGTTGGAGTTTGGGTGCAGGGAGGAGGAATGCTTTGGAAGGTTTTAATTCTAGATGCAGTGTGTATCTTTTATTATAGTAGTAGCTTAATAAAGTTCTTTCTCCTTTATTTCTAAGCTTAGGCCTGCTCTGCTCTGTTCCTTATTGCATCTCACAGCACTTATTTGGGAAGCTGGATTTCCATGGGGACACAGGCATTGTGCCAGCATCAAAACATGACATGATGGTACATGAAGGATCAGGATTTTCTGTGAAGGATTTGGTCTGGGTCCCTGCAGAAAGGAAAGATTTTGCAGAAAGCTCAGCAGCTCTCAGAGGATGAGCACCCACAGGCAGTGACCGGGGCTGCAGGAGTGGCAGAAGAAGGCCCTGCAGCACTTGGGCACAAAGGCACAGCAGCTGAAGGCAAGGAGGGATGAGCAAAAGGCCAAGCTGAAGGCAAAGGCCATGGCAGAGTTCCCACAGCCCCTGAGGGACCAACCCCAGGGCCCAAGGGGGCCCCAGCACCCAGGGAACGGCGTTGGCCACAAGCACCTGGCAGAGGCATTGCCCTCCTGGCCAGGGCAGAGCCCACCCAAACAGCCCCTGGGAAGGAGTCAGGGCTCCAGCTGCAGCCCACAAGGACACTGCAAGCACAGACAGCAGCACCCTCAGGAGGAGCGAGTCCACCCCTGCATGGACATGGATTGTCAGGGCTCTCTGAGCTCCCATCCCACCGGGGACCCACCACACTGCAGCCCTGGAGAACATCCAGGCTGGGTCTGCATCCAGAGGAGGCCTCTCCTGATGGACACAGGGACCTCTCCATCCACTCTGAATCTTACACCTAAGGGGGGAACACTGTAAAGGAATGTTTTCATTATTAAGGGAATAAATGGGAAAGTTGAGCTGGTGTCATTTGTTCAATCACTATTAGGAGCTGTGGAGGATTGGTTTGAAATAAACCGATTTCTTTTCTTCCTACTGTGATTGTTATTAACTAGGAAGGAATTTGATGGTGGCATTGTAATATTGTAAAAGGTGATACAGAGGCTATTGCTGCTGTACCTTTGTGTCAAATGTCTGGCACGGCCTGTGCTGAAGGGAACCCAGGGGTGTGAGCAGCCCCAGAGGGAAAATTTGATGTGGAGCCTCTCCAAATTACTTGGAAGCAACCAGGACAAGTGGGGGCTAAAAGCAACACCCTGTTCCAGGGGAGGGAAAGGAAGGGCTCACAGCCTGGTATGGAATCCCTGCTAAAGGCAGGGCTCTTGGAGCCAGGGATGTCTCCCTACAGCACTCCTATCCTGCCAGTCAGGGAATCTGATGGCTCCAATGAGGAGCACAAGAACAAGTGGTAGACAAAGCCTCTGTGAAATGGCTGAATTTTCTAGATAAAAAACAATTTTTGAGTATTAAGGGAAAAAGTGCAAATGGTGGAGAAAAACGTTAAATATTTGGGACATATTTTGATTGAAGTTACGTGGTTGAATGACCAAGAGAAGGTGTGGGCAATCTCAGAAGTAACGTTATCCAGGACCAAAAAGGAGCTGCGACAATTGTGAGATTTAATAGAGAATTACACAGCCTGGATTGAGGATTCTCTGTTCCAGCCAGAACTTTGTAGGACTTTTTAACCCCAGACAGCCTACACGTTGTTGTATGGACAGGAGAAAGAGAATAAAACTTGAGAAAATGAAAAACCAAAAATATTGATGCCTCAGCTGTGGCTCTTCCGGACTCAGAAAAGAAATTGGAATTGTAGGTGAATGTTCAATAGGGCCATGCCAAAGGAATTCTTGGGCCAAAATGTTTCACCCAGTGGCCAGAGTGGCCTCATTGTCTGCAGAATTGTGCAGCCACAGCTTCAACGGGAACCGAGGCCCAAAACCTGATGACAACAGGATCTCCAACTGTTCCAGTCTGCCATCAAGTTCAAGCTTTGATAACCAAAAGAGCCTCGCAATGGATGAGCAGTGCTCGGTTATTACAGTGTGAAACTTGTTCAGTGGCACAGGAGGATTCAGAACTGAGGACAGGGGAAGGGTTTAACCCAGCCTCCTGTTTGAACAGCCCCCAGAGGGGCTGGGAAGAAACCCAGCACTGCATTCAAGTGACACAGCTCCAGACCCAGCCTGGGCAAGATTCAGGAGACATTGCCTGGCCTGAGGCAGAAAATGTCTTTGTGGATGGCTCTTCAAGGGCAGCAGAAGGGAAAAGAGTCCCAAGACACGCTGTTTTTGAGGAAAGGGAATCAGACAAAGCCCAGGTTACCCTCCATGGTCAGCTCAACTGGCACAGCTGTGTGTGCTTGTAAGAGCCTGGAACTGAAATGCCCTGAGCAGGAAGGCTTCAATATCTTCTGGTGACACCATCTCACCTAACAGGGGGGCAAAAGCAATTCTGATTGCTCAGCAGCCACTGGATCACTTATTAAGGTATTTCTAAAAGACATAACTCCAATAAAAGGTATTGTGGAAGCAACAGACACAGACAGCAGAACTCATTTTACAGGAAAGATCCTCCAGGGGGTTATGGCAGCTTTAGGAATACAATGGGACCTCCAGAACCCCTGGCACCCCCAGAGCTCAGGCTGGGTACAAAAAATGAAAGGGGATGGAAAGAAACACCTTTGAAAGCTGGGATAGAAACCAAGATGCCATGGGTACGGCTTTTGCCATTTGCTTGGGCAAGAAGAAGAGCCAGACCCAGGGCAGATATTCAATCATTTCCCCTTGCAATTGATCTCAGGAATTCCTTACCCTGGGAATTCTCTACCTAGTGCAGGGTGGAGATAAGGGATGCACATTTAAAGCAGTCTGTGGCCAGAATCCTGTCTCTGGTGCAATCTCTCCCCCAGGAAGCTGGGCTGGCACAGAGCCTGCCTTGGCACTTTGCTGTTGCCACCATCCCAGCAGGACATCGGCCCACACATCCTCTGCTGAAATCCTCGGCCTGGCCACCCTCCTTTGGCAGCTCCAGCCACCGGGGACAGCCCTTGCTGCCACTGCTGCAGCTTCAGCGCTCTCTGGGCCTGCCCTGCCACAGCTGCTGGGCAAGAGCACGGGACAATTCCACTCTGGCTCTCACTTACACTCACACACTGCCCTGCCTGCCATGGCATTGATGGAAAATACACCAGCTCATAGACTTTAACATTGTTAACCTTTCATTTCTCTACTCAGGCTTGCTTTGCCTTGGCCCTGGGGAAAGAAATGTTAAAGGTTTTGTTAAGGGATGTAACACCACTCAATGGAGATGAGTTTAACACCTCAACACACTGGGAATGGCCCAAAAGATACCCACAAAGATAACGCCCAGCAGCAAAACATCAACCCCAGCAGCAAACAGCAACCAACACCTACCCCAGACACTGCCAGGGCTGCAGACACCTGGTCTGCAAAAGGCTGAGAAGGAAATCAGCACTTCCCACTTCATTAACAGCAGAAGCAAAGAAATCTGCACAACTTGAAACTACAGAACATTAAACCAGTGGATTTAGATTGCTTTAGACTGTATTAAATTAGGGAAAAATCGAGTAAAACCCACGTGTCATGGAACGATTTTCTCTGCACACTTGGGCTATGTGGAGATGGAATGATTTCTGTTGCACATCCTGGCCAGAATGAAGAAATGCCTTTACTCTAACACTAAACATATTGGTGGAGTTTTTCGTTTTCCTGTAGCTTCAGTGCAGAGTATATAGCATGAGAATATTTTTTAAAATAATCCTACTTCTATGTCGCTGGTTAGGTTTGGTCAGGGATGTTAGAATGGGTTTTTACTCTGAGAAAAACGAGAAAAAAATTAATGGACTTGGAACTTTTTTGTGTGTTCTTGTTTCACTTTTAGCGATGCCAAAATTTTGGTCAGGGTTTTTTGACATTCACCTTTAGGCTGCATTTTGCAAAACTAGAAGAGATTTAAAGGTGCCCTTTTAACTCATAAACATTAAACAGAGGATTTGAAGGGGAAAAAAAAAGCAGCAGGTTTTAGGGGGGCACATTTGAGGCTGCTGAAGGCTGCTCTGGAAGAGAAGCTGCATTCCAGGCACCCAGGAGAGGAGCTTTAGAAATGCAAATTAACACTGATGGGGCAGAGTGGGGACAATGTACCTGGCTCTTCTTGCCTGGGGCAGGAATTGGCTGATTCCCTCTGCCCCTCACCCCAAGCTCTGCCTGCTTGCACAGATGGAATCTGCACGGCTGAAGACAGAGCCCATGGTGAGGATCTGACTCTGAAACAGAAATGGCTGAGGCTGCAAAGGGAAACAGCAAATGGAGAATGTTGTGAAAACTTCACTAAAATAAGGGGGGGGGGATCATCCTCCTGCCCACTCCAACATCTGCTGCCACTGTCTGTGCTGTACAGGGTGTATCAGAGCACTGGGGCTTTTGCTAGAACAAGTCCAGGGAAATTAGTTGGAATTCAAGTATTTGATGCTATATTTAGAAAAATGCAGTCATTCATGCAGCCCCAGCTTGAGGGAGCACACAGAAATGGGGAAAAGATGAAGGGCCACCAGAAAAAAATCCTACAACACCATGGACCAGACCCTGGGAACCCAAACCAATTCACATCAGGAGACAGAGAACCCATTTATCATTTCAATGGCATCATTAGATTACAAACTGTCCTCGAAAAAAACCAACCAGACAGCTCCAGCTCCTGACCTTCCTGCTGGCCAATCCACTGAAATGAGGAACACAACATTTCACTAGGGGATGGGACCAGATTTTCTGTTAGCAGAAAAAGCAGGAGTTTGTGGAGAACTAAATGATTCAAACTGCTGTTGGCAAAGAGACGACAAAGGTAAAGTGCTGAGAAACATAAAAAAGGAAATAGGTGAACAGTTTATGTGTTGGTCCAAACATGGAAAGGATGGGAATGGGACACACTTTCGTGGCTCTTGGGCAGACCAGGGGTTAAACGAGTGCTGCTTCTCCTCTTCTGTGCTGCAGCAACTCTCATCTTTTTACCATGCCCCACACCTTGGCAGTGCAGCTCATCCAGCAGCTGAGCCAGGGGATGCAGGTGGCAGCCAGGCCTCCTGATCCACAAACGGCTACAAAAGGACAGGGAATGAGGGCACCGAGAATAATCCCAAAACCAAAGAGGACCCGGGAAGAGCAAAACAGAGTTGAGGAGTGAATCTGCCTGGAGATAGGGCCAGGGACCTGTAGATAAGGAAGTAGCGGGGGAAACCCTCAATTCCAATAAATTTCAGAAATTGAGCCACACAATTTCTCAAAGTCCCGCAAAATTCCCGAACTTTCAGGAGAACAAAGACTTAACAGAGCCATGAATATCGGCTGGTATACAAAAGGAGGGTGCATATTAACGAGGACAGGCAACAGGCGCATCTGGAAGTCTGAACCTTCCAAGGACCTCAGCCCGTGGGCAAAGGCAGAGGGAGATGCGGCCGGGAAAATGAGGATAAAAAGGAGGCTGCGGACTACAACCATGGCAGAGAGCGCACGGCAAATGCCCCACGGCCTCTCCCCGTGCTCGGCAATAAAGTCACTTTTACAGGACTCCTCGCTCTCCTCCGGCCACAGAAACCTCTGGCGACGGGAATTTCCCCGCACGCTCCCGGCCGCGGGGCAGCCCCCTCGGTCCTACCCACAGCAGCCAGGCCGAGCCAGCGCTGCTCCGGCAGCGGCTCCTGCCCAGGCCCCGGCGGGAAGGAGACCGCGGGCAGCCGCTCCCGCCGCGCCCTCAGCCCGGGGCCGGCACGGCCCGGACACGGCACCACCGACCCGCCGCAGCCCCCTGCCGCCCCCTCCGCCCGCAGCCAGCCCCGAGCCCCCGCAGAACCCAGCGCGGCTCCCACCTGCGCCGGGGCCGCCTCCGAGCTCCGCCGACGCCGCCTCACCGCGCTCCGGCCGCTGCCGCCGCTCCCGGGCCCGCACAGACGCTCCTGGCGCCAATGGCGCCGCTGCCCGCCCACGGCCGCCCTCAGCCCGCCGCCGGGGCCGTGCTGCGCCCCGCTCCCACCAATCAGCGCGCCGCAACCACGACTGACGGCACCAGCGGCCAATGGCAGCGAGCTGGGGGCGGGCTCTGCGCACGGCCCAGACTCGCCCCGCGCTCTCAGGGCCCCCCGCGCTGCGTGAGGGCAAAGCCGGAGATGAGCAACAGCCCCGGGACGGGCCCGGGCCCGAGGCGGGATTGAGCTGCCCACACAAACAAACTTCTCCGCACCTCCCGCCACGGCTTTCCCGGCCCTGCGCCTTCCGTGCCTCCGGCTCTGCGGGAAGCCCGGGAGCCTCCCTTCTCCTGCCCCTCATTAGTGCATCGCTGCTTCGCTTTGATTTCCCCCAAAAAGGGAAACCTGCCCAAAGCCCTGTGGGTGAGCGGGGGAGGGGAGAGATTTCTGGCAGAAAACTCCAAAGACTCAGAGGAGGATGAGGAGAAGTCAGTGCAGAGCCTTAAATGCAGCTTTCCCCACGCCTCCCTGCTCCCAGCTGCACCTCCTCCCCCGGCAGGGCAGGAGACAGGGAATGGGGCCATGCTCAGCTCATCCCCCGCGGCTTCTCCCTCTGCTCAGGGACAGGAGTCGTTCCCTGCTGCACCCTGCGCTCTCTCCCAGCCGAGACTTCTCCAGGAACTTCTCCGAGCCGAGTCCATCCCCTGGGGCACAGCCCCCTCCAAGTGCTGCAGCGTGGGTCACTGTGCCACGGGCTCGGTCCTGCCAGGCCAGGCTGCTCCAGCGGGGCCCCTCTGCCCACGGGGTCACAGCCTCCTCTCAGGCATCCCCGAGCTCCAGCCTGGCTCCTCCAGGGGCTGCAGGGGGATCTCTGCATCCCCACGGAGCTGCAGGGGGATCTCTGCATCCCCACGGACCTGCAGGGGGATCTCTGCATCCCCACGGACCCGCAGGGTGATCTGTGCAGCCCCATTGTAATATAAATTATGGAATAATTCGTGATTATGTAAAATATACATGAAGTCAGTTGTGCTTGTAGAAAAAGATTCTTAAAGTTTTAAAAGACCTGAAGACCCAGCCGGGAAAGACTGGAAACCACAGACGACAGAGAAAGAAAGACCTAATTTACAATTGAAAAAACGTGTCTTTGTGCAGAGATGGGCTCTTTCCGGGGGCAATCCAGGAGGCATCCAATGTGAAAAACGCATAATATATGGCTCTTTGCACAGAGTTACTGTATGTATTATGTTAGTTTGATTCGTAGTGCTGTATTAACATTTTAATAGCATGGTAAATGTAGTTTTGTAGTTAAAATGAAGCTTTAGTAGTTAAAATAGAAACTCCTTATGTGTTTTGTTTTTTATTTTAAGGAATGAGAGAGTCGCTCTGACGTAACCATCACAGAACGCCTAAATCTTCCAGAGAAGAGGAATTTATGGCTTTCTTGTCAGAAGAAGCTAATTTCTTCAGGCCTTGCCATGGAGATTAAAGGAGACAGTTGGCATATAACAGACAAGAGTTTCTTGTTTTAAATAGAATGTATGCATAACCATGAAGGATATATGAATATGCAATAGTGTAGTTTTAAGGGTGATTCCTTTGTTCACAAGGTATGCTTGTTGTGGCTTAAGTGCCCGAGAGCTCCGGGCTGGAGCGGAGGGGCTGCGGGAGGAGGAGGAGGGACAGGAGGAGCGGCGGGAGCAGGAGCGGGAGAATCCCGCCGCTCGCACCGCCCGCACGCCGGGGCTGCAGCACCCCCTGCCCCGCCAGCATCGCCCCAGCCCCGAGCCGCAGGGCAGGGGGAGGCCGAGCTCGCCCCGGCTCTATCGAGGGGTCTCCGGGAGGATTTTTCTGGAGAGCGCTCGGAGCCGGCAGATGCCGAGCCCCGGATCCCTCCGGGCTCCCCAAGAGGAGTTTTTCGGGGGGAGAGGAGCTGTGATCGCCCCTCGGAGGGTCCCGGGGGGACCACGCGGGGCTGGCCCGGCGCTGACAGGGCGGGACATTGGTTTTGGGGATCCCCGTGAGAGCCGGGGCTGCGGAACGTGGGACCCCCGGGGCGGCAGAGGGGAAGGGGCGATACCGGAGCTGGGGGACCCCCGGCAGCCGGAGATGAGGCGGGGACGGGACCCCTGAGCCTGGCAGGGCCTGTCCTGGGGTGACCTCACGATGCTCGAACCCCCATTGGTCCGTTTGGCCCCGAAATGAGTTCTGCACCTTCAGGGCTGGTTCTGAGAGCGAAGAGGGGGAGGAAGAAGCGCGCAGTTTGTTTTCAGGAACTGCACTCACCCCTCCACATTCCGGCTCCTGGGCTGCTGAGATGCCTTAAGGAGCTGGGACAGAGGCCAGACGGAGCCAAGAGGAGTAAAGAGGATATTCATTGAAGTGCCTTCAAAGGCCACACCCCGGCAGTACCGGAGCCAGGGTCGGGCTCTGCCCGGATGGCTCCGAGATGGAAGCAAAAGAGGGCTTGGTCATGAGAGCTCACATTTTTATAAGTGTTAGTCCATTTGCATACAGGATTTAACGGCCCAATTAATAGCTTCAAATTATGACATTTCATCCTCCTTGCTTGCCTCCCTATGCTTTTCCTGTTGTTTGTGCTTTGGGCCTGAAGTTTGAAGAGATTGTCCTTGACTCTCCAGCTAGAACAGTATTGTTTCGTCTTCACCACCCTGTGAAAAGATCCCAGGAACACTTTATCTAAATCTAGAATCTGCACACCAAAACAGAACAGAAAAACCTGAGGTATCAGTTGTCTGCCAACAGACAGCGGGACAGAGCTCTCCTTTGCTTTTAGTTAGTTTTTAGTTTGCTGAGGCAGAGAAGTTCCCTGGGCTGTGGTTTTTCTTTTTCTTTGGAGCTGTTTAAACCTGCTCTGGACTGAACACCAGAAGAGCACCAGCAGCTCACACCTGTGGGTCACCGGGCTGGGCCTGGGCCACGGAGGGACTGATCAGAGACTGAGTGAGCCGAGCTGCAGCCCACAGAGGGACTTTCTGAGTTTGTCATCTCTTTTGCAGCAACAACAGGTTTTATTGTTTAATATTGTTCATGTTTTGTGCTGGTGAATGCTTTGCCTGTTAAATAAACAGGGTTTTTTTATTTTTCTCCTAGGAAATCTTTTCCCAAACTGGTTGGGGGAGAGGCTGCTTGAATCTGCTTTCTGAATCCCCCAAATGCCTGGACTGGAGGGAGGCTGGAGAGGGGGACCCTTGTACTGCAAAACCCCCCCAGCATCCCTAAGCAGGACCCTGGAGAAGGGGGATCCCCAGGACCCTCGAGGATCCCCAGCATCCCTGACACGGGGGACACCAGAACCCCAGAGGGATGAGACTGGAAATGGGACACTCCTGGTGGCTTTTTTTTTATTAACTCGTGATTTTTGGAGGTTTTTATGGACACCTGGAGACTTCTGGAAATGGATTTGGGCAGGAGGAATCCCCAACCCAAGGTGTTCACACCTTGTTTTTCCCCACACCAGGATTTCCCACTCCCAAACTTTGGCTGGATGGAGGAGGAGGCTGTGAGGAAGATGGCCCAGGACACCCAGGCAGGTGAGGAGGAAGTCAGTGCCCCTTTCCCCCTCTCTCCTGCTCCATCTCCCAGCCCAGCACGGCCCCCGGCTGCAGGACAGCCCCGCTGCCGGAGCCCTCCTGCCGGGGATGCACTGGGGGGATCTCCTTGCCCTTCCCTGTGGCACGGAGGCAAATCCCATCCTCTCCTTGTCCTTCCTCCCCCAGAGCAGGAGCTGAGGATGGAGAGCAGGGAGGACAAATCCCTGCAGCAGAACCTCATGGAAGAGGCTGTTTTGAGTGGCTCCATGGCAGAGGAATCCAACGGGGAGGAAAAGCCACGGAGATCCCACAGGAGGAGGGGCTGCAAACGCAGATCACGGGGATCTGAGGAGGAGAGACCCACCCTGTGCCAGGAAGGTGGGCAGAGTTTCAGCCAGGGATCAGAGCTGGTGGTCCAGGAGCAGCCTCATGACAGGGAGAGGCCCTACGAGTGTTCGGAGTGTGGGAAGAGCTTCAGGAAGAATTTCAACCTGATCTGCCACCAGAAGATCCACACTGGGGAACGGCCTTATGAATGCTTGGAATGTGGGAACAGCTTCAGCCACAGGTCTGACCTGATTGTCCACCAGAGGTTCCACACTGGGGAGAGGCCCTACGAGTGTCCCCGGTGCAGGAAGAGCTTCTCAGACCGCTCATTCTTTACCCGGCACCAGCGGAGGCACCGGTAAGGGAAGCCCTGCGAGAACCCCGCCTGCAGGAAGAGCTTCATGTGCTGCTCCAGCTCCATCCCCATCAGAGGACCCACCCTGGTCAGAGCCCTGGTGACCCACATGCCCTGTGATACACAGAGGGAGGTGGCTGCTGTTCTTTTTATTTTTGCTCCAGTTATCTTTTATCTTCCTCCCTTCAAAACACAGAAAATTGGGGTTTAAATTAACAAATGCATCAAAGGCATCTAAAGCCTCACATCTTACTTGTGTTTTGGGGAATCTTGGATTTCAAGAGATATCTGTGAGGGTATGTGTTGCCTTTATAAAGGACAACCAGGGACCTGGTTCAGTGGCAGCACGGCAGCCTGGTCTCGCCCAAGCCACTCGGGCTAATCAACACACGCAGATACCAATATGGCAGACGGTCGAAAAGCCTTTATTATCCTATCTCGTGGGTTTAAATAGTTTTAGGGGTCTTTGCTACGTCAGAGGGGGTTGGGGGGTCTCAGGGATTAGTAAGGAGTGGAAATTTACCAGGGCAGGTGTGGCTACATGCTCCTGGGGCTTCTGGGGTTAATAGATAACGTGGGGAAGAGAGAGGGGGAGGGGTCTATCTTTCCGTCCCATCCCGTGGTCTTCCGCTTCGCCTGTCCCTTATCTACTACATCTCCCCCCTCCTTATCACATACAAAACGAGGTAGTCGTAGATATGGGCACTGGAGTGAGGTACAAACTTGCAACTTGTTAAGGAAAGGGTGGTTTGGTAGATCTGGGTAGACTTTTCAAGGCAGGTGTTGAAGGCTTTAGCTACTGACTGTGTTTGCAGTTTTTTGGTTCACAGCATTTGTTGGTGGCCTATGAACAGAATGTTTGCCCTTTCCAGACGGGCCTGAACAAACGAGACTAGTTTGTTCAGCAGGCATGGTCCTATGGTAATAGCTAAAAGCAGTATTGCCAGTGGACCTACCAGGGCGGAAATTAAAGTGGTGAGCCAAGGTGATTGATTGAACCAGGATTCAAACCAGCTCTGTTGGGTTTCCCTGTCTCTCTTTCTCTGAGCCAGTCTGTCTCGGAGTTCTGCCATGGAGTCTTTAACGACTCCCGTATGATCTGCATAAAAGCAGCATTCCTCCTTCAAGGCTGCACACAGTCCTCCCTGCTGCATGAACAAAAGGTCCAGACCCCGCCTATTTTGTAAGACCACTTCTGAAAGCGAAGAGACTGATTTCTCTAGGTAGGAGATGGATTTCTCGATCCTCTGCAGGTCCTCGTCGATGGTCATTTGCAGCTGAGAGAGTCCGTGCTGTTGGGTTGCGATGGCTGAGACACCTGTGGCTGTGTCAGCTGCTCTTAGGCTGAGCAGCATTGCGATGGTCAATTTCTCTTTAGTGGAGTCTGTTAGGTTCTTTGAGAAGGTGGTATATCTCTTCGTCTGAGTGATATAGGACTCTAGAACAGTCAGAACTTGGGCACAGAAATCGATAGAGTTATTAAATTTGGCAAGGAACATATAACGATTCACTCTGGATCACTGGCAAACTC
The DNA here is from genome assembly GCF_048771995.1 of Taeniopygia guttata. Lineage (NCBI taxonomy): Eukaryota > Metazoa > Chordata > Aves > Passeriformes > Estrildidae > Taeniopygia > Taeniopygia guttata. The sequence continues at coordinate 3,025,867 of NC_133062.1, forward strand.
ACAGCTTAGATGCAGATGGGGTCATTCACTTGTTGGTTTTTCTGTTAGGCTTGACAACTTTAGTGCAGAAGTTGCTTTTTTGCTTTGCTAAGGTTGCATTGCTAGAACATCTGCCCTGTCCTGTGATTTGACTCAGGGTGATTTCTCTGCGGGGAGTGTCTTATCTGCACTGGTGGGGGGTACTGGCTGTGGAGTAACTGAAGGGGGTATTTAAAGCAATGCCTTCGCAGAAAAGTGGGTTTAACATCATAGCAAAACTAATAGGGGTTAGTCAGGTTTGATTTGGTTTCATTTAGGGTTAGTAAGGTAGCTTCTAAACAGGCTGGCTATGTGGAACACGAAGGATGGGGTATTTACTGTGGTGGTCTCTTTGAACACCTTGTCACTTGAAAGATGTTACATGACTCACTTAAATGGCTGGTGAGGGTGGTGGCCTGGGCCAGCTTGCCCCCCGGCCACAAGCCTCTAATAGCAAAATTGCATAAAGACACTGTGCACGTTTGGGTCTCACCGCCGTGGAAGGCTCAGGTTTTGTCTGGTGGCTTGGTGGTCTGTCATCTCCTTCTGGAGCAGGGGTGTATGTGTCACGGGGATGGTTCACAAGCGTGTCCTGCAAATAGAACTCACAGCCTCTCATTAGTTTTGTTTTGAGGGTCAGGTTTGATTGGCAGCAGTGGGTGTGCAGCAGTGGCTCTCATAGTCTCACCACGTGGGGGTCCCGACTGCCACAGAGGCAGCACGTCCCCCACACCCCCGGGGGCTTTCTCCCCACTTTCATGGCTAGGGTTACCCAGGGGTCCCGTATCGGGGCATTCCCTGCAGACTCTGCGGCACAGGCGCTGTTATTTGCGGTGGGAGGAGGCTGGGTTCGCCCGCGCGCCCCCCCCCCCCCCCGCCTCCTGTCTCCGGGGGCTGGGACCTGCATTCCTTGGTGAGACGCCCTTTTCTCCCGCAGCTCCAAGGGGTATTGTGACTGTTTTTCGGTGCGGCTTAGAACTCTATTTGGTTTTGTTTTAAACTGTGCTAGTTCCGTTTCTTTTGTTTTGGGGTCCCGGCTGGCCCCCGCCGGCTCGGAGGAGCCTGCAGAGCTGTCGCCAGGCTCCGCGCCGGAAGTCAAATGCCAGCGTACTTCCGGGGCTCCGCGCCGTATTGTCCGGCCCCGAGCTCGCTCCTCCCCGCGGGGGTGGGGCCGCTCCCGCCCCCCCGGCTCGCCGCGCCCCTCGCGGGGGGTGGTTTCTCCCTTATATGGTGGCAGCTTCAGGCGCGGCCGCTGATTGGCTCTCTGCCTTCTGCCACTCTCCGCCTCTTTCTCCCGCGCACGCGCGCCCCTGAAATCGCGCGGTGTCCGAGTTTTCGCGCCGACACTATCGCGCCCCGCCCCCCTCCACGGCACCTGGCGCCATTTTCAAGGCGGCAGCATGGCCACGCTGCCAGGGATTCTTCCCGAGCCGTGGCTTCCGCGACTCTGGCTTCCCCTGCCAGCTCCCGCCAGAAGCGCTCCGCGCGTCGCCGCGCCCCTGACAACGGATCACTGACCGGCGGCGGAGGCGGCGGGACGGATCGGGAAGCCGCGGCCTCTCGGGGTTTCTTTGTGGCGGGGGTCCCCTGGGGGTTTTCCGCGGCGGGGGTGTCTCGGGGGGCTTCTGCGGCGGGGTTTGGCGCCGCTCCGCTCGGCGCGCCGGCGGGGAAGCGGCGCGGAGCCGCGGCCGGGTCCGGGTCCCAGCGGGAACAGGGCTGCGCTGCTCGGAGCGCGCCGCTCCCGGCTCCGGCGGCAGCGCTCCCCTGTGCCGGGCTGGGCTCAGCTCCGCGGCGGGGCCGGGCCGGGCTCTGATCCGGGGAAGGGGGTGCCGCGCTGTGCCCCCCCGGGTCTCCGCTCCCGGGTGGACCCTCCTCAGGGACGGTCTGCGCTTTCGCCCCCCCCCCCGAGCCCGGGTCTAACTAATAAACACGTATGCGCTGCACTCCGTGTCTCCTGTTTTTCTATTGCTCTGCGCGGGGTTTTTTCTACCTTGCCCCGTGCCGTAACGCTCTCTCCACTGCCTGAGGATTTCGATTCCCCGGCCAGTGTGGCTGTACACTGTTCCCATATTCCCGGATGCATGGCATCCACTGAGCATTCGGTTGCTCCAAGCTCAGGCAGCCTTGCTATAGCAAGATAAAAGTCCCTGAGCTTAAACTCGATACTCCATTGCTTCACACTCACGACCCATGCGACGCTGTCCATGACGCTCGCGGGTCCCGGGACGTCTCCTCTCGCCTAGATACGGTTTGACCGTTCCGGCCGTTGCTCCCGTCCAGGTGTATCCCGTCCGCCGGGGGAATTTTTCCTTTTTTTTTTCTTCTTTTGTCCCGGGTTTCGGCACCAGTATGTTGCCTTTATAAAGGACAACCAGGGACCTGGTTCAGGTGGCAGCACGGCGGCCTGGTCTCACCCAAGCCACTCGGGCTAATCAACACACGCAGATACCAATATGGCAGACGGTCGAAAAGCCTTTATTATCCTATCTCATGGGTTTAAATAGTTTTAGGGGTCTTTGCTACGTCAGAGGGGGGTTGGGGGGTCTCAGGGATTAGTAAGGAGTGGAAATTTACCAGGGCAGGTGTGGCTACATGCTCCTGGGGCTTCTGGGGTTAATAGATAACGTGGGGAAGAGAGAGGGGGAGGGGTCTATCTTTCTGTCCCATCCCGTGGTCTTCCGCTTCGCCTGTCCCTTATCTACTACAGGTATGGGGGAGTTCGGGCTATTTGTTTTAGTTGTCTTTGTTTCTTGGCACTCCAAAAGATGAGAGGGACTGATCTGTCTGCTCAAATCCACTCAGTGCTACTAAAAACTACTGAATCCAACCCCAAAATTACTCAATTCCACTGCCTCTTAGGGTGAAATTGGGTTGGAAGGGGATTGGGCAAAGTGGGATGCAAATCAGGAGGGTGAGATGAGCATTGGGTGGGGCGGGATGGGTGGGATGGGGATTGGGAGGTGTGAAATGGGGGAAGTACAGCTTGGGAAGGGGTCTTGATGTCCAGGAGGGGTGGGATGGGTTGGGATAGGGATTAGGGAGGTGGTCTGGGGTCTGGAATGAGGCAGTCAAATTTTGGGGATGATTAAGATAGGGGGAGCCCATTACTGGGTGAGTTTTTTAATAGTCTCCATTAATGAAGAGATTCTGGGGTATCTCACATTCCTGAGGCAGTTTTGGGGCACTCCCCAGTTCTTGGGGGATTTCCTGAGAGCAGCTCCATGGAGCCTCATGGCCAGGGGTGGCTGCCACAGGCCTGAGCTCAGAGCTGTGCCAGAGTCCATTTCCTCAGTGCTGAGAGCAGAGAAATGATGAATGGCCCCAGACATCTCCAGTGTGTGTTTGTGGAGGCCTGTGAGCTTACTGGGGAGAGGGCAAAAGTGATCCCCTGGAGAAATGCACCTTAGGCTCTGGGCATTCCTCACAGCTCAGGGTGAGGACAGAAGCTTCCCCCATGGAGCTCTGCAGCACTGTGTTAATTTGTCCCAGTTCTGTCCTTTGGCCCATTGGCCTTTCCTACCCCTTTTATCCTCATATATTCATGTTCTAGCAAGTTCTCCCTTCCCTATTTTCCCATTGGTTTATGTGCCCACCTATCAACCCTGCCATTCCCTATTAGTCCCTTTCCCTGTGTACCACCCCTAAACCCTGAGATCCCTGACGCTCTCCTCCAGCCCCTCTTTTCCCGTATTTACACCCTAAACCCTCCTTTGTCTTTGTCTTTAACCCCCAGAGCCCTGGAGCATCAGACCCTGATAAACCCTCGTTGGAGCTCCATGCCTGGGCCCTCCCGTGTCCTCACTGCCGAGCTGCTCCGTGTGTGTGTGTGTGTGCTGGGCTCCCGTGGCTCTGCCCGTTAGCACAAAACACTCCCAGGGAAAGTTGTGCCCGCCACCACCACAGACTGACAGTGTCCCTGGGGACCAAGAGGCCACTGTGACACTGTGGGACCAAGGAGAGCATTGCTGCCCTGCCAGGCCTCATGGAACCAAGGATCCACTGTGACACTGCAGGGCCTTGGGGACCACGGTGACATTGTGACACTGCAGGGCCCAAGGATCCAAGGGACTTTGTGACACCAAGGGGTCCCATGGAACCAAAGGGACATTGTGACACTGGGAGGCCTCATGGAGTCATGGAGACCATTGGGACACTCTGGGGCCTCATGGAACCATGGTGACACCAAGTTGGCTGGGAATGTTGATCTGCTGGAGGGTAGGAGGGCTCTGCACAGGACCCTGGACAGGCTGGATCCAGGGCCCAAACCCAACAAGGTGAGGTTTAACAAGTCCAAGTGCCGGGTCCTGCACTTTGGCCACAACAACCCTGCAGCACTCCAGGCTGGGGACAGAGTGGCTGGACAGCAGCCAGGCAGAAAGGGACCTGCAGGGACTGATGGACAGCTGGCTGGACATGAGCCAGCAGTGTGCCCAGGTGGCCAAGAAGGCCAATGGCTCCTGGCCTGGATCAGGAATGGTGTGGCCAGCAGGAGCAGGGCAGTGATTCTTCCCCTGTGCTGGGCACTGGGCAGCACCTCGAGTGCTGTGTCCAGTTCTGGTCCCCCCAATTTAGGAAGGACATGGAGGGGTGGAGCGTGTCCAGAGAAGGGCAACACGGCTGGTGAGGTGTGTGGAGCACAATTCCTGTGAGGAGCAGCTGAGGGAGCTGGGGTTGTTTATCCAGGAGAAGAGGAGGCTCAGGGGAGACAAGGCAGTGTCAGGGCACAGGTTGGACTTGATGATCTCGAGGGTCTTTTCCAACCTTGCTGATTTTGTGATTCTCTGAATCCACCCTTGGAGCAGCTGCAGGAGGAGCCCTGGGCCTCCTCTTCAGAAGCTCCAGCAGCCCAGGTCCCTCAGCTTCTCCTCACAGCCCCAAAGCCCATCCTGTCAGTCCTGCAGAGCCTCTGCAGCTCCTCCTCACTGCCCAGAACAGGGAGCCCCACAGCCAGACACAGCAGCCCAGATGTGCCCCCTGGCCTTGGGTGCCTCTGGCAAGGGAGCAGCGCCAGGCACTGCAGGAGCCTGCAGACAATTCCTGCAGCACTTGTGGGATGATCCTGCTCCCCAAGGGACGTTGCCATGGTGCCAAGTCAGGAACTGCAATGGGGAGTGGGGCCAGAGAGGAAAGGGCAACAGGGATGGGCTGTGTGCAGGGGAGAAAACAGGGGTGGGCAAGAAAAAGAAATCTGGACCAGGGAAGAGTAAAGAAAGCAAATGTGAAGCCGAGGAAATGCTCAGTTTGGGGGTGGCTGCCAGGCAGCGCTGGCTCTGAGCAGCAGCGTCTGCAGTGGGACAGGAAACTCCCAGGTGATGGGAACAAACTTTCTGGCTGACTGCAGAGGCCAGGACAAAGCTGAGTGGTTTCCCTGGCGTCCCCCAGCCCTTCCTGGCCCCAGGGGCTGATGGCATTTGTGCTCCCTCAGGTCCATGTCCCCACAGCACCAGTATGGGGGTGCTCCCGCCTGCTGTGTGCAATGCAAACAGGGGCTGCTGAGCCAGTGCTGCCGTGTCTGTGCCTGCAAGGATGCGGCACCTCTGTGAGCTGGGGGAGAGGCCAGGGCTGCAGAGGGGGGATGTTGTTGGCAGCTCCATGAGGACGCTCTGGGACGCTGCCCTGGGCTGTGCAGCGCACTGGGGATGGATCAGCCCCTGCTCTGCTGCTCCTTCCCGTCTCCCCCAGGGCCCTTGCAGAGCACCAGCCGTGCTGTTTGCCCCCAGCCTGCCCACGGCCAGCCTGGGGCTGCTCATGGGGGTTTTCTGTGCTGAGCATTGGCCTGGCCGTGTTCTTGAGAGAGCCTGGGCAAGGAGCCTGGAGCCCCCAGGCCCTGGCCTGAGGCGGCAGCGCTGCCCCAGCAGTGCCCATGGCCTGTCCCTGCTGCAGCCCCGGCACTGCCACCCCCAGGACTGTGCCCGGCCCGAGAGCACTCAGGCCCTGCAGCAACACCAGGGCCACCAGGGCAGCGGGGCAGGGCCACGGGAGCAGCACTGGCAGCACCAAGTGCTGCTGCTCCTGGGCACAGCTGCTGTGCCAGCACTGATCTGCCCCAGCTCTGCATACAGACATTGCTGCTGCAGCTCCAGAGAAGGCAACAAAAGGCCATCTCTGCAGAAAACTCTGCTGGGACATCCTTTATTTCCTTTAAAGCCACTGAGAGTGCAGCCCCTCATTGACACAGTCTGTAGCCACAGGGAAGGTGGAGTGAAATGGCACAAGCAATGACATTTTTTGAGGACAATATTAAATGTGTATTACAAAGAAAAAGAACCTCCAAAATGAAACAAAAAAGAAGTATCAAAGATGACGTTTATTACAAATGATTTACAGAAATTGGACAGCAGTTTAATGTTTCCAAAACCATCCAGTCATCATTCTCCTCACTGCAGCCTTGAGCTCCTGGTTCCTCAGGCTGTAGATGAGGGGGTTCAGGGCTGGAGGCACCACCGAGTACAGAACTGACAGGGCCAGATCCAGGGATGGGGAGGACATCGAGGGAGGCTTCAGATGAGCAAATATAATAGTGCTGAGGTACAAGGAGACCACGGCCAGGTGAGGGAGGCAGGTGGAAAAGGCTTTGTGCCGTCCCTGCTCAGAGGGGATCCTCAGCACAGCCCTGAAGATCTGCACATAGGAGAAAACAATGAACACAAAACAGCCAAGTCCGAAACAGGCACTAACAGCAATGAGCCCAAGTTCCCTGAGATAGGATTTGGAGCAGGAGAGTTTGAGGATCTGGGGGATTTCACAGAAGAACTGTCCCAGGCTATTGCCATGGCACAGGGGCAGGGAAAATGTATTGGCTGTGTGCAGCAGAGCATTGAGAAAGGCACTGGCCCAGGCAGCTGCTGCCATGTGGGCACAAGCTCTGCTGCCCAGGAGGGTCCCGTAGTGCAGGGGTTTGCAGATGGACACGTAGCGGTCGTAGCACATGATGGTCAGGAGGAAATACTCTGATCCAAGAAAGAAGAAAACCAGAAAAAGCTGTGCCGCACATCCTGTGTAGGAGATGTTCCTGGTGTCCCAGAGGGAATTGTGCATGGCTTTGGGGACAGTGGTGCAGATGGAGCCCAGGTCGCTGAGGGCCAGGTTGAGCAGGAAGAAGAACATGGGCGTGTGCAGGTGGTGGCCGCAGGCTACGGCGCTGATGATGAGGCCGTTGCCCAGGAGGGCAGCCAGGGAGATGCCCAGGAAGAGGCAGAAGTGCAGGAGCTGCAGCTGCCGCGTGTCTGCCAGTGCCAGCAGGAGGAAGTGGCTGATGGAGCTGCTGTTGGACATTTGCTGTGGCTGCGCATGGGCACCTGGTCATGGAGAAAGGACAGTGAAGAGATAGAGGAGATACCTGTAACGAAAATCAAAGACATTTCCCATAAACCCTCCTCTGTGACACACGTGGACATTGTCTTTAGTGTTTTGGATGTTTGGGGTCTTCTTTATAAGCTCCCCCTTATCTCTGATGGTGTTCCTGGATATCAGAAATGCTCAGCATTTCTGCTGCCCTGTGGTAGAACAGAGTGGGTTGTCTGATGCAAAATTATGAGCAGAGATTGGGGGAAGAAGGTCTGTTACCTCATTCTGTTTGGAGTTTCTCTGGGCTTTCACTTATCCCAAGTGGAGGATGTTCACACTCCCAAGTTCTCTGTTAAGCTCACCAGGTACTGCTGTGAGCAGATGGGTCCACCACAGCCCAGCTCCACATTTGAAGCCAAGGACTCACATTGCTCATTTCACCAACCCAGCAGCATTTTCAGTGTCAGAACACGTCTGCATTTCCCCATCAATCTTATAACTCAGATATGCTCTAGGACAGGTTTGCACCTGACATTGAACCTCCCAGCTCTGACTGAAATCTCAGGGAGACTTCCAAGTGTCTTTCTGATGGCACTGGATGAAGGGAGATGCAGCTCCTTCCCTGGCTGCACTGCCAGCATTACCCAGAGCCGGGCACTGGGGACAGCTGTGTCACCCTGAGCCAGCTGTGCCCCCTGCCAGAGCCCCCAGTGCCGGGCAGCTGCTCCCAGCCCTGTGCTCTGCAGAGGGAACCGGGCCCGGGGCTGCAGAGCGGCCCCACGGCTCTGCTGCAGCTCTGCCTGCACAGGAGGGGCTGCACGCCTTGGAGCCCCGGCCCTGAGGGCAGAGGCTTGGCTGGGGGACAGGAGGGAGGGGGCTTGTGCAGAGGGAGGGGCTGCACTGGAGGGGATCCTCTGGGCATCTCTAAACTCTCCCTGCCACAGCATTTCTGGGTTTTGTTTTCTCTCCTTCCCTGATCTTCTCTCTGCTTCCTGGAGATTTTCCTCCTGCAGGTGTTTCCCTGTGTCTGATCTCTCTGTGCCAGCACTCCCAGACCCCAAATTTCTGTGCACTCTCCTTGGCCTGACAGAACCCTGTCTGTTTGCAGGGCACTGGCTGGGGCAGGTTCTGTTTGCAGCTTGGAGAAAGGACAGCTCAGACTGAGCCTGATGGCTCCAGCAATGGTGATGCTGCTGCTGTCCTATGGCAGAGGAGCTGCAAGCACATTAGGCATCTGCTGTGACCCTATTGATTCCTAAAATAACAATTCAGATATCTCACGTGCTGGTCAATATTCAAAACACCTGTAATATTTGTCCCCCCATCCCTGCCACTCTCCAGTAGTAGGAAACTGAATACAAAGTCTTAGGAAATTTCCTCATTTTTATGAAAATAGTTGTCTTGGAAATACTCTGTGACTGATCAGAACCCATCACCATGTCAGAGCTTCATGAGCATTTCACCTGCCCTGCACCAGAAATACTCAGAATTGTACTCACAGGGTCTGTGGGCATTGGGATGTTCCAGCTTTAGGAGATCTCTCCAGGAGCTGCAGCTGCATTGTCCTGCAGCCAGAGGTTCCTGTGCCAAGGGCTGGCAGTGATTCTGCCCCAGGCACTTCTCAGCCCCTTCCCAGCCCTGACTGATTGAAGCTCTCTGTGCCTCTGTGCTGTGCCCGGGCTGGCTGCAGGCAGTGCCCCAGCCCTGCTGGGCTGGGAGAAGAGCTGCTCAGCAAGAGAAATGTGCTTTTGAAGCTCTGCTTGGTTACCAGGATCACCCTCTGTGCCAGGAGCCCAGCCCAGCTCAGCAGCACAGACGCAGCACAAGGACTTTAATGACCCTCTGGGGCTTTGTGCTCAGGCCCTGAACATCAGGCCCTGAGAGGGAGCTGAAGAAACCTCTCCAGAACTCCAAGTCACAATCCAACTCCAAAGTTTCTTGGACTTTTAATGGGTTCCACTGAGGGACACGAATGAGAAAGTATCCCCAGTCCCCAGGCAGAGCAGAGAACTGGAGGCACTGATGACAGGTGGGGACAAAGAGAAGCCAAGTCTTGGTGCCCTGGGGCACAGCAGGGTCTGTGCCACCAAGGGCTGGGAGGAGACACCTTGTCCTGAGGCCCTGGGGCCTCCTGGCACAGCCCCAGCCAGGCTGGGCACTGTCACCCCGTGGTCCTGCCCTCAGCATCCCCCCCTAGCCCACATCCCAGTGGCCTCAAGGATCTGCTGGAAGGAGTCCCTGGGGAGCCTTGGTCAGGAATGGCCCTGGGGGCTCCTTCATGCTCCCAGGGACTGCAGGTTTTTCAAAGGACTTTGGGCTTTGCTTTTGCCTTGCAGTCTCTGAGAGGTTTGTGCAATCATGGCCTCCAATTATCTGCTGTAATTAGTCCCTGGAGAGGCTTTGTCTGTAACAACACTCAGTGGGGCTCATTAATGCTTCAAGGTACTTCAGTTCTTTTAAGGTACTTGGTGTTTCCCATTTGATCCAGACTCTGTGAAATGTTTGTGCAATCATGGCCCCAATTATCTGCTTTAATGAGTCCCTTGAGAGCTTTGTGCTGACACTCAGTGGGGATCATTAATACTTTAAGATACTCAAAGTTTTTAAGGTACTTTGGATTCTCCTTTCCACACTGAGTGTATCTGAGAGGTTTTTGTGCCATCCTGGCCTCCAATTCTCTCCTTCAAGGAGTCTATGAGGAGCCTGTGTTGGGGATGGACCTCGGTGGGTCCCATTAACACCTCGAGACACTTTTGGTGTTTTCTCTTGACTTTGACTCCTGGAAAGGTTTGTGTAATCTCCTCTCAGGCCCTGAGGTTCCAGGGCTCAGCTCCAAATGCACCTCAGGGCTCATTAGGATCAAGCAAGTCCTGACAAACCATTGCTCTGCCTTGTTTTCCCTCTGATCTGGGGCAGTTCAACAGGAAGTTTCAGTAGTGGTTTTGGTTCATCATTTTGATATTTCTCGGCCAATGCATTAATGAGTGTGGTGGGTTCAGTGTTGCTTGATTACCAGCGCGCTCACTAGAATAAACTTACTCATTTCCTGCTCTGAGATAGGATTAGGAGAAAGGCAAAGTAGGCTCAGAACTTTAAAAGAAAAGTTTAAACTTTGAAAGAAAAGTTTATCAATGGTAACTAAAAGAAAGAGTAATAGAACAGAACACATCTTTCAGAACACTTCTCCTCTCCATACAACCTGACAATATAAAAAGACCAAACCTAAAATTTTCTGTCAGTTCACTTCGGGAGAGTAGTTCCTCTTATTAGAGTTATGGTGACTTATCCACAAGAAAACACTTATGTCATGGCTTTTCAGTTCCACGAATAGCAGCTGCCTGGAAAAATCTGTAATTGTACAGTGTCTCCCATTTTTTTCACAGCTTTTCCCATAGCTGTGTTTATAGCCCATGTTAACTTATGGGGTATTAGTTTAAAGATGGGCTGTTTAAAAGCAAAGGTTCTCTTCACCTGTTTCTGAAATCATCTTCATCTCTGGGAACAGATGTGTTCTCTCACTAAGGGCACAGGGTCTCATCATTCTTTCTTTTCAAACTTCTCTGGGATCACGACTACTTCAGAGTTTACTTACTTTAGTGTGGAGGCCTTTACTGAAACAAATAATCTCCGCATATTTTTCAATGCGTTATAGGGAAAAAGAGAGTCTGATGTATCCATGACATCCTTCTCCATAGCTTTAGCAGCAGATTTCAGCCCCAAGATCAAGGGGGCATCTCCTCATCCCTCCCATCTGGGACTCAACTTCCTCTTCACTGACCTTGGTGTCTTCATGTTGCCCCTCTGTGTGCCTGCCCTGTGTCCTTTTCTCTCACTGGAGGGAGGATGGCAGCACTGGCAGAGTCAATATCTGCCCGGGGCTGCAGATGGTTCCGTGAGCCTGTCTGGGCTCGGTCATTGCGGCCGGAGCTGTTTTCCCATGGAGGTTTCTGCAGCGGCTGCACTGGGGCTGTGTCAGGCTGGGCCGCGCTGGGGCAGGGCCAGGATCTCAGCAGCCAGGCCAGAGCCCAGCAGCAGCACGGCCGGGGCCGATGGCTTCTCCTCCCCTGCCCGCTGGCTGCGGGCGAAGCCCAAGGGCGGCAGAGCCTCGGCCGAGCCGGCCCGGCCCGGGGCTGCTCCTGGGGCCCGGCGGATCCCGGCTGGGCCCGGGCTGGCGGCGGGGCAGGGCTCGGCAGCGGCCAGATGTCAGCACCCGCAGCCACGGCCCGGCCTCGGCCCCGCGGCCTCCCCTGCCCTGCCCGGCAGCCGATGGGGCCTGGCGGCTCCCTGGGAAGGGGCCCGGCCCCACGGCAGGAGCCGCCCGGCCCCACGGCCGAGACGGGGCTGGGCCGGCCTTGGCACCTCTTTGGGGCCAGAGGGGAGAGAGACCCAGCCAGGCTTTCTCATCTTCAGCTTGTGTCTGCACAGAGGCGTCTGCAGTTTGCTTAGTGGTTTAACAGATTGTCAGCTCTCAGAGCAAATTACTGATTGGTTTTTTGTCAGACACAGAGGAAACTGCTAGCAGCTTCTCTCAGGACATCACTTCTGTGATGCAAAACCACCACAGCAGCACAGAGCACAGAGCTCCTTTGTCCATATGTAGTGGCCATGTGCCCGAGGCCTCAAAACCCCACCTTGGGAGATCTCTGGGCTCTCTCCAAGGTATTTTCAAATGAAAACATTCAGCTCAGAGTCTAAGAAAATCACCAGAGCAAAGGGCCAGCCTGACCTGTCTGTCCTGGCTACTTTTGTCTGGGAGCAATCCTTGGATATATGGAATTTGGGAGGCCAAAATTAGAATTTGGTCCCCAGAAATGAAGACCAGTTCTTTTCCATAGGAAAGAAGGAACAGAGCCCCAGTGCTTCAGGGGCAGATGAGAGGTGACCACCAGAGGCAAAGGCCAGGCAGAGCTGGCAGGTTTTTTTCTGGCAGATACTCTTGCACACAGGAAATTTTTTAGGCGGAGTATCAGTTTTGGCAATAGGCATCTGAAAAGATGGACAGTTCTTTTCCATAGCAAGGAAAGCACGGAGCCCCAGTGGTCCAGGAGCTGATGAGAGGCAGCCCTTGGCATTCCAACATCAGCCAGACCTGCCAGGTGGCCCCTGGGAGGCCAAGCCAGCCAGAGCTGGTCCATGTTCCCTCGGTTCCATGAGGCCCCACAGTGTCCCAATGGTCCCTTGCTTCCAGGAGGCCCTGAGGTGTCACAATGCCCCCTTGGTGACACCAGGCCCTGAAGGGTCGGAATGGTCTCCATGGTTCCATCAGGCCCCACAGAGTCATAATGGTCTCTGGGTCCATGAAGCCCCGTGGTGTCACCATGGCCCCTTGGTTCCATGGGCTCCAGTGGTGCCACAATGATCCCCTTGGTTCCATGAGGTGCCCACAGTGTCACAGAGATTTCCATGGGAAGGAAAGAACCCAACCCCAGTGTGGCAGGGGCAGCCACCAGAGGCCAAGGCCAGCCAGGCTTGATGGTACTGGCAGATTTTGTCTGGGAGCAACTGCTGGATATAGGGAATTTTAGAGGTGGAATCCCAATTTCAGACATGGACACCTGGAGTTGAATGATGGGGTTTTTTTTCCAAAGGAAGGAAAGCACAGAACACCGGTGTTTGAGGGGCAGATGGAAGGCTGCCATCAGAGGTCTACGCCAGCCAGACCTCTTTGTCCTGGTAGCTTTTGTCTGAAAGCAACCCTTGGATATAGGGAATTTGGGAGGTGGAACCCCAATTTTGGCCATTTCTGTGTAGATAAGAAGGAGAGTTCTTTTCCATAGGAAGGAAAGCACAGAGCCCATGTGTTTCAATGGCAGAAGAAGAAAGAGGTGGCTCCTGGGAGGCTCAGCCAACCAGACCTGTTCTTCCTGGCATGTTTTGTAATGGAGGAATTTTTGGATACATGGAATTTGGGAGGAGGAATCTCAATTTTGACCACGGTCACCTTGAGAAGGACAACTATTTACATTGGAAGGAAATCACCAAGCCCCAGTGTTTCAAAAGCAGATGAGATGCATCTCTCAAGAGGCCAAGGGCAGCCAGACCTGTCCTGGCAGCTTTCACTTGGTAGCATTCCTTGGATGTACGGAGTTTTGGAGGAGGAATCCCAATTTTGGCCATGGAACCCTGGAGGAGAAGGACAGCTCTCTCCCATGGGAAGGAAAGCCCAGAGCCCCAGGGCTTCAGGGGCAGATGAGAAGCAGCCCTCGACATGCCAAGGTCAGCTGGACCTGTCAGGTGGTCCCCAGGAGGCCCAGCCAGCCAGACCTGTTCCATGTTCCCTTGGTTCCATGGGACCCCACAGTGTCACAATGGTCTCCTTGGTTCCATCAGGCCCTGGAGTGTCACAATGTTCCCCTTGCTTCTGCAGTGTCACAATGGCCCCGTGCTTCCATGAGGCCTTGCAATGTCACAATGGCTTTGTGGTTCCACAGAGCCCTGATGTGTCACAATGTCCCCTGGGCTCCGTGTGCCCTCGCTGTGTCACAGCGGCTCCTCTGTGACACTGCGGCTGCACAAGGTCACCATGGACCCTTGGTTCCTTGGGGTCTTCATGTTCACAATGGTCTCCTTGATTCCATGAGGCAGCAGAGTGTCACAATGGCCCCTTGGTTCCATGAGGTTCCGTAGTGTCACCGTGGTGCCCTTGGACCTGCATTGTCACAACTGACCTGTGGTAATCACATATCCTATGAGCAGAGAGAGAGATCTCCCAGGATTTTCCTGGGAAGCTGTGAGAAAGCTCAGAGAAAAGAATGAGAAACAATTATTATCTTCACTTGCTGCACCTGTTGTTCTGCACATGTGGAATGTGTTATGGAGATTTGTTTACCAAAGGGCAATTTCTTAATTGGTCAATGGTGATGGTGTTTTGATTTCAATTAACCAATCTGGTTTTTCTGTATCTGTAGCAGTCAGAGACCCTGTAAGGCCTCACTGGGGATCAGTTACCTAAGATAAGAAATCCTGAGTCATGATGACTGGACCAAAGAAGCCCCTCTTCCACATTTGGACCCTTGTTATCTCTCTGTAAGACCATGGCTCACATTCGCCCTGACCCTGGCAAGTGGACAATTTCCAACACTCCTGTACCCATTTCTGCCCAGTTTGGCAGAAGAGCTGTCACTGTCCCTTTGACAGGAGCTGCCAATAAAGACTCAGCTGTGGAACCGCATACAGCCTTCTATCTCTCTCATCCCTGTGTCTGCCAAGGCAGTTAGCGAGCAAAGAGCTGAAATCACTGAGAGCTGAACTCACAGAGCTGAAATCACTCCAGAGGTGCTCGCTATGTTGCCTGTGGCTGGGAGCTGAGCCGAGGGACCCAGACAGGCTGAGCCTGACAGCGCAGCGCTATCCGGACACCCACGGCAGCGGCAGCCCGGGGGTCAGATGGACCCCTGGGACCCCAGGCAGCATTAACCAGGAGTGACTGGGATCACAGAGGAACCACAAAGGAAGTTACTGCAATAATACTGGGACTATCTGGGAGTGACTGGAATCATACTGGGAGTGACTGGAATCATACTGGGTGACTTGGAGTGACTGGGACCTTACTGGGAGCAAATGGTTCCATAATGAGAGTGACTGGGTTCATACTAGGATCATACTGGGAAGGACTGGAACCATACTGGGAGTGCCTGGAACTATTATAGGGGTGAATGGGAACACCTGGGAACATGCTGGGATCGTGCTGGGATCACACAGGGAGTGACCGGCATGAAACTGGGATCACACTGAGTGAAACTGGAACTGACTGGGACCATACTGGGGGTGACTGGGAGCAACAGGGCCCATGCTGGGAGTGGCCTGGGGGGAGCTGGGGGAACTGGCCCAGCTGGGGCTCAGGGTTGTTCTCCCCCAGGGCTGCCCCGGGTCCTGCTGCCACACCTGGCATCACAGAGCCAAGGGACAGGGCACAGCCGAGGGACAGGGGACAGCTGAGGGACAGGGCACAGCCAGGAAACATGTCCTGGCTGAGGGACAGGGCACAGCCGAGGGACAGGGCACAGGAACAGGGCACAGCCAGGGAACACGGCCTGGCCAAGGGACACTGAGCCCCAGCACTTTGGGCTGTTGCCCTTGGGCTCCCAGCACAGGCCCAGGGGCAGAATCCCCTCCAGAAACTGCTGTTTGCTTTCAGCTCTGCTCTGGAACATTCCCCAGGAGCCCCTGCAGTGGCTGCAGCCCAGCCGGGTGCCCGGGGCCACCAAAGCCGCTCCGGCAGTGCCCTCCTGCCCCGGGCAGGGCACGGAACACCCAAGGAAAGGCTCGTGCTGGGCTCAGGGCAGGGATAGGGCACTCCCCTGGTGCTGCCACGGGCACAGCAGAGCCAGCCTGGGCAAAGGATTGGGATCAATGTCCCATGGAATCCCAGCAGGGATTACTTCTCATTGCACTGCTCTCATTGGATTGGTTATCAATTCCAATCATTTCCCCATGGAATTCCCATGGCAGTGGGTTAGGGAGTAGGTCCATCCATGGAATTCTCACCTGACTGGGATGAGAGTGAGATCTGGCCATGGAAATTCCATGGCAATTCCTGCATTCCCAAGTCCCCCATTCCTGAATCCCCCATTCCCATAGGAATTGCCCTTCCCTTCCCACACCCACCTTTGTGCTCCAGAGCCTCCCGACCATATCTGATGTATTTTGGGGGCCTTTCCACACAGGTGTGTCCCAGGTGTGTCCCAGGTAATGCTTCATCTGCTCCACCATGATCCCTCTGGATTCCCAGCACCTCTGGGTGATCCAGGTGGCACCGTTGGACACTGCAAAGCTCCCAGATCCCAGCTGGAAGGAGATGAAATCCCAGCCCTCATAGCCGTACTGGTGGAATCCATGGATGCTCCATTGGACAGGAGGTCACAGCTGGAAACCCCCTGCACTGTGTGGAGACCTGGGAACGAGGAGAGAACAGACCCATGGAGTCGTGTCCCAGCCCCAGGGAGCCCCTTGGAGCTCCCTGGATTCCCATCCCAGCCCCACAGATCCCTCCCATCCCCAGAGATCCCATCCCAGCCCCTCAGAGTCCTCCATTCCCACAGATCCCAGCCCAGCCCCCGGCTCCCCCCACTGCCCCTGCTCTGGTTGTACCGGCCCCGTCTCCAGGTCACTGTCGGCCACGGGCCAGTTCCTGTCCTTGAGCAGGGTCTGGCTGTCCCAAAATCCCAGCTCTGGTTATCCCAATATCCCAGCTCTGGCCATCCCAATGTCCCAGCTCTGGCTATCCCAATGTCCCAGCTCTGGCTATCCCAATATCCCAGTTCTGGCTATCCCGATGTCCCAGCTCTGGTTATCCCAATATCCCAGCTCTGGCTGTCCCAATATCCCAGTTCTGGCTATCCCAATATCCCAGCTCTGGCTATCCCAATATCCCAGCTCTGGCTGTCCCAATATCCCAGCTCAGCTCCCGCCCCCATCCCCGGTGTCTGTGGCTCCATCCGGCCCCGCTCGCTGCCGCAGCGCTCGCAGAGGGTCCCATCCACGTCCCCCAAATTAAGGACTGGGGGACTCCTGGGCTGGGCTCCAACAGTGCCCTTCCAGGAACTGCAGGGAGTGGAGAATTGGGGGGACACAAAGATTTGGGGGAGCTGACGGGGCTGAGATTTTGGGGTTCCAGGGGGTCCACAGGCCAAGGAAAGGGGGACATGAAGATCTGGCAAAGCTGGGAAGGATGTTCAGGGGCTGAGAGCCAAGGAAAGGGGGTGCAGGGACTGGGAGAGCTGGGATGGGGTGTCCAGGGAATCCTGTGCCCAGGAAAGGGGGTGCCAGGGCTCCTGAGTGTGAGGAAAGGAGGGGCTGGGGGCTGGGAAAGGCAGGAATGGGGGCCCAGGGGTCCCAGGTCACGGAAAAGGGTGGGGCTGGGGGTTGGGAGAGGTGTGGGATGGGAACAGGTTGTGTTGGTGCCGGATAAGGGGGTGCAGGGGGGTCTCAGTGCCGGGCAAAGGGGTAAAAGGGTGTCTTGGTTCTCAGGAATGGGGGCGCAGGGGGGTCTCAGGGTCACGGAAATGGGGGGGCAGGGATGGAGAGGTAGAAGGGAGTTCCAGGCATCCTTGAGCCCAGGAAAGGGGAGTCCAGGGTTTCCCAAAAAAGGGGTACCAGGGTGGGGACACCCGGGGTGTTTGGGAAGGGGGAGTTCAGAGGGTCTCTGGCTTTGCACAAAGGTGGGGCTGGGGGCTGGGAAAGGCAGGAATGGGGGTCCAAGGTGTTCCAAGGCGTTCCAGGATCAGGCACACGGGAAATCTAGAGGCTGGGAGCAGGGAAAAGGGGAGCAGAGGGCCCTGATGTCCGGAAATGGGGGATTCAGGGGGGTCCCTGTGCAGGATAAGGGGAGCAGGGGGGGTCCCGGTGCCGGCAATGGCGATTCAGGGTCCCGGTGCCGGGGTCCCACTCCCCCCTCGCCCGCCAGGAGCGCCCCCAGCCCCAGCGCTGGAGCCACCGCGCTGCTCCTCCTCACTCCCAGTATGATCCCAGTATGATCCCAGTAGGATCAGTCACCCAGGAGCTGCTCCCAGTATGATCCCAGTACAGCCCAGTCACTCCTGGCATCCCCCCACCCCTCTCTGCGTTCCGACCTGTCCCGGCTCCATCCCCGCCCCTCCCGCGGCTGCGGGGAGGAGGAGGAGGAGGGAGGAAGAGGCGGAGCGGCAGCGGGAGCAGCAGGAGGAGCGGGGAGGATGAACCGCGGGGCTCCGGCTCTGCCTGAACTCGCAGCACCCCGGGAGCGTCGCCCCCATCCTGCAGGTGCCCGGGCAGGGGGAGCTGGCCCCAAATATCCCGGGGCTCCCTGGGTTTGGGGTTTTTGGGGGGATGTTTGGAGCTGGCGGGGCTCCAAGGCCGAGCCGCAGCTGCCCTCGGGGGGACATCGGGGGTCCCCGGGAGGTGTTTTTGGGGGGTCCCGGTGCGGGTGGCGGCAGAGCCCCGGCGGGGCCGGGGGGATGCGGGTCCCCCCGCGGTGCGGGTTGGGCTTCCCGGCCGGGCCCTCCGAGCTCTGCCGGGGCCGCGTGGGGACCCCGGATTTGGGGAGCCCCGGGAGAGCCGCGGCTTCCCTGGGCGGGAGCGCAGAGAGAGGAGAGCCCCAGGAGCCCCAGCGGGGACCCCGAGAGGGGGGACCCCTGGCAGTGCCGGCACCCGGCAATGGGGGTGCTGGGGCTGGAGGGGCGGCATGGCCGGGAAAGGGGTTCGGGGGTACCGGGGCCGCCAGGGGCTGCTCCCAGCAGGTGCCCAGTTCCTACCCCTGTGTGCTTCCAGTTTCCTGGGCACTCCCAGGATGAGCCCAGTCAGTCCCAGTATCACCCTGGTCACTTCCCCTCACTCCCTGCAGGATCCCTGTTTCTCCCAGTATGAGCCCAGTCACTCTCAGTCATTCCCCATTATGACGCTATTTGCCCCCAGCAAGTCCCAGTTGCTCCCACTTTTCTCCGGTGTGTTCCCACTTCTCCCAGTTGCTCCTAGTATAGTCCCAGTCACTCCCAGTATGATCCCAATATGAGTCCAGTATGATCCCAGTCTGCCCCAGCAGGGCCCCAGTCACTCACACTTGCCCCCAGCATGGTCCCAGTTGCCCCCAGCACATTCCCAGTGGCTCCCAGTGTGGTCCCAGTCACCACCTGCATGTTCTCAGGTACTCCCAGTACATCCCAGTTGCCTGGAACATTCCCAGAGTCTTTGCCAGGCACTCCCAGTTACCTCAGCATGGTTCAGCTGCCCCCAGTTTTATCCCAGTCTCTGCCAGTACATCCCAGTTGTCACCTGCATGACTCCTGTCATTCCCAATTGCTCCCAGTTGCTCTCAGTGTGTGTGCATTTGGCTCCCAGCATGGGCCTGGCAGCTCCCAGTAACCCCCAGTCAGGGTCCCTTGGCACCCACTGTAATCCCAGTATGATCCCAGTCACTCCCAGTATGATGCCAGTGCCCACCAGTGTGATCCCAGCTGCTCCCTGTCAATGCCAACATGACCCCAGTAACCACCAGTATGATCCCTATGACTCCCAGTCTCTCCCAGTATATCCCAGTCACTCCCAGCATGCTCCCAGTCCCTCCCACTTCCTCCCAGTTACTTTCAGCATGATTCCAGTTGTTCACAGCCACTCCCAGTCCATCCCAGTATGATTCCAGTCACCCTCTATGGACCTGGCTCCTCCCAGTCTCACCCAGCATGGACCCGGCTGCTCCCACTGTGATCCCAGTATGATCCCAGTTGCTGCCAGAATAGTTGCAGTTGTTCCCAGTTCCTCCCAGTATGATCCCAGGTGTCCCTAGAATAGTCCCAGTCCCACTCAGCATGGTCCCACTCACTCTCAGCTGTCCCCAGCATGGTCCCAGCTGTTCCCAGTGTGGTTCCAGTCCCCCCAGTATGGTCACAGACACTCCCAGTATATTCCAGTTGGCCCAGTAAGGTTCTGGTGACCTCAGAATGATCGCAGTCTTTCCCAGTTACTCCCAGTTGCCTCCAGCAAATGATCCCAGTTTCTGGCAGTTGCCCAAAGTGTGGTCCCAGTCGCTCCCAGTATGAACCCAGTTTCCCCATTTATGGTCTCAGTCACCTCAGCACGGTTCCAGTACCTTCCAGTTGGTCCCAGTTGCTTCCAATGTGTCCAGATTTTCCTCCCAACATGGGCCCAGTAGCTCCCAGTGACCCCCAGCCAGGATCCATTCACACCTGCTGGAATCCCAGTGGCTCCCAGGATGATCCCAGCTGCACCCAGTCCCCCCCAGTATGGTTCCAGTCACTCCCAGTATGATTCCAGCCCTGCCCAGAATGACTCCCTGTCACTCCCAGTGTGGGTCCAGTTGCTCCCAGTCACCTCCAGCATGGTTCCAGTCCCAGCCAGCACACTTCCAGTCATTCCCAGTATGATGCCAGCCAGTTCCAGTAGGATCCCAGTATGAATCCAGCATGGGCACAGCTGCTCCCATTATCATCCACTGTGGTTCCAGTTCCCATTTACCCCCACTGTGGTTTCAGTCTCTCCCAGTGTATCCCAGTTGCTCCCACCATGTTCCCAGTCACTCCAGTTGTCCTCAATTGCTTCCAGCCTGATCCCAGTTGCTCCAAGTAAGATCCAGTAGGATCCCAGTTGCCCCCAGCATGCTTTCAGTTGCTTCCTGTTCTCCCCAGTGTGATCCCAGTTGCCCCCAGTTGTCCCTTGTATCAACCCCATCACTCCCCATATGATCCCAGTTGCTCCCAGCATGGTCCCAGTCATGCCCAGTTGTCCCCGGTGTAGACCCACTCACTTCCACTCGCTCTCAGTTCTCCCCAGCATGGTCCCCATTGTTCCCAGTGTGCTCCCAGTCACCCCAGTAAGGTTACAGACATCCCCAGTAAATCCCAGTTGCCTTCAGCATCTCTGTGGTCATTCCCAGACACTCCCAGTGATCCCAGTAAGGTGCTTGTTATCCCAGTATGATCTCAGTCATGCCCAGTATGTCCCAGTTGTCTCCAGCCTGCATCCAGTCATTCCCAATTCCTCCAGTTTGCTTGCAGCATGATCCCAGTTTTTCTCAGTTGCTCCCAGTAGCCCAAAGTGGGATCCCAGTGGCTCCCTTTCATCACCAGTATGAGCCCAGTAACCTCCAGTATGATCCTTGTCACATGCCAGCACTCCCAGTACGGTCCCAGTATAATCCCAGTAACTTCCAATCACTCGCAGTATGGTCCCAGTTGCCTCCAGCTACATCAACCCAGTCAATCCCAGTATGATGCCATTTGCTCCCAGAGTGCTCCAAGTTGCTCCCAGTCACCCCCAGTACAGGGATGCTGTGCATGGTGTATTCCCAGTCACTCTCAGACACTCCCAGTATTAGTCCAGTCCCTCCCAGTATGATCCAGAGATGACGCCAGTGTGCTCCCAGTCAGTGCCAATATGAACCAGTTGTGCTCCACACGGTTCCAGTTGCCCCTTTCACCCTCACTGTCCCTCCCAGTCTCTCACAGTGTCCCCCCGTTCCTTCCAGCATATTCCCACTCACTCCCAGTTCCTTCCAGCGCGATCCCATTTGCTCACAACCGCTCCCAGTCAGCCTCAGTGTCGTGGCACTCACTGTCAGTATGATCCCAGTCACCTCCAGCATGATCCCAGTATAAGCCCAGTCGTTTCCAGTCATCCCCAGCAGGCACCAAGTGACTCCCAGTTCCTCCCAGTTGCTCCTAGGATGATCCCAGTTGCTCACAGCTGCTCCCAGTCACCCTCATCATGCTCCCAGCCACTCCCAGTATATCCCATTTGCCCCCAGCATGGTCTCAGTTGGCCCCCATAGGCTCCTACTCTGTGTCAGTATGATCCCAGTACGATCCCAGTCTCCCTCGGGGTGACTGCAGTCTGCCCTGGCATGGGCCCAGCTGCTCCCAGTATGATTCCAGTACAATCCCAGTACAAACCAGTCCTTCCCAGTGCTGCCACTCCTGGCATCCCTGAGCCCTCTGTGCGTTCCCCCCTCCTGATCTCCTGAGAGGAGCCCCAAGGGCTGGCAGTGCCCAGGCAGGGTCCCCAGGCAGCCCCAGTTTGGATGTGCAGCCCCCAGTTTCCCCAGTTTGCCTCTCCTTTGGCCCGGGCCGGGTTCCCCCCTGGAACAGCGGCTGGGAGCAGCCGAGAGCCCCGCGCTGCCCATCCCGACCTGTCCCGGCTCCATCCCCGCTCCTGCCGCGGGCTGCCGGGGTGCGGGAACGGGAACCGAGGGTGTCGCTGCTGCTGGGGGAGGAGGAGGAGGGAGGGAAGGGCAGGGATGAAGGAGGAGCTGGAGGTGGGGATGGGGAGGAGGAGGAGGAGGGGGTATGGAAGGGGAGGGATGGAAGAGGAGAAGGAGGTGGGGATAGGGAGGAGGAGGAGGGGGGATGAAGGAGGAGAAGGAGGTGAGGATAGCGAGGGGCGGGAGGAGGAGGAGGAGGGGGGATGGAAGGGAAGGGAAAAAGGAGGACAGGCAGGAGGGGACACGGGACACAGGAGGAGGAGGAGGAGCGATGGAAGATGAGGGATGAGGGAGCACAAGGCGGTGGGGTTAGAGAGCAGGAGGAGGGGGAAGGAAGGGCAGGGAAGAAGGGCAGGGATGGAGGAGGAGCGGGAGGTGGGCTTAGGGAGGAGGAGGAGGAGGAGGAGGGGGGATGGAAGAGGAGGGGCGTCAGGAAGAGGAAGAGGAGGTTGAAAGGCGGATCGAGCAGAGCAGAGAGAAGCACATGGTCAGCCCTGCCTGAATTCGCAGCCCCCACCTGTGGGATCATTGCCCCCCCATCCCGCAGGTGAGCGGGGAGGGGGAGCTCGGGCCAGGTCTCCTGGGGGGTGCCTGGGTTGGGTTTTTTGGGGAGATGTTTGGAGAAGGAAGAACTGCGAAGCTGAGTGGAAAAGGCCACTTGGGGGGACTCCTTGGAGCCCCGGCAGCCCAGAGCAGGGAAGAGGGGGAGAAGGGAGCCCGGGAGCCCAAACAGCCCTGGCACCCCTGAATGGGGAGAGCCAAGAGGGGGAGCTTTAGGGATTGCTGGGACTCGCGGCAGCATGGGGAGGGCGGGCAGCGAGGAGAAGGGGGACCCCCAATGCAAGCGTGACCCCAGCAGCTGGGACAGGGGGGAGCCCTGAACAGCAAAGGGGAGGCAGCAGGGAAGGGGAACTCCTGGGAGGCTTTTTCAGGGCTGGATCTCGGTGTTTGGGAGGTTTTTATGGAGCCCATGTGGCCAGGGACTTCTAGGGATGGACTGGGACAGAGGGAGCTTCCAACTCATCGTGCTCATCCCTTGTTTTCCCCAAACCAGGATTTCCCATTCCCAGCCCCTGGGAGGCTGCGAGGAAGAGGAAGAGCCTCTTCTTGTCCTTCCTCCCCCAGGGCAGGAGCTGAGGATGGAGAGCAGGGAGGACAAATCCCCACGGCAGAACCTGGTGGAAGAGGCCATTTTGAGCAGCTCCACAGCACAGGAACCCGACGGGGAGGAAAAGCCCCGGAGATCCCGCACGAGGAGGGGCTGCAAACGCAGATCGCAGGGATCTGAGGGGGAAAGACCCACCCTGGGCCGGGGAGGCGGCCGGAGATGGAGCCAGAGCTCGGAGCTGCGGGTCCCTGAGCAGCTCCATGATGGGGAGAAGCCCCACAAGTGCTTGGAGTGTGGGAAGAGCTTCAGGAGGAGATCCGAGCTGATCAGGCACCAGAGGATCCACACTGGGGAGAGGCCCTACGAGTGTGGGGAGTGTGGGAAGAGCTTCAGCCACAGCTCCAGCCTGATCGTGCACCAGAGGATCCACACTGGGGAGAGGCCCTACGAGTGTTCCAAGTGTGGGAAGAGGTTTCAGACCAGCTCTGATCTCCTCCGGCACTATCCGGTTCACACAGAGGAGAGGCCCTTCCGCTGCCCCGATTGCGGGAAGGGATTCAGGTACAACTCCACCCTCATCCAGCACCGGCGCATCCACACTGGGGAGAGGCCCTACGAGTGTTCTGAGTGTGGGAAGAGGTTTCAGACCAGCTCCAATCTCCTCCAGCACTGTCGGATTCACACAGAGGAGAGGCCCTTCCGCTGCCCCGACTGTGGGAAGGGATTCAGGCACAACTCCACCCTCATCAGGCATCGCCGCATCCACACCGGGGAGAGGCCCTACGAGTGTCCCCGGTGTGGGAAGAGATTCTCACAGAGCTCTAACTTGACCAAACACCAACGGAGGCACCGGTAAGGGAAGCCCTGCGAGTGCCCCGAGTGCGAGAAGAGTTAAACTCCATCCCCCACTGGAGGACCCACATTGGGCACAGCCCGGGTGACCCACATTCCCTGTGATCCATGTTGGGAAAGCACCTGGCTGCTTCTCCTTTAGTGTTGACCTTTATTTTTTTCTCTTCTCAATCTCCCTGCGCTCCAAAAGCCAAGAGGGATCGATCTTTCACCTCAAAACCACTCACATCCCACGGAAAACAAATGAATTTTAACCCACAGAGCCTTAATCCCACCTCAAATTGTTTGTTCCCACCTCAAAAAAAACCTCAATCCCACGCCAAACTCACTCAATTCCACAGCTGCCTGGGAGGAGATTGGGAGAAGTGGGATCCCAGTTTGGAGCAGTGAGATGGGGATGGTATGGGGCTGGGTGGCTGGGATGTATTTGATAGGAAATAAAACTTTCAGACTTAGTGATTTCTTTGCCGTTCATCTCCAGTCCGTGGCAGTTCTGTTTTTCAGGGCAACACCTTCTCAGCTGATTGTGTTTGTGTCCTCCTTTCCCTCCCACCTCTCTTTGCCTGCTCTGTTTCTCTCTCCGTGTCTCCCTTGAGCCAGGGACCTCCAAAGACCCTTCCCCAATTTAATTTCCTCAGGGACCACCAAAGATCCTTCCCTGATTTAATTGAATCCTCCTCTAATTTAATTGCCCCCTCTGCCCCCAATGACCCACCCCTGATTTTTAAATTATTTTATTTCCCAATTATTATTTTAATTTTTAGTTCAGGAGCTGAAGTTATGGAGGCCAGCAGTGAAATGTCTCTGTAGGATTTTGCTCCACTTGGCTTTCAGCCCCTTCTCAAGAGCTTTGCCTTCGAGGGCAAAGGGAATGTCTTTTCCTGGCTGGGAGCTGAAATTCCAGACCTCTGGAATGTGTGCAGGGCCATATAGACTGGGATCAACCAGAGATTGGGATCAAATATGCACTGAGATCCTGTGGTCTAGGATCAACTAAGGACTGGGATAAATTTGGGACTGGGGCACTACAGACTGGAATGAACTGAACTGGGATCAAATACGGACAAGGATCAAATATGGACTGGGATCCTATGGACTGGTATCAACAAGGGACTCGGATAAAATAGGGACTGGGATCCTACAGACTGGGATCAAATTGGGACTGAGATTATATGGACTTGGATCAACTGGAGACCTGGATCAACTACGGACTGTGTTCAAATAGAGACTGGGATCAGATGTGGATTGGGATCCTATGGACTGGGATCAAATATAGACTGGGATAAAATTGGGACTGGGATCAGATATGGACTGGGATCATATGGCCTGGGATCATGTCTTGGGGAAGCTCAAATAGGAAAGCCTTATAAATATGACTGCCTGGCAAAAGGTTTAGAAAATACAGAGACTGAGATGGTAACAAGTTGTGACATACCAAACTGTAGTCACTGCACAAGTAGAACACAATAGTACAGCCAGGATGAAGACAATCCCCCCTTCTGGTTGAACAATGCCCTTACCTACAGGTAGGTCCAAGGGTCAAATGGACTGTTGGATCTCACCCCAATGTATGGTTCATCCCACACCTGTAACCCTCCCCTGAAGCATCAGGAGTCTGTGACCCCATTGGCCTGAGTCTTGTTCCAGCCCACCTTGAAGCCCCTGACAAGGAGTCCCTGAGGAGCCAGACGCTCTCTTGGAACTTCCCTTCTCTTGGAACTGCCCCTCTCCTGGAACATCCTCTTGGGATCCTCTCTTATCTCCCTCTACCCCTTGCCTCTCCCTTCCCCCACGCCCTCGGGCCTGCCACGGGTCAGGTCTGGTGACTCCAAGCAGGGCCTTTCACCCTCTCTAATAAACCAGATATTCTAAGGGCATCCACCCAAACCGTCCTGGAGTCCAGCGTCCTCGAAATATGGACTGGGATCAACTAGGGACTGGGATCAAATACGGACTGGGATCAAATATAGTCTGGGATCAAATATAGTCTGGGATCAAATATGGACTGGGATCAAATATAGTCTGGGATAAAATAGGGACTGGGATCAAATATGGACTGGGATCAACTAGGGACTGGGATCAAATACGGACTGGGATCAAATAGGGACAGGGAAAAACTAGAGATTGGGATCAAATATGGAACTGGGATCCTATGGACTGGGACAAACTGGACTGGGATTATATGGAATTGAGATCCTATGGAACAGCATAAACTTTCTAACATGACACATATAATATTCATTGTAACACTTGCGAAAAGCCAATCATAAATATGCATTTGTCACAATCTCTCCTCTTATTCTTTATAAATCATTTGGCTTGAGCAATATTTCTTATCCTCTTGCATTCTTTGGACTCTGTTGGTAATCAAATAAAATATGGGATTAAACAAAGAAGAAATATCAAAACACTTGTAACACATAAAAGGAAGAATCCTAATTTCTTCCACCATCCCATTCTCAATACATTACCCCGCCTGTTAGTTTTTAACATTATTTTCCCTTTGGTTGTTTTTGGACTGATACCAGGGTCATAATTTTTTTCTGATATCCTTTGTTTATTCCAGGATGACGCCCTCATTGCCATCTATTTTCAACAATCTGTACACACCATTCTTTAGCCAATAAATAGCGCAAAGCCAACCTATTTTAATACACTGCAGTTATAGTTTGGCTTTGCTGACTCAATATTAATTCCAGTGCCTGAGCAGCTTTGTTTGTTATCTCCTCTATAACTGCTTGGAGTCCTATAATGCGATGCAGTATATAATTTGGGGTTAATACAGAGCTAGACTGCTGTGCTTGTTTTACCTTTTTTTTTTTTTTTTACTAATTGTCTCATTACTGAATCTTGGACTATATTTCTAAGATCAAATGTAAAACAAATCCATCTCTCTCCTTTTGGACATTCCATGCCCCAAGTATTACTACTTTTTCCCAAGTTCCTTGTAATCCAATATTTTTCCCCATTTTGCCTGCAGGTACTCAGTTTGGGTGGGTCTGTGGCTGTTGACATGGGTGTGTGTAACAAAAAGGAACTTTGGTTCCTTTCCGTGTAATACTTTCTGTAGCATTTGGGACACGATCTTGCTGGTATCTCAGAAGGAAAAACACAACAAATGAGAGACAGAAACAGGAATGACAGAGGTCTGGCATGGCTTATACCCCCACCTCCCCTGCCTGTGGGGTTGCTTCCCACAGCAGGTACGTGTGATCTTCTCGGTGGTGAGTACAGTGCTCAGTCCAGGCTTGCCCTCTGTTTCCCTTGTCACTCCTTTTTACTCATTTTTTTAGGCAAGTCCTTTTCGACACTCCTTAACTGTGGCTTCCCACCGTTCCTCAGGTATCTCTCAGTCAACAGGCACTGATAATTCCCATCCACAAAACAAAGTTATTACTTCAGTTGTTTTGGGTTCTATCTGTATAGGGAATTGATTCAGTACTCGATACCTCTTGCAACAAGAACATAGATTTTGTGAACTACAATGCCAATTATTCTCATAATTTAAACATTCACTTATAACCCAGCTAGCGTGTCCAGTATTGGGATGAATCAAATAAAGTATACAGTACAGTACTGATGGCAATTTCCCTTCTTCCCTGTACAAACCACAGGCTGAGGCCAGACTATAAGAACTCTTTGACTGAAACACTCCCGATCCTCCTGTTTGAAGTGGCAGTGTTCGTCTGCCAAGGAGGTGTTGGAGGCGTCTCAGGGTTTATTCAGGCAGGGCTTAGAACCAGTGATGCAAGCTTTGCCTTATTTCTCAGTGAGGTGTTATTCTTTGTACCTGCCTTGGATCATTTGGGTCTTCCCAAACCATTACCACCCAGTCCTGGTTGGAAGTCAATTTGGTATCACCTGGTTTAGATGTGATAGTCCATTCCTCAAGTTTCCTCACAAGTCCTTTGGTTTTGCTGGCATGAATTCACCCTCTTTCCGTGGTTTGGATTGCTGCTTCAGTGGTACCTGGAATGGATTTCTTAATAGCACAGTGTTAAAAGAAAGACAATACTGCATTAACTTTTACCATTAGTTTTCTTTAAAAGTTTCTGAGTTTAACTAAACTCTTTTTCTACATCTGCCTCTTCTTCTTGTATCCAGCTGTGTTAATAGCTGCAGAGACCAATTCTTCTTCCTGTGAGCTATAATTAGTTAAATAAAAAAGACCAGGCCAATTTTAACATGAGATGTATCACATCTCTTGCCTTTTACTTTTTGGGTAACATTTAACTGTTTTAGTCTTACAGACTTTAAGTCTTCAGAACAAAAGCCTTCTCTTCTTAACAACAGCAATCAGAAAGAAAAAAGAAATCTTGCTTAAGACAATAAACCACTTTGTGAGAGTCACAATCTCTGCCTTGATCTTATCTCTACTGGTGGTCCTGCTCACAGCCTTGGGTTTAACTCTGTCCTTCCCCACTTCCCCCCCTCCTTGTTGTCACTCTGCCTAGCAGGAATGGTGGAGAATTTACAGATAGCTTTGGCTGAGGGGACCTTGGGGGTGTATTTCGCTCTCCCCTTCGCTCTCTTTCTCTCTCTCTCTCTCCCTTTCTCTCTCTTTCTCTTTCTTTTTCTCTCTTCACATTTCAGCAGCCACATTCCCATATCAGTCCACTTTCTAACATTAATCCTACATCCTGGAGAGGTGAGTCTGCCAATCACCTCTCCCCCCTTTTTCAACTTCCTTACAAAGTAAATTACTTTTGTTATGCGTGTTCTGCAGGCCTGTAATTCACAGCACCCTCCACCAAGGCTACCAGCTACTCACAGCTGACAGTGCAAAAATAAAGACATGTTTTGCTATCACAATTTTTCCATTCACAAGCTTGAAAAGGTTGCAGGAACAAAGTAAACAACAACTTACTTCCAAAGTGACCCTGCCTGCACCAAAACAAATTTAAGGCAATGCTAGTTAGTGCAATGCAATTTGCAACGAAGCCAAGGTTTGATTTGGGAAGGGCATCTGAGGACACAGAGCATGAGTTTTACAAATCTGTATTTTGAAGAGGGAATAGACAAAATATGAATAGAGTTGAGGGCAGGGGGAGGACAGCAAGTGAGGAATTTTTCTCTGCAATACTCTCTTTTTGACTGCCAGGAAACACTCTCTAAAGAGGTTCCTAAGGTACAAACAATAACTGGGTGGGAAGAGGCGCTCCTGAGTTCAAGCCTTAATGTCATAATAGGAAACTGCCCCTGAGCACTGCAGTGCTGGAGCACCCTGCCTGCAAACTCACCAGAGGCAAGCCACTGCTGCCACGCTGCAGGGCTGCCTGCAGCACAGAGGGAATCATGGCCAAGCCCTCCCTGCAGGCCTGGGTAATCCACACAGGGAGCCCAAAACTTCCTCACAGCTCTCTAACTCACTCAAGAAATAAACCTACAGCAAGCAGAGATCCCCCCACCATCTTTTTAATGTGTATGTGTCACACACCCACAGTGATGCTGAAAGTAAAAAAATTAACAGCTTACATTAGAAGATACTGAAACCTTTTCTTCACCTCGCTTTGTAGGTTCACTTTTCTATATGTAGCCACCTCCAAGTCTGGGGAAAAAATGAGCCCTATTTTTCAGAAGTCTCATGCATGAACAACTCTAGCTGCTGTTCCAGGTGCACTGCAAGTAGCCAGCACTTCCAGAAAAAATAACAAACAAACAAACAAAAAAAACTAAGAAAGCAAAACACATTTGGGTACATGAAAAAGGACTGGCTGGAAGAAAAAATGTTTCTCATTGACCTACCAAGCAGCTGGTGTTACCTTTAGTTTAACTTTACACACTGAGAACCACTTGAGTGAACAGCCTGCATCAACTCAAAATAAATTAATGGCAGGTTTTGCTATGTCACAGCTGTAAACTAGTTTCTCAGTCCTAGAGTACAGTGAGTTATGTATTTCAAGATAAAAATCACAATGCAAATCGGAAGAAATTTTATACTGCATGAGGTGTGCACACAATTGATTTACCTCCAAAAGTCAGTTTATGACTTTTCTCTACCAGGATTGCAGTAGCTGCTATAGCTTGAACACACACTGGCCAGCCTTGATTTACTGGATCCCACATCTTTGATAAATAAGCCACGGGTCTCTTTACTCCTCCCCACTCCTGAAACAAAACCCTATGAGCTACCCCCTTTTCTTCATTTCCGTACAGATGAAAGGGTTTTGCTAGTGAAGGTAAGCTTAAAGTTGATATTGGGGTTAGTTTTAACTTCAGTTTTCTTAGTTTTTCACCATCTTTTTTGCTCCATTTTATATCATCTCCTCTGTCAGTTTATTCATACAAAAATTTTACTGCCTGTGTGCATCCTTCAATCTACAATCTACAATATCCCAATATTCCGATTATTTTTCTGATTGCCCCCTTTGAAGAGGGAGGGGGAAGGGATAGAATTCCTGTGATTCAGTCTGGGTTGAGCTTCTGACTACCCTTACTAATCAAGTGTCTAAGATATTTTACTTTTGCTTCTACAAATTGCAGCTTTCCTTTTGATACCCTTAATCCTTTTTCCCCAAGAAAATTCAAAAGCTTTATAGTAGCCTCTCTAACTTCAGCTTCAGCTTCCCCAGATAGTAAAAGATCATCCACATATTGGATAATTTGTATTCTAGGAGGAGTGCAAAAAGTTTGTAGTATTGTTTCTAAAGCTTGTCCAAATAAGTTTGGAGATTCAGTAAACCCCTGTGGTAGTTTTGTCCATTTTAATTGCTGTCTTCTCCCAGTTTGTGGATCCTCCCATTCAAAGGCCAAGATCTCTCAGCTCTCCTGGGCCAAAGGGCAAGCCCAAAAGGCATCTTCAAGGTTCACTATGCTCCTTCTATTACCACATTTTTAATGACAGGAACTGTGAAACTTTCTCCTTTTGCTCTTGTTACATTTGCAGTATCTTTGTTTACACTATAACCTTTCGAATACTTAACAGACAGGTTCTTTCTGCCCCTGTGTCTACCACAAACTCCAATTTTTCCTCTTGGGGACCCACTTTTAAAGTTATCACAGGCTCCAGACGGAACTTGTCCCCTAAAGAATAGAGCCTCTGACATCCCTATTCTTCCTCGGTGCCCATCTCTTTAAAAATTCTCAGATTTGTTACCCTCTTAGGACAGTCTATTTTATAATGTGTGTTGCCCTGACAGTAAAAGCAGATGTTCCTGGAATGTTTCTGAAACTTTGATTGCACTGGGATTTTATTCTTTCTTGTTCCCCTGTCTATACCACCATCATATCTAGGAGTAGTGCCTGTGGGGTTTTTATTGTTTTCTTGCAATTTTTTTCTCGCATGGTGACTGCCACAATCTTTGCTTTTAGTTTGGCTTTGGCCACAGACTTTCTGAGCCTCCTTTAATAAATCATCTAATAATTTGTCATGCCGATCTTCAATTTTTTCCATTATCTGGCCAAGCACAAAGTTAATCCTTAACAAAGCTTTTCTCACATCAGTCTCAGGATCCACTCTGGAACTCTGCCTCCTATTTCTCCCGAGTCTGTCCAACCACTCAGCCGGAGCCTCCCCCCTCCCCTGCTGTGCCCCAAAAGTCCCTCAGCACTTTGCCCTCGAGATGCTGCTCCCCCTATTTCCCCAACAATCAAATTACAATGCTCATTTATATGTTTTCTCCCCTCCTCATAATTTTGACCCCACTCAAGAGGTGCAGGTGGCATTTTGCCCTCCCCGGGGGGGGCCTGTGGATTTTCTTTACTCCAGGCTTTTATGCCTGCAATTCTGATCATTTCCCTTTCTTCTGGAGAAAATAGTATCTGTATTATCGACGGTATTTCTTCCCAAGTATAAATGTTCGAACTTAAAAATAAGTCTCATTCTTCAGCAGTGCTTATGGGATCCTCCAAAATCCCTTTGATTGATTTCCCACGCCTTTTGTTTTTCTCTTTTTCCCTCTTGCTCCCCTCCCTTTTCTTTACCTGTTTTCTTATTTTTTACGCGTTTTCTGTCCCGTTTTTCAAAATCTTATCTCCATGCCTCTGTTTCCCACTTTCTCTAATAACCTGAATACCACCTTCTTTCAACTACCCACGTAAAAAAATCCTTTTCCTCACAATACCATTTAATACAATACACCTCCCTCCAAGGAAATAAAGCTCAAAATAAACAATCTACATTACATATACTTCCATGCATCGATATTTACTCACCTTTATCTCTCACTCTCACACACATTCACACCCTAAAGCCTGTTCATTCATACTTCTCGACTTCACAATACTGTTACATATACTTTTGTTAGCCCACACTCACTTTTATTTTACACTCACTCTCACATCAGCACAATCCACCTCCCTCCAAGGAGATAAAGTAAAGCTCAAAATAAACAATCTGCATTACATATCCTCCCATTCATCTACATTTACTCACTTTTATTTTTCACTCACTCTCACATACAACAACAAGATACTTTTTACTTTCAAACAGTCTACATTACATATCTACACCCTGAGTGCTCTTGGAATGTTAATCCCTCAACCCAGCAGGTTTAATCCTGGATGTCTCTCATCGCAGCAGAATTTTAGGTGTTACTGGCCAGTTACGGTGTTCTTGGATATCCCTCAGTCCAGCTGTGTTTTCCAGCCCCAGATCCCCTTGGGCATATCCTCAAGCCGGCAGCCCTGGGTGCTCTTGGGATGCAAATCCCTCAGCCCAGCAGGTTTGAATACTGGATGCTCTTGGGCACTCTTATCCCTCAATCCAGCACTCCACGGGGTTCCTCTTCTTCCTAAGATCCAGTCCCAGTTTCCGCGGGAGGGATTCTTTCTTTTTTATCACTCCCTTGGTCTCTTTACTGGCCGTTTTTCACATGAAAAAGACGAAAAGCAGCATGAGAGACTACAGCAATCACTTGGCAAGTCTGGGATACCCAGCAGCTTCTGTCACACACATTCATTCCCCCCTTTATCCGCCCCATCCCAACAAATTCTCACCTATCCTTTGTCCTTGGGTCTTGGTTCTTCCTGTACACTTTAGTCTTGGGGCTAATTACCACGGTTTTAGGGAATCCTTTCCCTATTCTTTGTTTTATTGTCTCCTTTTGCCCATCGATCATAACCTGTGTCTGTGGTCACACACCAGGGGAACAGAGCAAGGCTGACTAAATAGGGCAGGACCCGTCTTCCTCACCCTGACTGTCCAAGGCCCCGGCAGAGAGGTGTTAGAAACTATCTTTTGCTACCAAAATTGTGAAACATGCCAATCACTTGGCTGTTAAATTTTTAATAATAACATGGTTATTAAAATAGTAATAGAATTAGAGTAATAAAAATTTAGAGTTAGGACAATAATAAGACAATAAAAAGCAAAGAATTAAGGATGTCCAGATGCTCTCGGGCACTTAAGCCACAACAAGCATACCTTGTGAACAAAGGAACCACCCTTAAAACTACACTATTGCATATTCATATATCCTTCATGGTTATGCATACATTCTATTTAAAACAAGAAACTCTGTCTGTTATATGCCAACTATTTCCTTTAATCCCCATGGCGTCTTCGAGTCTGAGCAAGGCCTGAAGAAATTAGATTCTTCTGACAAGAAAACCATAAATTCCTCTTCTTTGGAAGATTTGGGTGTTCTGTGATGGTTATGTCAAAGTGAGTATGTCATTCCTTAAAAGAAAACCCAGATACATAGTTTCTATTTTAACTACTAAAGCTTCAATTTAACTACACAACTACATTTACAGTACTATTAAAATGTTAATACAGCACTACTATTCAAACTAACATATGTGCATTTTTCACCTTGGGCGTCTGGTGGAGTATCCCCGGAAAGTGCCCATCTCTGCAGGGAGCCACGTGTTTTCAATTGTAAATTAGGTCTTTCTTTCTCTGTCATCTGTGGTTTCCAGTCTTTCCCGGCTGGGTCTTCAGGTCATTTAAAACTTTAAGAATCTTTTTCTACTAGCACAACTGACTTCATGTATATTTTACATAATCACGAATTATTCCATAATTTATATTACAATGGGGCTGCACAGATCCCCCCGCAGGTCCATGGGGATGCAGAGATCCCCCTGCAGGTCCGTGGGGATGCAGAGATCCCCCTGCAGCCCCTGGAGGAGCCAGGCTGGAGCTCGGGGATGCCTGAGAGGAGGCTGTGACCCCGTGGGCAGAGGGGCCCCGCTGGAGCAGCCTGGCCTGGCAGGACCGAGCCCGTGGCACAGTGACCCACGCTGCAGCACTTGGAGGGGGCTGTGCCCCAGGGGATGGACTCGGCTCGGAGAAGTTCCTGGAGAAGTCTCGGCTGGGAGAGAGCGCAGGGTGCAGCAGGGAACGACTCCTGTCCCTGAGCAGAGGGAGAAGCCGCGGGGGATGAGCTGAGCACGGCCCCATTCCCTGTCTCCTGCCCTGCCGGGGGAGGAGGTGCAGCTGGGAGCAGGGAGCCGTGGGGAAAGCTGCATTTAAGGCTCTGCACTGACTTCTCCTCATCCTGCTCTGAGTCTTTGGAGTTTTCTGCCAGAAATCTCTCCCCTCCCCCGCTCACCCACGGGCTTTGGGCAGGTTTCCCTTTTTGGGGGAAATCAAAGCCAAGCACCGATGCACTAATGAGGGGCAGGAGAAGGGAGGCTCCCGGGCTTCCCGCAGAGCCGGAGGCACGGAAGGCGCAGGGCCGGGAAAGCCGTGGCGGGAGGTGCGGAGAAGTTTGTTTGTGTGGGCAGCTCAATCCCGCCTCGGGCCCGGGCCTGTCCCGGGACTGTTGCTCATCTCCGGCTTTGCCCTCACGCAGCGCGGGGGGCCCTGAGAGCGCGGGGCGAGTCTGGGCCGTGCGCAGAGCCCGCCCCCAGCTCGCTGCCATTGGCCGCTGGTGCCGTCAGTCGTGGTTGCGGCGCGCTGATTGGTGGGAGCGGGGCGCAGCACGGCCCCGGCGCCGGGCTGAGGGCGGCCGTGGGCGGGCAGCGGCGCCATTGGCGCCGGGAGCGTCTGTGCGCGCCCGGGAGCGGCGGCAGCGGCCGGAGCGCGGTGAGGCGGCGTCGGCGGAGCTCGGAGGCGGCCCCGGCGCAGGTGGGAGCCGCGCTGGGTTCTGCGGGGGCTCGGGGCTGGCTGCGGGCGGAGGGGGCGGCAGGGGGCTGCGGCGGGTCGGTGGTGCCGTGTCCGGCCCGTGCTGGCCCCGGGCTGAGGGCGCGGCGGGAGCGGCTGCCCGCGGTCTCCTTCCCGCCGGGGCCTGGGCAGGAGCCGCTGCCGGAGCAGCGCTGGCTCGGCCCGGCTGCTGTGGGTAGGACCGAGGGGGCTGCCCCGCGGCCGGGAGCGTGCGGGGAAATTCCCGTCGCCGGAGGTTTCTGTGGCCGGAGGAGAGCGAGGAGTCCTGTAAAAGTGACTTTATTGCCGAGCACGGGGAGAGGCCGTGGGGCATTTGCCGTGCGCTCTCTGCCATGGTTGTAGTCCGCAGCCTCCTTTTTATCCTCATTTTCCCGGCCGCATCTCCCTCTGCCTTTGCCCACGGGCTGAGGTCCTTGGAAGGTTCAGACTTCCCGATGGCCTGCTGCCTGTCCTCGTTAATATGCACCCTCCTTTTGTATAACAGCCGATATTCATGGCTCTGTTAAGCCTTTGTTCTCCTGGAAGTTCGGGAATTTTGCGGGACTTTGACAAATTGTGTGGCTCAATTTGTGAAATTTATTGGAACTGATGGTTTCCCCCTTTACTTCCTTATCTACAGGTGCCTGGCCCTATCTCCAGGCAGATTCACTCCTCAACTCTGTTTTGTTCTTCCCGGGTCCTCTTTAGTTTTGGGATTATTCTCAGTGCCCTCATTCCCTGTCCTTTTGTAGCCGTTTGTGGATCAGGAGGCCTGGCTGCCACATGCATCCCCTGTCTCAGCTGCTGGATGAGCTGCACTGCCAAGGTGTGGAGCATGGTAAAAAGATGAGAGTTGCTGCAGCACAGAAGAGGAGAAGCAGCATTTGTTTAACCCCTTGTCTGCCCGGGAGCCATGAAAGTGTGTCTCATTCCCATCCTTTTCATGTTTGGACCAACACATAAACTGTTCACCTTTATCTTTTTCAGCACTTTTCCCTTGTCATCTCTTTGCCAACAGCAGTTTGAATCGTTTAGTTCTCCACAAACTCCTCCTTTTTCTGCTCACAGATAATCTGATCCCATTCCCTGGTGAAATGTTGTGTTCCTCTTTTAGTGGAAGGTCAGGAGCTGGAGCTGTCTAGTTGCTTCTTCTTTTGAGGACAGCTTTTAATCTAATGATGCCATTGAAATGATAAATGGGTTCTGTCTCCTGGTATGAATTAGTTTGGGTTCCCAGGGGCTGGTCCGTGGTGTTGTAGGATTTGTTCTGGTGGCCTTTCATCTTTTCCCCATTTCTGGGTGCTCCCTCAGACTGAAGCTGCATGAATGACTGCATTTTTCTAAATACATCATCAAATACTTAAATTCCAACTAATTTCTCTGAACTTGTTCTAGCAAAAACCCCAGTGCTCTGATACACCCTGTACAGCACGGACAGTGACAGCAGATGTTGGAGTGGGCAGGGGGATGATCCCCCCCTTATTTTAGTGAAGTTTTCACAACATTCTCCATTTGCTGTTTCCCTTTGCAGCCTCAGCCATTTCTGTTTCAGAGTCAGATCCTCACCATGGGCTCTGCCTTCAGCTGTGCAGATTCCATCTGTGCAAGCAGGCAGAGCTTGGGGTGAGGGGCAGAGGGAATCAGCCAATTCCTGCCCCAGGCAAGAAGAGCCAGGTACATTGTCCCCACTCTGCCCCAGCAGTGTTAATTTGCATTTCTAAAGCTCCTCCTGGGTGCCTGGAACGCAGCTTCTCTTCCAGAGCAGCTTAGGCAGCCTCACATGTGCCCCCCCCCCCAACCTGCTACTTTTTCTTTTTTTTTTCTTTCAAATCTTCTTTTTTTTTTTTTTTCCTTCAAATCTTCTATTTATGAGTTAAAGGGTCACCTTCAAATATCTTCTAGCTTCACAAAATTTTGCCTTAAGGTGAACGTCGAAAAACCCAGACCAAAATTTTTCTATCTCTAAGAGCCACGCACAAACATACACAAAAAATTTTCCAAGTCAATTAAATTTTTTCTCCTTCTCTAAGTAAACACCCATTCTCTCATCCCTGACCCAAACCTAATCAGCAATATAGGAGTAATTTAAAAATACTCTATTGCTCTAAACTTAGCACTGAAACTGCAGGAAAAAGAAAAACTCCAACAATATGTTTATTGTTAGAGTCAAGGCATTCCTTGGTTCTGGCCAGGATGTGCAACAGAAATCATTCCATCCCCACAAAGCCCGGGTGTGCCGAGAAAATCGTTCCATGACACGTAAAGTATCAGTAAAATATATCGGAGTATATAATAAATAAAATACTATCGGAGTAAAACCTCCGTGGCTTTTACTAGATTTTTCCCAAACTTGATACAGTCTGAACCAGTCTAAATCCACTGGTTTAATGTTCCAAAGTTTCAAGTTGTGCAGTTTTTAGTATTTGGTTTCCTATTGGACCCGGATTTCTTTGCTTCTGCTGTTAATGAGGTGGGAAGTGCTGGATTTCCTTCTCAGCCTTTTGCAGACCAGGTGTCTGCAGCCCTGGCAGTGTCTGGGGTAGGTGTTGGTTGCTGTTTGCTGCTGGGGTTGATGTTTTGCTGCTGGGCATTATCTTTGTGGGTATCTTTTGGGCCATTCCAGGTGTGTTAAGGTGTTAAACTCATCTCCATTGAGTGGTGTAACATCCCTTAACAAAACCTTTAACATTTCTTTCCCCAGGGCCAAAGCAAAGCCAGCCTGAGTAGAGAAAGAAAGGTTAACAATGTTAAAGTCTATGAGCTGGTGTATTTTCCATCAATGCCATGGCAGGCAGGGCAGTGTGTGAGTGTAAGTGAGAGCCAGAGTGGAATTGTCCCGTGCTCTTGCCCAGCAGCTGTGGCAGGGCAGGCCCAGAGAGCGCTGAAGCTGCAGCAGTGGCAGCAAGGCCTGTCCCCGGTGGCTGGAGCTGCCAAAGGAGGGTGGCCAGGCCGAGGATTTCAGCAGAGGATGTGTGGGCAGGCCCAGGGCCTTGCCCCGCTGTGGAGCCCTGGCTGCTGCTGCGCTGCCTTCAGTGCAGGCTCAGTGGGGGCCTCCCATCCTCCTGCTGCAGGCGGGAAGTGCAAATCTCCGGGGCTGCAGAGACCTGGAGCCGAGGCTGAGGGGTCCCCCCGTGCTCAGCTGTGCTGGCGGCTGTTTCTGGCCTCGGGGCCACTTGGCACGGGCCACGCCACTTGGCCACCAGTGGTGCTGCTCTGCACTCCTTAGGCAGGAGCCGATGTCCTGCTGGGATGTTGGCAACAGCAAAGTGCCAAGGCAGGCTCTGTGCCAGCCCAGCTTCCTGGGGGAGAGATTGCACCAGAGACAGGATTCTGGCCACAGACTGCTTTAAATGTGCATCCCTTATCTCCACCCTGCACTAGGTGGAGAATTCCCAGGGTAAGGAATTCCCAAGATCAATTGCAAGGGGAAATGATTGAATATCTGCCCTGGGTCTGGCTCTTCTTCTTGCCCAAGCCAATGGCAAAAGCCGTACCCATGGCATCTTGGTTTCTATCCCCAGCTTCCAAAGGTGTTTCTTCCCCTTTCATTCTTTGTACCCAGCCTGAGCTCTGGGGGTGCCAGGGGTTCTGGAGGTCCCATTGTATTCCTAAAGCTGCCATAACCCCCTGGAGGATCTTTCCTGTAAAATGAGTTCTGCTGTCTGTGTCTGTTGCTTCCACAATACCTTTTATTGGAGTAATGTCTTTTAGAAATACCTTAATAAGTGATCCAGTGGCTGCTGAGCAATCAGAATTGCTTTTGCCCCCCTGTTAGGTGAGATGGTGTCACCAGAAGATATTGAAGCCTTCCTGCTCAGGGCATTCAGTGCCAGGCTCTTACAAGCACACACAGCTGTGCCGGTTGAGCTGACCATGGGGGGTAGCCTGGGCTTTGTCTGATTCCCTTTCCTCAATAACAGCGTGTCTTGGAACTCTTTTCCCTTCTGCTGCCCTTGAAGAGCCATCCACAAAGACATTTTCTGCCTCAGGCCAGGCAATGTCTCCTGAATCTCCCCCAGGCTGGGTCTGGAGCTCTGTCACTTGAATGCAGTGCTGGGTTTCTTCCCAGCCCCTCTGGGGGCTGTTCAAACAGGAGGCTGGGTTAAACCTTTCCCCTGTCCTCAGTTCTGAATCCTCCTGTGCCACTGAACAAGTTTCACACTGTAATAACCGAGCACTGCCCATCCATTGCGAGGCTCTTTTGGTTATCAAAGCTTGAACTTGATGGCAGACTGGAACAGTTGGAGATCCTGTTGTCATCAGGTTTTGGGCCTCGGTTCCCGTTGAAGCTGTGGCTGCACAATTCTGCTGAAAATAAGGCCACTCTGGCCACTGGGTGAAACGTTTTGGCCCAAGAATTCCTTTGGCATGGCCCTGTTGAACATTTCCCTACAATTCCAATTTCTTTTCTGAGTCTGGAAGAGCCACAGCTGAGGCATCAATATTTTTGTTGTTCATTTTCTCAGGTTTTTCTCTCTTTCTCCTGTCCATACCACAGCATGGAGGCTGTGTGGGGTTAAAAAGTCCAGACATTTGACACAAAGGTACAGCAGCAATAGCCTCTGTATCACCTTTTACAATATTACAATGCCGTCATCAAATTCCTTCCTAGATAATTACAATCACAGTAGGAAGAGAAAAAAATTAGTTTAGTTCAAATAAACCTCCCACAGCTCCTAAATGAACAAATGGCACCAGCTCAGCTTTCCCATTTATTCCCTTAATAATGAAAACACTCCTTTACAATGTTCCCCCCTTAGGTGCAAGATTCAGAGTGGATGGAGAGGCCCCTGTGTCCATCAGGAGAGGCCTCCTCTCGATGCAGACCCAGCCGGGATGTTCTCCAGGGCTGCAGTGTGGTGGGTCCCCGGTGGGATGGGAGCTCAGAGAGCCCTGACAATCCATGTCCATGCAGGGGTGGACTCGCTCCTCCTGAGGGTGCTGCTGTCTGTGCTTGCAGTGTCCTTGTGGGCTGCAGCTGGAGTCCTGACTCCTTCCCAGGGGCTGTTTGGGTGGGCTCTGCCCTGGCCAGGAGGGCAATGCATCTGCCAGGTGCTTGTGGCCGAGGCCGTCCCCTGGGTGCTGGGGCCCCCTTGGGCCCTGGGGTTGGTCCCTCAGGGGCTGTGGGAACTCTGCCATGGCCTTTGCCTTCAGCTTGGCCTTTTGCTCATCCCTCCTTCCTTCAGCTGCTGTGCCTTTGTGCCCAAGTGCTGCAGGGCCTTCTTCTGCCACTCCTGCAGCCCCGGTCACTGCCTGTGGGTGCTCATCCTCTGAGAGCTGCTGAGTTTTCTGCAAAATCTTTCCTTTCTGCAGGGACCCAAACCAAATCCTTCACAGAAAATCCTGAAACTTCCATGTGCACTCTGCATTTCCCAGATGTTCCTTTGTTTTGCTCCTTGTGCTCAGGGTCCCCTGCACAGCCCGTGTGGCAGAGCCGGTGCCTGTCCTGCCGCAGTGTCCAAAGGCGGCCCCCCCGGCGGGCAGGGCCGGCAGCTCCCCGGGGCCGGGCAGTGGCCGGGGCGTCCCGCAGCCTCCTGGGGGCCGGGGGCCACTGCCGGCCCTGCCCAGGGCTGGTGGGCTCAGGCAGCGCCCGGCGCTGAGCCCCGGCTGCCCCACAGCCCCGGCCCGGCCCCGCAGCTCCCCACAGGCCCCCAGCCCTGCTCCCGGTCCCGCACCTCTGCGCCCGCTGCTGCCGCTGCCCACCACAGAGAAACCCCTGACATCCTGACCTCCTGCTTTTCCTCTCCTGGAAACTGGGAATTCAAAGTATCAGGTGGCAAATTGTCAGGATAAGACCCTGCTAAAAAACATCTCAGTCCTCTGTATTGTTCTCTTCCTCCTCTTTTCCATCATTCTTTTTCTTACCACATAGATTCCTCCTGCTGCTTCTGTCTTATCCATATTGCTGCACACTCCTCTTCACCCAATCTCTTCTCAGCACACCAACACCATCAATCCCCTGTTGTCCAAATCACTTCTCGACTTCCCTTATTGTCCCCCCTGGGTTCCATGTCCTTAATTTCCTCTGGGGGAATGTTCAAACTACCTCAGCATTCTCCCACGGGACCCTTCAGAGACATTTTGGGATCATCATTCCTTTGGCCAGGACCCCTCCCTGGCTTTCCCTTTTCTCCCCTCCATGGGTGCCCTGCCATGTTCACTCCCTGAAGATCCCAGGGCACTCACAGATGAGATTTTCAGTGCTCTCTCCCTGCTGACTCTTCACAGACCCCCCTGATGTGTCACTCGTCTGTCTCCTGGTCACTCCCGGGTCCCCAATCAATCCCCGGTGCCGCCGCCAGCCAAGGGAGCCGATCACCCAAAGTGGGTGAGGCACCTTCAGCTGCACTCCCTGCCCCAGGGTGTGCGGAAAAATTGACATCACCAGAGGTTTCTGTCCACAAAGCAGACAGAGGAGTCCTGTGAAACTAATTTCATTTCTAAAAATGGGAGAGGCCTTTGGACATTCCCCATGGGATCTCTCCAATTGTTGGAGGACACAGCCTCCCTTTCATCCTAATTCTCCTGGCCACATCTCCCTCTGCTTTCCCCATTGGCTGAAGCACTTGAGAGCTACAGACTTCCTAATCCACCTACTACATACTCCCTTAGTATGCTCCCTGCTTTTATATAGCAAATAATATTCATGGCTCTGTTAAGTCTTTGTTGTTCTTCTGGAAGTTCATGAATAGAGCAGGGCCTTGGCTGAGCAGCAGTCTGTGTCATCAATTAATAACATTTTCTGAAACCAAGGCTTCTCCTGTCACTTACTTACATGAAAGTTGCTTGACCCTATCTCCGAGGGGATTCAGAGCATCTGTTTGTAAAGACACTTTGCTCTTGCTCCTTTCATGGGGGTCCCCCGTTTGTGGGACATCCCCCCTGGAGCAGGGTGTCCCCTCTTTGCTGCAGGCGCAGCCCTCAGGCAGAGCTCAGCCAATCAGAGCCCGCGGCGCTGATGACTCACCAGTTGCCAGGCAGACTCGCAGCTCCCCGCGTTCCCCACCTGGACCCCACCTGCGCCCCCCCCCTCGGCCCCGTCGCCCCCGCGAGGGGAATTTGGGGAGGTGGGAGTGGGGCAGCGCCAAGGCCGGGCCCCCCCCGCGCTGTCCTGGCGGGAGCGGCTGCAGTGGGGACCGAGTGCGGGCGGGAGCGGCCGAGAGCCCAGCGCTGCCCCAGCCCGACCTGCCCCAGCTCCATCCCTGCCCCTCGGCTGGGATGCTGTGGGTCTGGGGGGAAGAGGGAGCCGGCAGTGGGTGCTGGGCCTGGGGGCAGGAGGAGAAGGGAAGGAGAAGCAGGCTTGAGGAACAGAATGGTCAAACGATGCCGGTGGCAGGAGAAGGTGGGATTGTGCAGGAGAAGGAGGAATAGCAGGAGAAAGAGGAGTGTAAGGATGAGAAGATATACAAGAGGAGGAGGAGGAGGAGCAGAAGGAGGAAGCAGCACAAGGTTCCACTCCTCCCTGTATCTGCAGCCTCCCCCCAGCTCCAGGAGCATTGCTTCCCCCACATGCAGCAGGTGACTGTGGAGGGGGATCCAGGATTTTCCCAGGGTGAATCTTGGTGTTTCTGAGCTTTCTTGGGCTAAATGTTGGTGCCTTGGTTTTATGTGGCAGCTGAATCTTTATGTTTTGGAGTAGGTTTTTGCTGGCTTGTGATGTTTGGGGAGTTTTTGATCTGTGTCTTGAAGTTTGCGAGATTTTTGGGCTAAATCTTGATGTTTTGGAGGTTTTTACAAACACAAGATTCTCAATGACTTCCTGAGATGAACTTGGGCAAGGAGGAACCTCCAGTCCAAGGTGCTCTCCTCTTGTTTTTTCCCCCAATCCAGGATTTGTCATTGCCAGGGCGTGTCTGGATGGAGGAGGAGGAAAAGCCCCGGAGATCCTGCAGGAGGAGGAGCTGCAAACCCAGCCCAGGGAGCTGCGGGGAGGAAAGAGCCCCCCTGAGCCAGGAAGGTGGGCAGAGATCCAGCCGGAGCTTGGAGCTGGTGGAGAAGCCTCATGGCAGGGAGAAGCCCCACAAGTGCTTGAAATGTGGGAAGGGTTTCAGCCGGAATGACCACCTGATCGTGCACCAGAGGATCCACACTGGGGAGAGGCCCTACGAGTGTGGGGAGTGTGGGAAGAGTTTCAGAGACAGCTGGGACCTGGTCCGGCACCAGGTGATCCACACTGGGGAACGGCCCTATGAGTGCTTGGAATGTGGGAAGAGCTTTGGGTGGAGCTCAGCCCTGAGAACACACCAGCGCATCCACACCGGGGAGAGGCCCTACGAGTGTCCCCAGTGTGAGAAGAGGTTTCACACCAGCTCTGATCTCCTCAGACATGAGCGGAGTCACACAGAGGAGAGGCCCTTCTGCTGCCCCGACTGCGGGAAGGGCTTCAACCGCAACTCCCACCTCACTGTGCACCGGCGCATCCACACTGGGGAGAGGCCCTACGAGTGTGGGGAGTGTGGGAAGAGATTCTCACAGAGCTCTCACTTGACCCAGCACCAACGGAGGCACCACTAAGGGAAGCCCTGTGAGTGCCCCGAGTGAGGGAAGAGCTTGGAGTGAGGGAAGAGAGTGAGGGAAGAGCTTGGAGTGAGGGAAGAGAGTGAGGGAAGAGCTTGGAGGGAGGGAAGAGAGTGAGGGAAGAGCTTGGTGTGCTGCTGTAACTCCATCCCCCATGGGAGGATCCGGGCTGGATGATCCCCAGTGACCCCCGTTGGGCAGAGCCCTGCTGGGTGTGGGGAAGGTTTTGGCTTCTTCTCCTTGTGCTGCTGTGATTTGGGTGGGTTCCCATGGATGGGGGATGGGAGGTGAGGGGCGGGGGTCCTGGTGCACTGCGGGGGGCTCATGGCTTGGGGGGGTCCCAGCGCTTTAGGGGAGTCAGGGAAGGGGGGAAGCAGTGAATGGGGGGGGTCCCAATAAACTGGGGGGGGGGCACTGATGATAACAGTGGTTCCTGGGAGACAACAGGGGGGAAAGGACCAAATCCTAAGGGACTCCCCTAGTGCTGGTGAACCCCCCATGCCACCCCAGCCCTTGGGGTCTCCCACAGTCCCTGCACTGTTCCTGGGGGTCCCGCGGCACTGGGGGGTCAAAGCGCAGGGGATGGAACCTCCGTCATGGATGGGGGGCACAAAGGGGGTTCGGGCCCAGTGCTCAGGGGGGTCGGTGCACGAGGGGGGCCCGGTCCCTGTCCCGGTGCACAGGGGTGGCGCTGCCTGGGGGGTCCCGGTGCTTGTGGGGTTCCCAGGGTTCGAGGGGGGTCCAGTCCCTATCCCAGTGCTTGGTGAGGGGGGGCAGTGCCCGGGGGGCTCTCACTGCTCGGTAATT
This sequence comes from Taeniopygia guttata, assembly GCF_048771995.1. Lineage (NCBI taxonomy): Eukaryota > Metazoa > Chordata > Aves > Passeriformes > Estrildidae > Taeniopygia > Taeniopygia guttata. The sequence goes on from NC_133062.1 coordinate 3,070,174, forward strand.
GGGGGGTGTCAGAATCCAGGACATCCCTCTGGCTGCCGTGGATGGCTCGAGACCCTGGCAGGGGCCTCGGAGACCTTGGCATGGTGTCAAGAACACCGGTGTCTTTGGTTTTAGCCCCTGGAGAAAATTGCCAACTTTGTATGAGGAATTACAAGGCACAAGGGTTTGAGTAGCGTGATAGGTGAATTAACACAGGGTGGAAAAGTAGAATTTTAACACTTTAAAATACGGGTTTCAATGGGACAAGGTGGAGGGATCTGGGTGTGTCCTGACCTTCTTCTCCTTCTTTTTGCCCTCCATGTCTTGCTGTGATGGTGCCTCTTTTCTGTTGGTTGAAGGTAGAGACACACTGTCCAACATAAATGATAGATATTGGCACGTTATTGTAAACACAGTACAGGTAGTTTTTAGTGTAGAAGGCAAACAGCGCCCTGAGGGCAGGGAGACTGCCACAGACCGACCTGCTAGACAGAGCTCAGCAGAGCAGACAAAGCTGTTAGAGAAAAGGGACAATAAACGTCCCTGAGAAGCAAAGCTCCGCATCTCGACTCCTTCTCTGCCCGCGCGGGCTGGGAGAAAAGGACTTTTCACAATCTGTCGAGAGTTTAGCTGAAGAATGGCTGCGCAGCAAGGGACACGAAAGGGTTAAGTTGATGAGAGTGTGAGAATACATGACTTGTAGCATGAAAACAACCTTGAGAAACAGATGTCCCCTAACAACCTTGAACATACAGATGTCTCCCTAACAACCAAGATGTAAAATTGCTTAGTATGCAGAAAGATAATCAAGTATAAGAAGCAGTAACTGCAAGGCTTATCGCAAAGAGATATATGTGTTAATAAAAAGGTAACCAATCCTGAGCTTCGCTTTTGCAATATGTATGAACTAATTAGTGTTTGTATAAAGAAACTGTAATCTACTCCAATAAACTGAGACTTGTTGATCATGACAGCATGAGACTTGTCTCCTGCGACTCTCTCACCAACATCTGGCGCCCGAACGGATGGGATCCCCCCGCCTGGATCTGTGAGATGTTTGCATTGGGGTCGGGTACCGCAGCTAGACGGATGGCGATTAAGCTCCACTACCTGGTGCCGCGCCCTGAGTGACCACAGCGGTGAGCTCAGCCGATACGTGCTGCCGAAGCCTGGAGGGGCTGCAACAGCGCTGACGTGAGTAATGGATAGGCAAGCAGCATATAACCCTTTCACCTCCTTTCTCAGATGGAGGCAATTTAAAGGGCTTGATTTGGATAGGGATCTCCAGGCTTCCGTGCAGCTTCTCTTTCATATTCTCTCAAAGAGAGCTGAAAAGGTTAAAGAAGCCGATTTGGAACAGTTGGTTCTGTGGGCAAGAAACAAAGGCAAGCTGCAAAAGCCTTCGCTGATTTTTAGTAAAATCGAATGGCAAGAGCTGGGGCAGCTGCTTTGGGACGCAGTGATAGAACGCGGAGGCGGGAGAGAAGCGGTGCTGGCCCCTCGCCCCCCCGCAGCAGCGGCAGCGGCGGCGAGCAACCCAGCGCGGCATGTCAATTGTAGCAGGAACAAGCGATCACAAAACAAGATACAAAGGCAAGAAAAAGTTACAGAAAGCCCTTCCTCGTCCCTTGTGGAACGGGTTGGCAGAACTAAGGCAACGGGCTGTGGCGGAGAGCAGCAGGGTGCGGCGGTAAGCACCGGCCAACCGCCCAGGCGGACCGCAGAAGCGGCAGCGCGAAGTGGCAGCGCGGAGCGGCGGGCGCAGGGCCAGGCAGAGCGGGGCCAGGCAGAGCAGGGCCGGCCGGCACCGAGCCTGAGGCGGCCCGGGGCAAAGCGGACTTCAGCCGAGAGACAGAAGGCTCCTTGTTGCTGAGCAACAGCGCGAGGAGGGAGATGGGCCTTCCCGGGGGCTCGGCCGCGCTGGAGTCGGAGCAGGCGGGGCGCGGCCGCATCAGGGGCGTCTCCTCTCCCGTCCCCACAGTGACGCAGCAAGGACGGGAGCGAGACGGCGCCGCCCCCTCATCTCCCCGCAGCACCCCGCAATGGCGGCGGAGACGCTGCACAGCCTGGTTGCCACGGTAACAACAACCCCGAGAGCAGCAGTGTCACCAATGGAGAGATTGCAACACCACAGCAAAAATTTCAACAGCATTTTTCCAATTCCTTGCAAAAGTCAGAAGACGTAATGAAAAAGTATAGCAGTACCAATTGTTTTCCAAGATACCAAGAGGGACAGACATTATGCAAATCAATGTTATTTCAAATATAATATAGATGAAAATCACTGTATAAAGATAGAAATGTTAATAATGATTTAATTGCCAAAAATGTCTCTGAAAACAAAGATTTGAGAAGAGTCAGTCAGATGGAATGTTGGCATTGAGTTCACAATTTCTGTTTTTGAGTTTTTATAGATAATAAGATAGGTAATGATGATTTTTGAGTTTTATAGATAATAAGATAAATGATGATTGTCAAGTTTTGTAGGTAAAGATAAGTAGTGATTGTTACTAATGTTATATGAATGCTTTGAAAAGATTGTCTTAAACTATTTTAAACATTTCTTGTTGATAAGTTGATCATATAATGTAAGTTGTCTGATTTTTGAGATAAGAATTATGATTAAGATGTTAAGGTATTGAGGTGCTGTTTTAATATTTACAGTCAGTTTTCATATGCTTTATTGTCTTTTTAGGTGATTGATTACAAGATGTGTTTTTTCAGGATCCTGTGTTTTTGACTTCTTAATTACTCATGTGATTTCTTTTTTGTTCAATCTTCTATGCAGCTGCAATTTATCTTCTTTTACAAATTTATAGTCCAAGTTTTGGTTCAAGATTTCAGACTTCAAATTTTTAGATTTCTGAAGAAAAAGTTTGTTGTATTTAGAGAATTTTTGTCTTGAAAGAAATTTTAGACAGGTTCAATTATTTGATGGTTTGATAAATTTTTAATAATAAGTTTTTTTACTTATAACTGTTATTTCTAAGACTTTTGTTTTAAACATATCCTCCAATTAGAGTTTGAGCTCTGGCCAAGCTCTGCCTCTACGTGGATGGTGTCATTGACCCAGGTGTTTCCTGCATCAAAAAGTATTCAAGTCCTTTTGGCTTGACAATTTGACCATACAGGACAGCTGAGCCTCAAAGGGAGTTTTGGAGAGACATGATCTGGACATGTTTTATCCAAATCTCTGTTGTTTTAACGTTTGTCAGCTGCGGCAGACTCTGGGATGACAATTTGATAGTGTAGCACTTGGTAACTGTGATTTTATATGTAATATTAATTGTTTATTATCTGATTGATTTTTATTTGTTGTTAGTTTCTTTACTATGTGCATTGTTTTGTTCTTGATGTTTTTTCATGTTTATAACAAAGATGTTGATATTTCCATTTCTTCATGCAAGTTTTAGGGAACAGAATTGAGAGAGGACCCTCCATTCCCTGTGGGGGTGTTGGGTTTGTTTGTGTTTTAACAGGTGCAGAATCTGGATGGATTTCAGTGAAGAATGTGGAACTTATCAATTGCAAGAGGGCACTGATCTCTCCACAAGTGGATCAGAGGATGCACAGCAAAAGTGGATTGTGCAAAGATTTGTGTTTCACCCACAGAAGATCGTGGGCTTTGAGTTTTTTTTTAATAAGTGTGTTCTTAATGATGTTATAGATGGGCAGGACAGATGCTCTTGCTGCATTGATACAAAAAGGCAGAGACAGAATTTTAAAAATAGATGAAAAAGATACCAACCCGCAGTGATAACAACGTCAACGACAACAGTTTGCCTGGAACATCCCGTGATGAATCCAGTTCTGATGAAAATTAATTTTTTAGAGTACAGAGAAATAAGTCGAAATATCAGAAGTGTGAAGTTAGATTTATCAGAAGTTAGTTTATTAGAAGTTATAGTTTATGTTTAGAATTAAGTTTGTTTCTTTCATGTTAAACAGGGCATTCAAAAACCTGAGAAATATGTGGTAGGCCTCAATGTTTTTATTAAGCAGTATTTTGGTTGTTGAAGTATCTGAAATCCTTGACATTGACAAAAAGAGAAAATATGTGGATCACTTGGGCCAAACAAACTAGGCAAGATTCATTCTGCCTGTTGTTAGCCACACCGTCTAACCCCTTTTCGTACTTGTTAAATTGGAATCTCATTGGGTCCCATTGCAGAGTTCAAAACTTGGACCCGAGCTCAAATAAATCTAAATAGCACACTGGGAGCGCAAGCTGTTGCATTTGTGCAAAACCTTAAATTTACTGACGACAGTCTTCAAGAATTTGATCTTTTGGGTTCTGTCCCAGGAAATTACTGTTTGATATTTGGATCTTATGCTACCAAACCAATTCAAGAAAATGGAAAATTGACAGATGACGACACTTGGTTGTCTCCCAGATCACCATTGTATTACAACTATTCAGAATATTGTAACAATTCGACTCAATCTGTGACACCGCCAAGAGGTGGTGCAGGAAAACTGCCCCCAGGAACCTTCCTCATTTGTGGGGACCGAGCCTGGTCAGCAGTCCCTCAGAATGCTAGGGGAGGCCCATGTTATATCGGTAGGTTGACGCTTTTTGCTCCCACCATACATCAGGTTCTCGAATTGCCTCAGAAGACTCAACGAGCCAAACGCAGTGTTCTCCAAATGGACCCTAATTGTAAAGATATAGTGTCATTGTGGGGGCGTGCCTCTGTAGTGGTGGCCTCACTCTTTGCCCCAGGGGTCGCCTCATCAAAAGCGCTCACACAATTGAGAACTCTAGCCTGCTGGACAGGAAAACAAATTAATATCACATCTAAATTGATAAGTGAGCTTGCTGCAGATGTAGACGATACCCGTCATGCGGTTCTACAAAACAGATCTGCAATTGATTTCCTTCTTTTAGCACAAGGACATGGGTGCGAAGAATTTGAGGGCATGTGCTGCATGAATTGTCTGACCATTCTCAATCGATTTATAAACAGTTAATGCAATTGAAGGACAACATGAGAAAAAAAAACTTATCGTAGTGGACACTCAATTTGATAACTGGCTCAATTTTTTAGGTTTTTTGGCTGAGTCAAAGATTTAATTCATTTTGGTATTGTACTTTTTTTATCTTTATAGTTATTTTAATTGTTATACCGTGTTTTTTACAGTGTGTGCAAAAATTAGTTCATTGCGCCTTCACTCCAGCCTGAGTAGCTCAAAAAGAAAAAGAGGGAATTGTTGCAGCATTTTTGAGAGAAAGAGGACATGAATTGTGAAAGTTGAGCTACTCCAGTCTAGGCCTCAGATTGAGGCCTGGTGGGGCCTTCAAGCCTCTGACGCAGTTAGAAATTCAGAGCTTGTGGCGCAGATAGAAAATAGTCTTAAGGTGTTGTGGGGACCACTGGGTTGCTTGGGTGTGAATTAGTATAGGTTTTATGGTGTAAAGTGTAGGCCGTTTTAAGGAAAAGTTAAACAATGTTAGCCTACCAATTAGAGTGTCTTTGTTTCTGTAAACTATGTGGAAGCTTATATAAACTACCACCTTATCTTGAATAAACGGAGAACGCTTGATGAACCTCATTGGTTTGAACCTGCGTTTGTCTTATCCAGCTTTCCGTGTTTCTGAGATTCCCTGGCTTTAGACGGGGCTTTCTGGTTTCTCTCCTTGCAGCCGGGCTCTGCGGGTGCTGAGGCTGCTCTGGGCTCTGCCAGGGCTCTGCTGGAGCTCAGCACCGTGCCACAATCAGCCAAAGGAGAAATGGGGTGACCTGCAGCACAGACTTGCTTGAGCATTTCAGCAGCACAGCTCAAGTTTGCAGAGTGTACACCTCCAAGGTAAAACATGGCACCACTCAAAGCATATACTTGTTCAATAACTTCTGAAATGAAATCAATCTGGGATGACCCCAAATGACGTTTTGCAGCTTGCTCAAGCTGTAGCTCAGCCCTTCTCTGAACTGTTCTCTCCCCCACCTGCCTTTTACTTCCCAACTGCTCCCTGTTTTCCCCCAGTGAGCTCCCAGCCCATTCCAGTCTCCATCACACTGTTGCCTTCCTTGGTGCCCCTCACCATGAGGAAGGCCGAGCCCCAGGCTTAGGGACTCATCCTGTCACTGGCTGAGGAGCAGCAATGTCTCAGAGATCCGGTGGGATTTTAGTGTCATTCAGAGCTGCTCTTCAGCCCCCAGCTCTCCTCACTGCTGAGTTCCCACTCCCTTTTCCTCGTCCTTGCAGCAGGATGAGCTCTGTGAATCCCCTTGAGCCTCCCCACTCTTCCCAGCCCACGCACCCACCTCAGTTAGGCTGAAGCTGCAGCTTCTCTGTCTCCTCTGGCACACCAATGCAGTCCCCTGTGCGGGGAGCCCCAGCCCCAGAGCACAGCACTCAGCAGTGCAGTCGGGGCTGGAGCAGCTGCCCTGCAGCCCTGGCTTGGCTCTTTGTGGCAGGGAATGCTCCCTGTGTGCAGCTGTCCCTGCAGGATGGCCCCAGGGCAGAGCCCAGCCGGGCTCCCCCTGCAGCCCCTGAAGCTTGGGGCAGACAGTGGTCCCAGAGCTGAGGTTCACGGGGAGCACCCGGAGCTGTGCCTCGCTCTCTGTTGCCGTGTCACAGTCTCGTGTGCAGGGGCAGCTCCAGGGCCTTCTTCCTCTTCCTCCACCCAGGCCAGCTTGGGCACTCTCGGGGGTCTCTGCTCCATGTCAGTGACTGGATTTGTGGCTACTTGCAGGAGAGATGCCTCAGAAAGCTCTGAGTCAGCAAGTCCTGCTTTCGTGCCTGGAAGGCACCTTCAAGAGAGAAGCCTCAGGAAGGCTCAGGACAGCAAGTCCTGCGCTCTGGTCTCGAGGGCTCCTGCCACAAGGACAGGAGACTCCTGTCAAGGATGGTGCTCTGGCCTCGAGGGCACCGGCAGCAGGGATGGGAGATGCCTCCGGGGCACCAAGTCCCACACTCTGCCCTCGAGGGCACCTGCAGAAGAGAAGCCTCGGGAAGGCCACAGGTCAGCAAGTCCTGTGGTCTGGCTTCGAGGTCAGCTGCAGGAATAACACCTCGGAAAAGCTCCGGGTCAGACACGAATGAGCACTGTGCAGGGGCTCCTCACAGCACTGCTCTGTCCAGTCCTGTCCTTGTCGCGTGCACCGAGCACTGTGGTGTGCTCTTGTCACCACCAGCTCCTGTGTCACCATGTGTCACAAAGGGCCCTTGGACACTCGGCTGCGTTCCATGCTGCAGCGTGTCACAAAGGGCCCTTGGATACCCTGTCCCGTTCCATTCCACGGTGACCATGCTGCACCATGTCACAAAGGGCCCTTGCACGCACTGCCACCTGCCCTGGGGCCACCGCCAGCCCCCCAAAGTGGCCCAGGTTGGAAGGAATGCCTTGTCCCAAGTGTCTGAGAGAGCCCAACAGGATCTTTAGGAACGGCTCAGACCATCAGCAAATGCTGCCCTGCTCTGCGGGCTCAGAGCAGCAGGAGCCCCCAGGGCTGCCAACGCAGCCGTGCTGGGAAGGGAATGGGACCTTCCATGGAAGCTGCCACGGCCTCCTCGGGACACGTCCCAGCCCATTGCCATCCTAAACCCGCGGGTGTGGCACACACAAGGAACTGTGGGCCAGGGCAGGAATGCTGCTCTGAGCCCTGGGGCCCGGGGAGCGCTGACATCAGCAGGTGAGGGCAGAGTCCCTGCCCAAGCAGAGCTGTCACCCCCGAGCCCTGGCAGCGCTGGTGCCCGTCTCCTGTCCCAGAGACCTGTGCCCCTGGGGGGCTTCTGTGCCAGAGGGAGCCAAACCCACCTGCACTGGGGGCTGTGCTCCTGCTTGGCAGGAACACCTGGAGCAACTGCTGGTAACACTTGGTCTCTGTCAGAAGCTCTTACCGCATGCTGAAATTATTTTCTCGTTGAAGTTATTGCCTTCAGCACAAAAACACCTTAACAGCAAAGGAACAGAAGAATCTGGCAAGTAAGAATCCTCAGTTCAGGAAAGTTTTACTCCCGTTGCACAACTCAAGTAGTTCCAAAATGGTGCAAACTTCCCAAATTAATTGGGATGGTGTGAGGAGATGAAGATTTGGAATTTTGCTTCCCATCTGAAAGCAGCAACTCATTTGCCTTAACCTCATCCACTGAGGGTCACTTTACAGAACAGAACACTACACAAAAAAAAGGAAAAACTAAGGGCCATTCTTTGCTTTGCAAATGGTTTTCTATGAAGGGATGATAATATCCTAACTCTCTCAAGGAATATAAAAGCTCTGAGTAGAAGGAAAAGGGGCTAATTCTTCCCCTGGTAGAGATATCTAAGTGGCCAATAAAGTACAGCTCGCCCCCATCGGTCCCTGCAGGAGAGTCAGGACCATGAAGAGGAAAAGTCACAGATATTCACAGATATACAGAGCTGAGCCCTCTGTAACCAAAGCTGTGCCAATCACAGATGCTGCTTTCAAACTGACTCAAATTCCAGCCTAGACCTCTCACCTTCCAGACAACTCCTTCCCCAACACCCCACCAACACCACCCCCCTAAACTCCCACACAAGCCCCCCACACCCCACCAGAACCCCCAGCTGTCCCTGTCCCTCTGCAGAGCTTTCCCACCCTCCAGCAGACCCCCTGGTTCCCTGCACGTGCCGTGGGATGGCACTCAGGAGGATCTGCCCCAAGGCCTTCCCCTGGGGCAAGCTCAGGCTGCCAGGCCTATGGATCCTGGATCATCCTTCCCTCTGAGCCTTCCCGTGCACGGCTGTTCCATTGGCACATCTGCGCTCAGCTGGGACTACTCTGCTCACCCAGGGCTGCTGGTAAAGGATGGAGAGCAGCCTGGCAAGCTCTTTCTCCAGCTCCCTCTGTGCTCTTGGGGAAGGCAGAACCTTCCACAGGAAAGCAACTGGTGCCACAAGGAGTGGGTGGCATCAGGCAGCTCTGGGGAAGCCCCTCAGGAATGCTGTATCCTGAGGGAACACTGTTGGCCTTGACCTGTTGGCACCTGCAGAAGCTTCAAATCAGCTGCCTCAGCTTCCAGGGCCTCTCTTGGCCAGCATCCTGACGTGGATGCAGGACAGCTGCCAGGCACTGCTGGGATCCAGCGGGACAGGAGCGGCTGTCTCGTGCCCACGCAGCACCCGTGACACAGCCAGGGCCATCCCGAGAGCAGACAGACGCTCACGGGCCAGCAGAGAGGAGCAAGGAGCACTGGGCTCCTCTCAGGGTATCTCAGCTGGGCTCGCTCCACAACATGCCCCCATTGGAAGGCCTGCTGATGCCCAGCTGCCAGAAATGCCTCCCTTGTGCTCTCCAAGATGCACAGGGAGACCAGTGAGCAGGACATTTGAGAGGCAAACCTTCCAAGCCTTTTCTGAGGCCAGGCACACACCAAGATCAGCCAAGACTCTCCACCACACTGCCTGGCCCACCCAGCCCAGCTCTGTGCTGGCCCTGGGCCACAGCAGCTCCCAGCAAGCAGGAGGCAAATGCATCTTGCCAAGAGCTGAAACACAGCAGACAGGGAAGATGTGAAACGTGAGTGTGTAAAGGCCTTTGAATTCACAGCTCCCACAGAGAGCTCTGGGGCTCACAGATGGACAGAGATGGTTCTGCTCACCCCTCTGTCCAAAGGGGGGGTAACACACGCTGCTGCAGGTGCTTGGGTTGGTCTCTGCAGGTCCAGGTGGATGCCAAACCTGCTCTTCACAGCCTTCTCCCTTGCCCTGCCCCTCTGCCAAGTGCAGCGGGCCTCAAGGACTGAAAGGAGCACAGAGAGCCAAAGGGGGACACTTGCACCTGCCTCACTGGGAGCTCCCTGGGAAGCACTTTCCTTGAGAAGCAAGCCCCTGTCCTCCAAATGCATTACCCCAAATGTGCAGCTTTTCTGCTCAACACCAACACACCCTTAAGAAATGCTGGCAAGGCTGAAGGACTTCATGTCCTTTCAGGACAGGCAGTCCAGCTCTAGCTCCTATTCCCCCAAGTGCCTTTCCAGGTGGAGGCTCAGACATGCAGCCCCAGGCCCTCTACAAACACAAGCTGCTCAGTGCCTCTTCACCTGCCTCAACTCCTGCCTGCGCCCACGGCACCAAGACCAGGCTGTTCCCAGCCAGAGCCCAGAGCCCTGCTCCCGCAGGACGCTCTTGCCAGCACCTTCCAGGCCTCTCCGCTGTGCACACAGCGCTTTTCATGCCCGCTCCTAACAGGCTCTGGAAGGCAGAGCACAGCCTGGCTGCCTCTGCCACCAGCACAGCCCAAACACAGGCGGAGGAAGAAGCAGCAGGGGCTGTTTTGTGGCCATGCCCAAGAGAGACTGGAAGGGTGCCCTCCCTCTGCTCTCACTTGCTTGGCTTTCTGACTGGCTCTGAGCCTGGGGCTGCCATTCCTCACTTGTGGGCACCAGAACCACAGCCGGGATCCCGGCACTGCCTGACAGCGCTCCGGGCACTGGCAGGGTCGCGCGTCCCAGTCTGGGGCACCGCGCTGCTGCTTCCTTTGCCCTCAGGCACACCCAAAGCTCCCTGCTAAGCCTGGATGGTCGCTGGTTCTGCCCTCTCCCTGATCCTCAGCAGGGATGGAGCACTGCTGAGCTTTCAGGAAGCTATTCCTGAAAACTTCCAGCATTCCAAGCTCCTTTGCCCTCCGTGGAAGCTTGCCATGGAATCCCTCACAGCTGCCTTCAGAGCATACTCAGCTCGGCTCTTCCAAATTCCAGGGGCTCCAGGCTGCTCAGCAAGATCTGCAACCCCACAGGGTTGTGGAACTGCACCTTCAGCACAGGCACCTTTCCAGCCTGATCTGCCCTCGTTCTGTGTGTCTGTGCACAGAACACGGCGTGGAAGAGAACAGCAGCAGGGGCCTGTGTGTCCCAGGGCCCGGGATTTGCGCCGCTTCAGCTCCACAGAGATGCAGGTAAGGGGGAGAAACCAAACTGTTTATTAATGGAAGGGAAAGGGAAGGGATGAGATGGGGGCCAAAAAAAGGGAATGGGCAGCGTTTGAGGGCTGGAGGGAGGGAGCTGTCAACAGGGAGGGGGAAGGCAGCAGCTATGGGAGCTTGCAGCAGGCACAGCTGTGGCCAGCATCAGGTGTGCCTGGAGCTCCAGTGACATTGAGTCCTGCTGCTCTCTTCACTGTCTCCTGGTACTCTGCTTGGGACCCTGGTTCTCTGAATCCAGCAGATGACCTTAGTTCTGCACATCTTTGTTCAAAAACTGCCTGAATTTCCAGGTACGTGGAGGATGGGCTGTCATCTTCGCTCATGGCTTGAAGTGCTGGAAGACAGATAAACAACAACAGTGAGAGACCAGGAGCTGTGTGACATCACAGAGACCTGTGTGACATCACAGGGGCTGTGTGATATCACAGAGAGCTGTGTGACATCACAGATCCTGTGTTACATCACAGAGACATCCACGATACATCACAGAGTGCTGTGTGACATCACACAGGCTATGTGACATCACAGAAATGTCTGTGTGACATCACGGAGGGCTGTGTGATGTCACAGAGATCTCAGTGTGACATCACAGAGAGCTCTGTGACATCACAAACAGCTGTGTGACCTCATAGGGTCAGTGTGACATCACAGTGATGTCCGAGTGAAATCACAGAGATGTCTGTGTGACATCACAGAGGGCTGTATGATCTTGCACCTTCTGGAAGATGGAGTATCGCCCACTCTGTATTGCCCGGAGCACATGCAATGTTTGAAGTGCCAGCTCTGCCATGGCACTACTGACATCCTCTGTCAGGCATTCAAGGGCTGCAAGAGAGAGGAACAGAGCCACGGTCAGATCCCGACTCTGCGGGGAGCCGAGGGGAGCCCCCCCTGCCAGGGCCATCCCAGCCGGCTCTTGCCATGGCCGGGAGGGATCAGGGACCAAGGGGATCAGCCCGAAGCTGCTGGCCACGCATCCCCCACGTGTCCCTGAAATCTCTGTGTGCTCTACCTAGGAGAGCAGAGCTCTCCACAGCCGGGGCAGGGCTTGCAGCTCGCCCCGCCAGCCCCCGCTGTCAGCCCGCTGCCCTGTCTCACCATTGAGGATCAGCTGGAGCTTTTCCTGCTGTCCCCTCAAGCTCCTCCCGGCCATCCCTGGGAACACAGAGCCTGTCAGGCCCAGCGGCACAGCTCCCTGCCAGCGGCGCTGCCAGCCCTGTGCCCACACGCCCTCCTGGCCCGGCTCGTGGCTCACCCATGAACCTGACGGCGCCTCTCGCAGGGGCTCCTGTGGGCTCTGCAGGTAGGGCAGGGCCCGGCGCAGGTGCTCGGCCACGCTGCTGCTGTCCTCTGCCAGCTGCAGAGAGCGGCAGGAGGGAAGGGTTGGCCCTGCAGCCCCGCCGGGCCGGGGCTCCATGGGCACCCGGCTCGGGACGCAGGAGCCTGGAGCAGAGCCCGCGCGGCCTCGGGCTGCAGCAGCGGGCAGGGGCACAGCTGCCAGCCCGCACACCGAGCACCACGCTCAGGGGGCTTCTCCAGGCTGGGGCTGCGGCTTCCCGGCCCTCCTTACCAGGCACTCGGTGAACTTCCACAGCTTCTGGTTCTTCAGCAGCTTTTCCGTCCTCTTCAGGAACTTGGCCGCACAAAGCAGCGTTTCCTGAGAAGCCTGGAGAGCAGCAGAGACGCGGAGATGGCCCCACAGCCCAGGGCGCAGGACCCGTCCCTGTGCCAGGGCCTGGAGGAGGCTGCAGCCTGCGAGGTGCCAGGGCAGGAGGCAGCCCAGCCCCTGCCAGGGGAACAGCAGCAGCTGCCAAGTCCTCACCTCTGCCACTCGCTGGTTCTCATCATGGCAGTGGAAGGAGAGTGGCAGCAGGCTCTGGTGCACGTGTGTCTTCAGGGATTCATTTTCCTTTTCCTGTGGAAGTGTCACCACTCTTCAGAAGAGCAGTATGGAGAGCAGCTGCACTTGGCTATTGTCCTGTATGAAGGGAAGAAAAAGAGACCTCAGCATTGGCTGCATGGGGCTCAGCTTTGTGCAGGGCTGCAAATCCACAGGGCACAAAGTGTCTGGGCAGCAGCCAGTGGCCGTGGCTGGGGGCAGTGAGCCTTATGTGGTCAAGGAGTGGCAGAAGCACCTCAACCAGCTGCAGTGTGATGGGGCTGGGTATCAGCATGTCCTTGTCCAAGATGATAAAGTTGAGGAGCATGGCTGTCATGCTAACTGTCTCTCCATCCACATCCCACAGGAGCTCCACAAAACTTTCAGTCAGGCTCCACATTTTTTCTCTCTGTGAGGAACACAAGTTTGTGAAATGCCATCCTGCTGCTGCAGGGCCTAGAGGCCAAAGGGCTGTTCTGAAGCACTTGGGCAGCTGAAGCGGGAGGCAGGAGAGCTGGGAGCAGCTGGCCCAGCGCCCAAAGCCCAGCCAAGCCCAAGCAACTGCATTCCTGAGCGCAGCCTCTGCCCCTGCCCCCTTCTCACCATGGAGGGATCATTGATGAGCTCGAGAAGGGCCCTGAGCGCCAGGTGATGCCTCTCCTTGCACTCGCTCCTCAGGTGCCTTGACAAGATTTGCAGGACTCTGTCAGCATCGCGTTCACTCAATTCCAGGCACTCGAGGACCTGAAAGGCACAGGGCAGTGACAGGGGACCGGCCGGCGGGAGCCCAGAACCGCACAGGGCTGAGCCCAGGCAGCAGCACAGGGCGCAGGCACCGTCCCAGGCACTGCGGCTACGAGAGGGCAGAGAGCCGGGAGGCAGCTGAGCGAGGCAGCGCTGGCCAACAGGCTCACCTCCACAAGGAACGCCAGGGAGGGCAGCTCCCAGCGTGGCTCCTGTGTGCTGAGCAGCCGGAGCAGGTAGCGAGCGATCCGAGAGCACAAGGGGATGGACACACAGGACATCTCCCTGGCAGGAGACAAAGTAACCAAGACTGTGGGCCAGGGGGACAAACCTCTCCCAGGACTGACTCACAGAGGTCTGGTCTTTCCCCAGCATCCTGCAAGGGGCCCTGGGCTATTTGGGAGGCGGCTCCTTGTGGGCACCCTCCTCTCCCAGCCTTTTTCAGTCTGCTTGGCTGTCCCTCGGTGACAAGGCCCTCTGGCCCATGACCACAGGGACTGTGTGGGGCACCCCAGGCACAGAGCACAAATGTCAGAGGCAGCAGTGTGAAGGGGGTCTCACCTGCCCAGCAGACCCACAGCACAGTGGTGGGTGTCAGCACAGAGCAGTGTGTCCCAGCCACACTTGTGTTCCATTGCCACCACCACATCCTCGTGCTGCATTTGACAGAGCAGGGACTTCAGGGTCCGCACTGCAAACCTGTGTGCAGAGCAAAGCCCAGGTCACACTGGGAGCACTGGCTCCTGCCCAGGGATGTGGCAAGGACAGGAGGACTGGGATGGAGCACCTGCTGGGGCTGGTGGTAAGGCCGTATTGCTGCTGACATCCCTTCCAGAAGGTATCGACCTCCTCTGGCATATCCAGAGTGCTGAAGAGCACTTGGAAGAGCAGATGGACAAACAGGTGGGGGAAATACACGGTCACCATCTGTGGGACACAGGGCAACTGGAGGATCTTCCACATCACCTCAGTTGCCTGCAAAGGACAGAGCAGCCCGAGACAGCGCTCAGTGCCGAGGTGTCCATTTGGCAGGGCCCGAGCACGGGAGGGAGAGGCCCGGAGAGACGCAGGGGGAGCACCGGGCCTGGTGGCCCCGAAGCTGCCCCGAGGCCAGGTTTCAGCCCAGCGCCTGAGGCAGGGAGACGCCGTGGGGGAGGGAGGATGGAGAGCTGCTGGAGGGGTGGCCTTGGGGCCAGCAAAGGCAGAAACTCACAGCCAGGGCAAGGACAGCCGTGTGGTCCCCATCGGAGGTGCACGTGCTGTGCTCTGGCCAGCTCCCCAGCACCTCGAGGAGTACGAGCATGGCTGGCTCTGCAGTCCTGGGCGAGCACATGATGCTCTTCCACATGGCCAAAGCAGCTCTGTGGGGTCAGAGCTCTGTCTCAGAGGAGTCTGGGACACAGCAGCGTGGCCTGGGCGGCAGCGGGGAGCTGAGCTGCTCTGCCAGCCCTGCCTCTGCCCACTGCCCCTCACTGGGAGCACGCAGGCAGCCTAGCCCTGTGGGGATTGGCCCCTGAGGGGCAGGGGGGAAGCATGGCAGCATGCTGGGGGGCTGGCAGGGGCCAGGGCTGGCAAAGGGAGCAGCCAGAGGGCCCTGGAATTCTCTGTTTGTCAGACACCTGGGACAGGCTGTACAGGGTGAAGGGCTGCTGAGCCTTGTGGACACATGGACCCCGTACCTGTCACACACTGGGGCCACACGCAGGAGAGCCATCACCACGTCAGAGGGCTGTGCCTCTGTCAGATCCAGAAGGGGCCTGTACAGATTGTACTCAGGAAACTCATTGGCCACGAGGATGTACCTCACCATGGCGGGCACCTGGAGAAGGCAGGGGAGACTTGGAAAGCTGCCAGAGGAAGGAATGTGCCCAGCTGCCCCAGAGAAGTGCTTCCCTTGCCACCACACTGCCATGGCCTCAAAGGCTTCCAGGGAACAGCAGGTGTGGCTTGGGAGGCCACGCAATTGCTGGGAGGATCAAACCCTGGCCACAGGCTGCTCACTTGCTTTGGGCTGGAAGGACCCTCCTCCACAAGCATATCCAGCAGGGCAGCACTGGTCTTGCTTTTGAAGATGGGAGAGTACGCTCTGACCACAGTGCCCATGACGCTGCTCTCTTCCTCCCGAATCCTCTTCATGAATTTGCAAACCATCTGTAGCAGAAGGGCAAGAAGCCCGGGATGTTGCATGGAGTGCTCCGAGCACAGTGCTGGGCTGAGCAGTGCCAGCAGGCCCAGCCCAGGTGGGGATGGCTGCAGGTACCTGCGCTGTTCTGCGGAAGCGGCCACGGGTGCGTTCCTGCTCTCGTGTGCGCTGCACGGCTGCACCTGGCAAAGAGCGAGCGCAGCCCGAGCTGAGGGGCTGCGGGAGAGGCCGGAGAACACAGCCCAGCCCTGCGCTGCCCAGGCAGGGACAGCCCCGCGCCGCCCCAGGGCATGGAGCACGGCTGTGGGGTGTCTGCCCGGCCCCTATTCCATCCTGTCCATGGGCATGGCCCCAGGGGATGGGATGGGATGGGATGGGATGGGATGGGATGGGATGGGATGGGATGGGATGGGATGGGATGGGATGGGATGGGATGGGATGGGATGGGATGGGATGGGATGGGATGGGATGGGATGGGATGGGATGGGATGGGATGGGATGGGATGGGATGGGATGGGATGGGATGGGATGGGATGGGATGGGATGGGATGGGATGGGATGGGATGGGATGGGATGGGATGGGATGGGATGGGATGGGATGGGATGGGATGGGATGGGATGGGATGGGATGGGATGGGATGGGATGGGATGGGATGGGATGGGATGGGATGGGATGGGATGGGATGGGATGGGATGGGATGGGATGGGATGGGATGGGATGGGATGGGATGGGATGGGATGGGATGGGATGGGATGGGATGGGATGGGATGGGATGGGATGGGATGGGATGGGATGGGATGGGATGGGATGGGATGGGATGGGATGGGATGGGATGGGATGGGATGGGATGGGATGGGATGGGATGGGATGGGATGGGATGGGATGGGATGGGATGGGATGGGATGGGATGGGATGGGATGGGATGGGATGGGATGGGATGGGATGGGATGGGATGGGATGGGATGGGATGGGATGGGATGGGATGGGGCCAAGCTGGCTGCAGGCACCAGCCCTGTGGCCCAGCTCTGCCACTCACCCTTCTGTGGTAGCTGGAACTGCTCCACCTCTTCAGGCTGCTGTGCTGGGGCAGCTCCAGGGCCTTCTTTCTCCTCCTTCCCCCAAGCCAGCTTGGGCACGCTCGCAGGTCTGTGCTCTACGTCACTGCCTGGATTCATGGCTACTTGCAGGAGAAGGTGGCTCGGAAAAGGTCCGAGTCAGCAAGTGCTGCAGTCATGCCTTGAGGGCACCTGCAAGAGTGAAGTCTGGGCAAGGCTACAGGACAGCAAGTCCTGCACTCTGGTCTTGGGGGCTCCAGCCACAAGGACAGGAGACTCCTGTCAAGGACAGTGCAAAGCAAATGCCACGGTCTGACCTCGAGGGCAGCTGCAGAAGAGATGCCTCGGGAAGGCCAGAGGTCACCAAGTGTTCTGGTCTGGCCATGAGGTCACCTGCAGGAGTAATACCTCGGGAAAGCTCTGGGTCAGCAAGGAACAAGTGGCTGTGCGAGGGCTCCTCACAGCACCGCTCTCTCCATCCTGTCTTGTCGCGTGCACAGAGCACTGTGGAGTGGCCTTGTCACTGCCAACACCTATGCCACAGCATGTCACAAAGGGCCCTTGGATACCCTGTCCCATTCCATGCCACGGTGACCATGCTGCACCGTGTCACAAAGGGCCCTTTGATACCCTGTCCCATTCCATTCCACGGTGACCACGCTGCACCTTGTCACAAAGGGCCCTTGCACACTCTGCCTGGAGCGTAGGCTCTGGGTCGAGGGGCAGGCTCAGCATTGCCTGTCTGCAGGCCTCATTGGTGTTCTGCAGGGCGATTTGCTTCACCATGCCGTGCCTCAATCCCTCCTCTGGAACCTGTGCTTCAGCTGCCCTGTACAACCTGTCTATGAAACTAACGAAAGATTCCTGTGTCTCCTGCTTGAGAGAAAAACAGTTAACAACAGGACCACTGGGTCTTAACTTAAAAAATGCTTTTTCTGCCGCCTTGGCAGTTGCTGCCAGTGCCCCTCTTGGAATCTTTTCCGCCTGTGTTGTTGCCACGTCCCACTCCCCCATCCCGCACAGATGATCAATGGTTAACATGCCTCCATCGGTGTCAGAGGAGGCCTCGGCTTTTGCCCAAAGCTGGGGTAATGCATCTCGTACCTCCCGCCTCCATATGGATTCCCATACCAAAAACTCAGCTTGAGTAAGCAAGCACAAAAACAGAGCGCGAATGTCAGCAGGGACGTACTCGTTGGAGGAAACTGTGACTTTTAACAGCCCCCTAAAGTATTCACTTTCCCGGACAAACTCCTTTTGGGCTTTGCAAACATCCCTAATCACAGCCTGTGGGATAGGGGCCCACTGTGCCAGGGGTCTGCCCCTCTGCCGCGGCATGTAGGTGACCGGTGCAGCAGAAAAGGCAAGCGGGGATTGCGGCAGGTCACGGCTTCCCCCCTCCCCCCCACTTCCTCCCGCACCCACCCCCCCTCGGGAATCGAGGCGTGGGAACCAGAGGGCGGGTCGCGGGAACCGAGGGTGGAGGCAGGACCAGGGCTAGGGGGTGTGGCTGGTGTTACCTCACCCCTAGGGGCGGGGTCAGAGGGAGGACTGCTGAATGATTCATTAGGGGAGGTGCCAGAAGGGGGTGGAGGGGAGGGGTGGGTGGAGAAGTCTCGGGAGTGGGAGGGGTTGGCTGTAGGGTGAAAGGGGTCGTTGGGAGACAAAGCACGGAGGGAGGGGGATGGGCATGCCATGCGGTCCCCTCCATCTTGTGCCCTGGGGCAGGGAAGGGGATTATTTTGGGAAAGGTCAGGGAAAGGTTGTGGAGAGGGATCTGGGGTTTTAAAACTCACAACTTTACTACTATGGGGCAGGGCTGTACAAAGAGAGCAACTTTGGGGAGGGGAAGGGTGCAGGGCGATGCCAGCATTGTCCTGTGATGGAACCTGGGGGTTGACAGAGAGGCCAGAATCTGCCTGCGGCTGGTTTTGCCAGGATGCCTGTCTGAGAATCCCCGGGCTAGGGAGAGAGGGATAGGAGAGGGAGTTTGGGGGATTTGGGGGGCTTCGGGGGATGCATTCGCCCTGGGGTGGCTCTGGCTTCCCTTCACAGTTATTTTTGACAATATTTCTCAATTGGATTGCCAGATGGATGAAAATTGAGAGGGACTGGTCGTCCTTTTGAGCAATTTCTTTTTCAACTCGGTCCCAGAATTGAATTTGGTACAAATTTGCCTGCGAGATGTCCTGGAAGGACTGCCAAAGCCACTGGGCAAAACGCTTAACGTCTGACTTTTTACATCTCTTTCCTCCCCCAACTAGAATTCCTAGGATTTGAACGTAAATTCTCTCGTGCGACACAGACAATTTTGCACCCATTATGTCGATGTTAAAGTGTGTCGCGAACCTCGCGGCTGGTAAAATAACAAAAGAAAAAAAATACCTCTATCGGAAAGCTAGGTAGCCTGCCCTTACACACTCCCTGCAGCGGGAGAAAAAATGTGGGATCTTATCGCCCCCTTGTGGGAGAAAGAGAAACCCACCCCAAAAGGAGCAAGGCGTACCCAGCCCAGGGGACCCCGGTAACTCACCACGGGTCTGGCGACGTCCAAAGGGGAAATGAAAAGTCCAGCTGTGAAGTTTTCGCCGTGGGGAGACCGAACTTCAGCGGTGCAAGCCAAAGCTGCAGGTCCAAGCCCCCTGGAAACCCTGGCTCCTTAAAACGGAACCGCAGCTTGCGAGGGTGTTGTAACGTCCACGAGGTAAATCCACCAGCCTCTTGGGGCTCAGCGGTCCTCAGTCCGTGGCCTGGAGTTCCCAAGCCCCACGTTGGGTGCCACAACTGCCGTAGTGCTCTCTTTTCCCCCCTTTGTCCCAGCTAGCTCCGTGGGGGGAGGGGAGCGTGGGCAGTCTCCGTCTTTTCCGGCGAGCCCTCGCGGGCGTCGGCTGGTGCTACGTGGGTCTGGGAGCAGAGGCGTGTCCCGCGGCGAATAAAGGGAGAGAGACTTTTCTCCCACAGGCAGAATTCCAGTTTATTGCAGTTTGGCTGGGAAAGCAAAAACCGAAAAGACTGCGGCGTGCCGCGCTTGAGTTTGTTTGTGCCGCCTTGCCAGTCAGGGGTGGGGCGGCGTGCTCCGGAGCTGGCCGCGAGCCAGGGGAGGCGGCACGCGGGGCTGCGGCGCGGTGGCGAACTCACGTGGGTGCCGTGGCGGGAGTGGCAGCCGCGGTCGCGGAGTGAAGCAGCCGCAGCAGGGTCGTCCGGAGCGGCGGCGGCGGCGGTGGCAGCAGCAGCACGCGGGGGCCGGCAGAGAGAAAAGCCGCGGCGGGGGAGCGGGGCGGCAGCAGCACGCAGTGGCCGGGCGAGAGAAAAGCCCGGGGCGTCCCTAGCCCGCAGGTGAAGTACTGAACAGGGGAAACCCGGGGCAGCCAATGGGGTAACGCCACGGGGGGTCTGAGGGCAGTGGGGTGCAGGGGTACATCCAATGGGGAATGGACAGGTGGAGGGTCCCAGGTCATCTGCCGACCCCGCCACGTGACTGACAGATGGCCTGAGATGTAAACACAATGACTCTGCACTTTCCCGGGAAGGCAAACCGCGGGGACAGATGGGAAAACCCGGGGGGTTGCTACAGAGCGCGGGGGGGGGGGGGGGTACATGGAATGAAATTATACATAATAAAACATATAATAACACAATTCCACACCTGAGGGACACCTGAGGGACACCTGAGTGACACCTGGCACACCTGAGTGACACCTGGCACACCTGAGTGGCACACCTGGGCACAGGTACATCACACCTGAGTAACACCTGAGTGACACCTGAGTGACCCCTGGGCACAGGTAATGTTACACCTGGGGACGGATGTCACACCTGGACACAGGTGATGTCACACCTGGGTGGGTGCAGCGAGACAGAGCCACCTGTGCAGGGACATGGTGATGTCACGTGTATGACATCATAGCACCTGGGGGATGAGACAGCTGGGGAGGGGGGAACATCACAACATCACAGCTGCTGAAGTGACACACACAGCAGGAGCCCCAAGGAACACCTGGATCCCCCCAAATTACACCTGGGACACCCCCAAAACCACCTGGAAATGCCTCAGGGACACCTGGATCAACCCTAGGACATCTGAACTTCCCTCAAAAACACCTGGATCCCCCCAAAAACCACCTGGGCCTACCCAAAACCCACCTGGTCCCACCCAGGATCTCCTGGACCGACCCAGGGACAGCTGGACCCGCCCCCCAAACTCATTGGGACCCCACTGAAACTCACCTGGATCCTCCTCTAAATCCACCTGGGACCCCCAAAATGCACGAGGACTCCCCCAAAACCCACTTGGACCCACCCAGGAACACCTGGGATCCCCCAAACTCATTCGGACCACCCCAAAGCCCACCTGGAGCCCCCCAAAATCACAGGTGTGGTCCTGCTCCCCCACTCCCCTGGGTTTGAATTTTTGGGTCGATTTGTGGCGATTTTTGGTTTCCATTGATAAAAATCTATCCGGGGGCGGGGCCAAGGCTAATTTGAAGTGGGGCTTCAGGAGGGGGCGGGGCCAGAACCGGGAGCTGGGAACGGGGAGGGCTGGGGCCTGAGGGGGCGGGGCGCTCGGTGGGCGTGTCCAGCAGCAAGGGGCGGGGCCAAAACACGGGGCGGGGTCTAAAGAGGGCGTGGTCAGTGTCTGGGGGTTCATCCTGCCCGCTCCTACCCCCCCAAATTCCCCCGGACCCTCCCTCACCGCCCCTCCCCCACTCATGGGACACACCCCGAAACCTCCCCAGCCCCTCCCCCCTCGGCCCCCCCGGACTGTTTTCACCTGGCAACCCCCAAATCTTTGGGAATTCTCATCTGGGACCCCCTAAAGCTCCCCTGCACCCCTCCAAAATCTCCTCAGGACCACACAAACCTCACCTGGAACCCTCTAAACCTCACCTGGAACCCCCCAAACCTCACCTGAGATCTCCAAACCTTTCCTGGGATCCCTAGACCTCACCTGGGCAGCTGGGAAACCCCAAATCACCGAGAATTCTCATCTGGGATGCCCCAAACCTCACCTGGGACCCCCCCAAAGCCTCACCTGGGACCCCCCAAACCTCACATGGGACTCCCCAAGCCACACCTGGGACCCCCTCAAAGCTCATCTAGGACCCCCCCAAAATCTCCTCAGGACCCCTCAAAAACGGCCAGAGGTGGTGCAGGGCCGGGGCGATGACGTCACCTCTTCCTGTTTCCCCTCTCCGGCCGCGCCGCGTTCCCGCGTGTCCCCAACTGTCCCCGGCCGTGTCCCCTCCCCGGAGTGTCCCCAGCGGCCATGGAGCCCCGTGAGGTGCGACAATCCCGGCAGGGGGGCGGGAGGGGACAGGGGGGACACGGCGGGGAGTGGGCAGAGGGGTGGCAGAGGGTACAGGGGAACACGGGGGTGGCAGACGGGTGGAGGGGACTGAGGGTGGTAGGAGGGAACGGGGGGGGAACAGTGGGAGACGAGAGGGTGACAAAAGGGACAGAGGGGACAGCAGAGCCCTCCAGGGAGGGGACAAACGGGACCACAGGAGGGCACAGGGGCCACTGTAGGAGGCCACAACTGCCACCAGGCCCCTGACACCTCCCCTGTCCCATCCCCAGCTGTCCTCCTACCAGGTGCTGGAGGCGATGGTGGCTGTGGTGGCCACACGGGGTGAGCTGGTGGCCACCCTGAGAGAACTGATGGCCACCGTGGCCAGGCCGCACAGGGACGTGCTGCTGGCCGTGTCCCCAGAGTTCCTGCGGGTGGCTGTGGGGACCTTGATCTTTCACCTCCAGGACGCCCTGCGCCACTACCGTGTCCCCTCCCTGGGCCACCACCCTTCCCCTCCCTGGGCTGGACCCTGGCCAACCTCGGGGACACCCCAGGGACCACCTGGACCTGTGTGAGAGCCCTGGCCAGCGCCAGGCGTGTGCTGGACAGGCTCATGGACAGCTGGGCCGGGCTGGCCAAGGCGGCCACCGAGCTCCGCGACGCCTGCAGGGATGCGGCCACCGGGAGGGGACAGCGGCTGGAGCTGCACCTGGGGCTGCTGGGGGACTTGGTGGCCGCGTGTGGCAAAGCCACCACCTTCCCCCGGGAGCTGCAGCGCCGGCTCGGGGACATCGAGGCTGCCCTGGAGGGGACAATGGAGGTGTCCCGATTTCCGTGCGGCCTTGGTGGCCACAGCGGCCGAGGCTGAGCAGCTGTGGGAGGCCAGTGCCCGCCTGGCCACGCGTCACCTGCTGGGGACACTTGGGGACATCAACACCCTCTTCTTCTGTCCCTCTCCTGGCCACGGTGGCTCTGCAGTGGCCGAGCGGTGCCAAAGAGCAATGGAGGACATCCCGAGGCTGCTGTGCACAGAGCAACATCACCACTGGGCCGTCATCAGGCCGGTGTCACCTCTGCAGAGACTCGGGGACATTCTGAGGGCACTTTGGGAGTACTTGGGGACACTTTGGGAAGGTGTGTGGCAATGCTGGTGGGGGCGGGGGGGTGAACGAGCCTCCCCTCAGTGCCTTGCAGGAGACCTGGCTGTGATTTGGGGGCCGGGGGGGGGTCCCCAGGCAGCCCCCACTGCTGAGCACTGACCCTGCCCCGGGGGGCGCCGGGACCCCCCAAAAACCACACCCGCACCCCCTTCAGTGCCCCCAAACACCCCTAGAGCACTGACACCCCCTCACCGGGCACTGGGACGAGTGGAGACCCCCTCTCGGTTGTCTGGGGGTCGAGATGACTCCGAGATTGTGAAAAGTCCTTTTCTCCCAGCCCACGCAGGCAGAGAAGGAGTCGAGATGCGGAGCTTTGCTTCTCAGGGCCATTTATTTTCCCTTTTCTCTAACAGCTTTGTCCGCTCTGCTGAGCTCTGTCTAGCAGGTCGGTCTGTGGCAGTCTCCCTGCCCTCAGGGCGCTGTTTGCCTTCTACACTAAAAACTACCTGTACTGTGTTTACAATAACGTGCCAATACCTATCATTTCTGTTGGACAGTGTGTCTCTACCTTCAACCAACAGAAAAGTGTCACCATCACAGCAAGACATGGAGGGCAAAAAGGAGAAGAAGGTCAGGACACACCCAGATCCCTCCACCTTGTCCCATTGAACCCCGTATTTTAAAATGTTAAAATTCTACTTTTCCACCCTGTGTTAATTCACCTACCACGCTACTCAAACCCTTGTGCCTTGTAATTCCTCATACAAAGTTGGCAATTTTCTCCAGGGGCTAAAACCACAGCCACCGGTGTTCTTGACACCATGCCAAGGTCTCCGAGGCCCCTGCCAGGGTCTGGAGCCATCCAGGGCAGCCAGAGGGATGTCCTGGATTCTGACACCCCCCAATTACTGAGCAGTGGGAGCCCCCCGGGCACTGCCCCCCCCTCACCAAGCACTGGGATAGGGACTGGACCCCCCTCGAACCCTGGGAACCCCACAAGTACCGGGATCCCCCAGGCAGTGCCACCCCTGTGCACCGGGACAGGGACCGGGCCCCCCTCGTGCACCGACCCCCCTGAGCACTGGGCCCGGACCCCCTTTGTGCCCCCATCCGTGATGGAGGTTCCATCCCCTCCGCTTTGACCCCCCCAGAGCCGCGGGACCCACAGGAACAGTGCAGGGACTGTGGGGGACCCCAAGGGCTGGGGGGGCACGGGGGGTTCACCAGCACTAGGGGAATCCCCTAGGGTTTGGTCCTTCCCCCCCCCGTTATCTCCCAAGGCCCACTATTATCATCAGGGTCCCCCCCAATTTACTGGGATCCCCCCATTCACTGCTTCCCCCCTTCACCAAGCCCCCCAAATCGCTGGGAACACCCAAGCTATGAGCCCCTCCCAGTGCACCAGGACCCCCCACTCACCTCCCATCCCCCATCCATGGGAACCCCCCAAAATCACAGCAGCACAAGGAGAAGAAGCCAACACCTTCCCCACACCCAGCATGGATCACCAGGACCACGGATCAGCAGGGCTCTGCCCCACGGGGGTCACTGGGGATCATCCAGCCCCGATCCTCCCATGGGGGATGGAGCTGGAGCAGCGCACCAAGCTCTTCCCTCACTCTCTTCCCTCACTCCAAGCTCTTCTCTCACTCTCTTCACTCACTCTAAGCTCTTCCCTCATTCTCTTCCCTCACTGCAAGCTCTTCCCTCACTCAGGGCACTCACAGGGCTTCCCTTAGTGGTGCCTTCGTTGGTGCTGGGTCAAGTGAGAGCTCCTGGAGAAGCTCTTCCCACACTTCCCACACTCGTAGGGCCTCTCCCCGGTGTGGATGCACCGGTGCCTGGTGAGGTGGGAGTTGCGGTTGAATCCCTTCCCGCAGTCGGGGCAGCGGAAGGGCCTCTCCTCTGTGTGAATCTGCTCATGTACGAGGAGATGGGAGCTTCTCTGAAACCTCTTCCCACACTGGGGACACTCGTAGGGCCTCTCCCCGGTGTGGATGCGCTGGTGTGTTCTCAGGTGTGAGCTCCGCCCAAAGCTCTTCCCACATTCCAAGCACTCATAGGGCCATTCCCCAGTGTGGATTACCTGGTGCTCAATCAGGCCAGACATGTGTCTGAAACCCTTCCCACACTTCCCACACTCGTAGGGCCTCTCCCCGGTGTGGATGCGCCGGTGCACAGTGAGGTTGGAGTTGTGCTTGAAGCCCTTCCCGCAGTCGGGGCAGCGGAAGGGCCTCTCCTCTGTGTGACTCCGCTCATGTAGGAGAAGATTGAATCTGGTCCGAAACCTCTTCCCACACTCCCCACACTCGTAGGGCCGTTCCCCAGTGTGGATCCTCTGGTGCCGGATCAGGTGGTCGCTCCGGCTGAAACCCTTCCCACATTCCAAGCACTTGTGGGGCTTCTCCCTGCCATGAGACTTCTCCACCAGCTCCAAGCTCCGGCTGGATCTCCGCCCGCCTTCCTGGCTCAGGGGGGCTCTTTCCTCCCTGCAGCTCCCTGGGCTGGGTTTGCAGCTCCTCCTCCTGCAGCATCTCCGGGGCTTTTCCTCCTCCTCCATCCAGACACGCCCAGGGAATGAAAAATCCTGGTTTGGGGTAAAAAACAAGAGGAGAGCACCTTGGACTCAAGATTCCTCCTTGCCCAAGTTCATCTCAGGAAGTCATTGGGAATCTTGTGTCTGTAAGAACCTCCAAAACACCAAGATTTAGTCCAAAAATCCCACAAACTTCAAGATACAGATCAAAAACTCCCCAAACATCACAAGTCAGCAAAAACCTCCTGCAAAACATAAAGATTCAGCTGCCACATAAAACCAAAGATCCAATATTTACCCAAGAAAGCTCAGAAACACCAAGATTCACCCCGTGAAAATCGTGGATCCCCCTCCACAGTCACCTGCTGCATGTGGGGGGAGCAACGCTCATGGGGCTGGGGGGAGACAGCTTATACACGGAGGGGTGGAACCTTCTGCTGCTTCCTCTTTCTGCTCCTCCTCCTCCTCCTGTGTCTCTCCTCTTCCTCACACTCCTCTTCCTCCTGCTATTCCTCCTTCTCCTGCACAATCCCACCCTCTCCTGCCACCTGCATCGTTTGACCATTCTGTTCCTCAAGCCTGCTTCTCCTTCCCTTCTCCTCCTGCCCCAGGCCCAGCACCCACTGCCGGCTCCCTCTTCCCCCCAGACCCACAGCATCCCAGCCGAGGGGCAGGGATGGAGCTGGGGCAGGTCGGGCTGGGGCAGCGCTGGGCTCTCGGCCGCTCCCGCCCGCACTCGGTCCCCACTGCAGCCGCTCCCGCCAGGACAGCGCGGGGGGGCCCGGCCTTGGCGCTGCCCCACTCCCACCTCCCCAAATTCCCCTCGCGGGGGCCATGGGGCCGAGGGGGGGGCGCAGGTGGGGTCCAGGTGGGGAACGCGGGGAGCTGCGAGTCTGCCTGGCAACTGGTGAGTCATCAGCGCCGCGGGCTCTGATTGGCTGAGCTCTGCCTGAGGGCTGCGCCTGCAGCAAAGAGGGGACACCCTGCCATAGGGGGGATGTCCCACAAACGGGGGACCCCCATGAAAGGAGCAAGAGCAAAGTGTCTTTACAAACAGATGCTCTGGATCTGCTCGGAGATAGGGTCAAGCAACTTTCATGTAAGTAAGTGACAGGAGAAGCCTTGGTTTCAGAAAATGTTATTAATTGATGACACAGACTGATGCTCAGCCAAGGCCCTGCTCTATTCATGAACTTCCAGAAGAACAACAAAGACTTAACAGAGCCATGAATATCATTTGCTATATAAAAGCAGGGAGCATATTAAGGGAGTATGTAGTAGGTGGATTGGGAAGTCTGTAGCTCTCAAGTACTTCAGCCAATGCGGAAAGCAGAGGGAGATGTGGCCAGGAGAATTAGGATGAAAAGGAGGCTGTGTCCTCCAACAATTGGAGAGATCCCATGGGGAATGTCCCATGGCCTCTCCCATTTTTAGAAATGAAATTAGTTTCACAGGACTCCTCTGTCTGCTTTGTGGACAGAAACCTCTGGTGATGTCAATTTTTCCGCACACCCTGGGGCAGGGAGTGCAGCTGAAGGTGCCTCACCCACTTTGGGTGATCGGCTCCCTTGGCTGGCGGCCGCACCGGGGATTGATTGGGGACCCGGGAGTGACCAGGAGACAGACGAGTGACACATCAGGGGGGTCTGTGAAGAGTCAGCAGGGAGAGAGCACTGAAAATCTCATCAGTGAGTGCCCTGGGATCTTCGGGGAGTGAACATGGCAGGGCACCCATGGAGGAGTGAAAAGGGAAAGCCAGGGAGGGGTCCTGGCCAAAGGGATGATGATCCCAAAATGTCTCTGAAGGGTCCCTTGGGAGAATGCTGAGGTAGTTTGCACATTCCCCCAGAGGTAATTAAGGACATGGACACCCAGGGGGGCAATAAGGGAAGGGGAGAAGGGATTTGGACAACAGGGGATGGATGGTATTGGTGTGCTGGGAAGGGATCAGGTGAAGGGGAGTGTGCAGCAATATGGTTCAGGCAAGAAGCAGCAGGAGGAATCTATGTGGAAGAAAAAGGATCATGGCAAAGAGGAGGAAGAGAAAAATATTCATGATTGGGATGTTTTTCAGCAGGGTCTTATCCTCAGAATTTGCCACCTGCTCCTCTCCATCCCCAGTTTCCAGGAGAGGAAAAGCAGGAGGTCAGGATGTCAGGGGTTTCTCTGTGGTGGGCAGCGGCAGCAGCGGGCGCAGAGGTGCGGGACCGGGAGCAGGGCTGGGGGCCTGTGGGGAGCTGCGGGGCCGGGCCGGGGCTGTGGGGCAGCCGGGGCTCAGCGCCGGGCGCTGCCTGACCCCACCAGCCCCGGGCAGGGCCGGCAGTGGCCCCCGGCCCCCAGGAGGCTGCGGGACGCCCCGGCCGCTGCCCGGCCCCGGGGAGCTGCCGGCCCTGCCCGCCGGGGGGGCCGCCTTTGGACACTGCGGCAGGACAGGCACCGGCTCTGCCACACGGGCTGTGCAGGGGACCCTGAGCACAAGGAGCAAAACAAAGCAACATCTGGGAAACGCAGATTTTCATGGTTGGACATAGAAGTGAATTTTCTCAGGCAGCCGGTCTCAAAGCAATCAGTGGTCAGGTTTGGATATTGGCACCGGGAGTGGCCACTGAAGGCATGGGCACGCCTCTGAGAACACAGGGTTCAAAGCAAGAACTCCCAGCAGAACTGTCTCTTTGGAGAGTGCAGACTCTCCCCCGCCCACCATGGGCTGGGTGGGGGAATGGAAGCCCTGCGGCCTGGGAGGGATAGGCCAGGAGGAGGAAACCTGAGAGGTCTTTGTTCCCCACGCCCCCACACCACCAGAGCCTGAAGGCACCTGGAAATTCACTGGCAGAGGAGAAGGAGAAGCGGGGGGAAGGTGCCCAGCCCTGGGAGTTGGGGTCTGGGCTGAGATTTCAGCAGTCAGGGGAGTCCAAGACTTTTAACCCTTTCCTGGGAAATGAAAGCTTTGTGAAATATTACTCCTCCTCGACTTGAAAGAGAAAAGAGACAGTCTGGGACCTGCAATGTTAGGGAAAGAAGGTTGGGGGGAGATGATGGAGTGGCTTTTGGCTGGACTTCTTGTTAGCCATTGACTGAGCCAATTTCTCCTGCAACAGAGAGTGCATCTTTAGGGGGATGCAATGGTGAGCCAAGAGACCTGCTTCAGCAAATTCTAGCACAGGAATGGAGTGAACAGAGGAAAGCTGAGGAGGGTGTGGTGATGCCCTCTGTCTTCAGGAAGAAGATCTCCATTTGCACCCTCAGCCCCAGGGGAGGAGGAAAATGGGGGGGGGACTGTGTTCCCAAAATGAAAACTGAACTGTTGTTTCTTTTGTTCCTTGGCAAAGCATCCTTAAAGGAGCCCTATGAGCAGTCTGTCCATGCACGGCGCTGAGGGCACTGTGACATGGCAAGGAGTGTCACACTGGCACATTTTCTCTGGGCAGTGCCATGTGTGACATGGAAACACGAGAGGTGGTAATTGTGTTTCCTGGGGGTCTGTGGTGCAAGAGAGACTCCTCTCTCCCCTGATAGACTGAGTATTGATTATCTGAAAGGTGATGACCTGATTAAGGGTCCAAGTTGTGTCCCACTGTGATTTGTTGGAGTTTGGGTGCAGGGAGGAGGAATGTTTTGGAAGGTTTTAATTCCGGATGTAGTGTGTATCTTTTATTATAGTAGTAGCTTAATAAAGTTCTTTCTCCTTTATTTCTAAGTTTAGGCCTGTTCTGCTCTGTTCCTTATTGCATCTCACAGCACTTATTTGGGAAGCTGGATTTCCATGGGGACACAGGCATTGTGCCAGCATCAAAACATGACATGATGGTACATGAAGGATCAGGATTTTCTGTGAAGGATTTGGTTTGGGTCCCTGCAGAAAGGAAAGATTTTGCAGAAAGCTCAGCAGCTCTCAGAGGATGAGCACCCACAGGCAGTGACCGGGGCTGCAGGAGTGGCAGAAGAAGGCCCTGCAGCACTTGGGCACAAAGGCACAGCAGCTGAAGGCAAGGAGGGATGAGCAAAAGGCCAAGCTGAAGGCAAAGGCCATGGCAGAGTTCCCACAGCCCCTGAGGGACCAACCCCAGGGCCCAAGGGGGCCCCAGCACCCAGGGGACGGCCTCGGCCACAAGCACCTGGCAGAGGCATTGCCCTCCTGGCCAGGGCAGAGCCCACCCAAACAGCCCCTGGGAAGGAGTCAGGGATCCAGCTGCAGCCCACAAGGACACTGCAAGCACAGACAGCAGCACCCTCAGGAGGAGCGAGTCCACCCCTGCATGGACATGGATTGTCAGGGCTCTCTGAGCTCCCATCCCACCGGGGACCCACCACACTGCAGCCCTGGAGAACATCCAGGCTGGGTCTGCATCCAGAGGAGGCCTCTCCTGATGGACACAGGGGCCTCTCCATCCACTCTGAATCTTGCACGTAAGGGGGGAAAATTGTAAAGGAGTGTTTTCATTATTAAGGGAATAAATGGGAAAGCTGAGCTGGTGTCATTTGTTCAATCACTATTAGGAGCTGTGGAGGATAGGTTTGAAATAAACCAATTTCTTTTCTTCCTACTCTGATTGTTATTAACTAGGAAGGAATTTGGTGGTGGCATTGTAATATTGTAAAAGGTGATACAGAGGCTATTGCTGCTGTACCTTTGTGCCAAATGTCTGGCAAGGCCTATGCTGAAGGGAACCCAGAGGTGTGGGATGCCCCAGAGGGAAAATTTGATGTGGATCCTCTCCAAATTACTTGGAAGCAACCAGGACAAGTGGGGGCTAAAAGCAACACCCTGTTCCAGGGGAGGGAAGGAAGAGCTCACAGCCTGGTATGGAGTCCCTGCTAAAGGCAGGGCTTTTGGAGCCAGGGATGTCTCCCTACAGCACTCCTATCCTGCCAGTCAGGGAATCTGATGGCTCCAATGAGGAGGACAAGACAAAGTTGTAGACAAAGCCTCTGTGAAATGGCTGAATTTCCTGCCAAAAAAATCTTTTGAGTATCGGAAAAAGAAGTGCAAATCATAGAGAAAAAGGTTAAATTTTGGGACATAATTTGATTGATCGTTTGTGGTGGACTGACCCAGAGAGGGTCTGGGCAATCTCAGAAGTAACCTTATCCAGGACCAAAAAGGAGCTGCGATAATTGTGAGATTTAATAGAGAATTACACAGCCTGGATTGAGGATTCTCTGTTCCAGCCAGAACATTGTAGGACTTTTTAACCCCAGACTGCCTCCATGCTGTGGAATGGATAGGAGAAAGAGAATAAAACTTGAGAAAATGAAAAATAAAAAATATTGATGCCTCAGCTGTGGCTCTTCCAGACTCAGAAAAGAAATTGGAATTGTAGGGGAATGTTCAACAGGGCCATGCCAAAGGAATTCTTGGGCCAAAATGTTTCACCCAGTGGCCACAGTGGCCTCATTGCCTGCAGAATTGTGCAGCCACAGCTTCAACGGGAACCGAGGCCCAAAACCTGATGACAACAGGATCTCCAACTGTTCCAGTCTGCCATCAAGTTCAAGCTTTGATAACCAAAAGAGCCTCGCAATGGATGAGCATTGCTCGGTTATTACAGTGTGAAACTTGTTCAGTGGCACAGGAGGATTCAGAACTGAGGACAGGGGAAGGGTTTAACCCAGCCTCCTGTTTGAACAGCCCCCAGAGGGGCTGGGAAGAAACCCAGCACTGCATTCAAGTGACAGAGCTCCAGACCCAGCCTGGGCGAGATTCAGGAGACATTGCCTGGCCTGAGGCAGAAAATGTCTTTGTGGATGGCTCTTTAAGGGTAGCAGAAGGGAAAAGAGTTCCAAGACACGCTGTTATTGAGGAAAGGGAATCAGACAAAGCCCAGGTTACCCCCCATGGTCAGCTCAACCGGCACAGCTGTGTGTGCTTGTAAGAGCCTGGCACTGAATGCCCTGAGCAGGAAGGCTTCAATATCTTCTGGTGACACCATCTCACCTAACAGGGGGGCAAAAGCAATTCTGATTGCTCAGCAACCACTGGATCACTTCTTAAGGTATTTCTAAAAGGAGTAATTAATATGAAAGGCATTGTGGAAGCAACAGACTCAGAGAGCAGAACTCATTTTCCAGGAAAGATCCTCCAGGGGGTTATGGCAGCTTTAGGAATACAATGGGACCTCCAGAACCCCTGGCACCCCCAGAGCTCACGCTGGGTACAAAGAATGAATGGGGATGGAAAGAAACACCTTTGGAAGCTGGGGATAGAAACGAAGATGCCATGGGTACGGCTTTTGCCATTGGCTTGGGCAAGAAGAAGAGCCAGACCCAGGGCAGATATTCAATCATTTCCCCTTGCAATTGATCTCAGGAATTCCTTACCCTGGGAATTCTCCACCTAGTGCAGGGTGGAGATAAGGGATGCACAGTTAAAGCAGTCTGTGGCCAGAATCCTGTCTCTGGTGCCATCTCTCCCCCAGGAAGCTGGGCTGGCACAGTGCCTGCCTTGGCACTTTGCTGTTGCCAACATCCCAGCAGGACATCGGCTCCTGCCTAAGGAGTGCAGAGCAGCACCACTGGTGGCCAAGTGGCGTGGCCCGTGCCAAGTGGCCCCGAGGCCAGAAACAGCCGCCAGCACAGCTGAGCACGGGGGACCCCTCAGCCTCGGCTCCAGGTCTCTGCAGCCCCGGAGATTTGCACTTCCCGCCTGCAGCAGGAGGATGGGAGGCCCCCACTGAGCCTGCACTGAAGGCAGCGCAGCAGCAGCCAGGGCTCCACAGCGGGGCAAGGCCCTGGGCCTGCCCACACATCCTCTGCTGAAATCCTCGGCCTGGCCACCCTCCTTTGGCAGCTCCAGCCACCGGGGACAGCCCTTGCTGCCACTGCTGCAGCTTCAGCGCTCTCTGGGCCTGCCCTGCCACAGCTGCTGGGCAAGAGCACGGCACAATTCCACTCTGGCTCTCACTTACACTCACACACTGCCCTGCCTGCCATGGCATTGATGGAAAATACACCAGCTCATAGACTTTAACATTGTTAACCTTTGATTTCTCTACTCTGGCTTGCTTTGCCTTGGCCCTGGGGAAAGAAATGTTAAAGGTTTTGCTAAGGGATGTTGCACCACTCAATGGAGATGAGTTTAACACCTCAACACACTGGGAATGGCCCAAAAGATACCCACCAAGATAACACCCAGCAGCAAAACATCAACCCCAGCAGCAAAAAGCAACCAACACCTACCCCAGACACTGCCAGGGCTGCAGACACCTGGTCTGCAAAAGGCTGAGAAGGAAATCCAGCACTTCCCACCTCATTAACAGCAGAAGCAAAGAAATCCGGGGCCACGAGGAAACCAAATACTAAAAACTGCACAGCCTGAAACTACGTAACATTTAACCAGTGGATTTAGACTGGTTCAGACTGTATCAAGTTCGGGAAAAATCGAGTAAAACCCACGTGTCATGGAACGGTTTTCTCTGCACACCCGGGCTTTGTGGGGATGGAATGATTTCTGCAGCACATCCTGGCCAGAATTAAGGAATGCCTTGACTCTTCCACTAAACATAGTGGTAGAGTTTTTCTTTTTTCCTGCAGTTTCAGTGCAAAGTTTATAGCATTGGAGTATTTTTTGTAATAATCCTACTTCTATATTGCCGGTTGGGTTTGGTCAGGGATGTGAGAATGAGTTTTTACTCCGAGGAGAAGGAGAAGAAAGTTAATTGCTTTGGAATTTTTTGTCTGTGTTTTATGTGGCTCTTAGAGATACCAAAATTTTGGTCTGCGGTTTTCAACGTTCACCTTAAGGCTGCACTTCGCAAAACTAGAAGAGATTTAAATGTGACCCTTTTACCCATAAACAGTAAACAGATGATCTGAAGGAAAAAAAAAATCAGCTGGTTGTGGGGGGGCCACATGTGAGGCTGCTGAAGCTGCTCTGGAAGAGAAGCTGCATTCCAGGCACCCAAGGAGGAGCTTTAGAAATGCAAATCAGCACTGCTGGGGCAGAGTGGGGACAATGTACCTGGCTCTTCTTGCCTGGGGCAGGAATTGGCTGATTCCCTCTGCCCCTCACCCCAAGCTCTGCCTGCTTGCACAGATGGAATCTGCACGGCTGAAGGCAGAGCCCCTGGTGAGGATCTGACTCTGAAACAGAAATGGCTGAGGCTGCAAAGGGAAACAGCAAATGGAGAATGTTGTGAAAACTTCACTAAAATAAGGGGGAGATCATCCCCCTGCCCACTCCAACATCTGCTGTCACTGTCTGTGCTGTACAGGGTGTATCAGAGCACTGGGGCTTTTGCTAGAACAAGTCCAGGGAAATTAGTTGGAATTCAAGTATTTGATGATGTAATTAGATAAATGTGGTCATTCATGCAGCCCCGGCTGCAGGGAGCACCCAAAAATGGGAAAAAGATGAAGGGCCACCAGAAAAAATTCTACAACACCATGGACCAGCCCCTGGGAACCCAAACCAATTCATATCAGGAAGCAGAGAACCCATTTATCATTTCAATGGCATCATTAGATTAAAAGCTGTCCTCAAAAGAAGAACCAACCAGACAGCTCCAGCTCTTGACCTTCCTGCCGACCAATCCACTGAAAGAGGAACACAACATTTCACATGGGGATGAGATCAGATTATCTGTGAGCAGAAAAAAAGGGAGTTTGTGCCAAACCAAATGGCTCAAACTGCTGTGGGCAAAGAGATGACAAAGGAAAAGTGCTGAAAAAGATAACAAAGGAAAAAGGAGAGCCGTTTATGTATTGGTCCATACATGGGAAGGACGGGAATGGGACATGATTTCGTGGCTCCCCGGCACACCAGGGGTTAAACGAATGCTGCTTCTCCTCTTCTGTGCCGCAGCAACTCTCATCTTTTTACCATGCTCCACACCTTGGCAGTGCAGCTCATCCAGCAGCTGAGCCAGGGGATGCAGGCGGCAGCCAGGCCTCCTGATCCACAAAGGGCTACAAAAGGACAGGGAATGAGGGCACCGAGAATAATCCCAAAACCAAAGAGGACCCGGGAAGAACAAAACAGAGTCAAGGAGTGAATCTGCCTGGAGAGAGAGCCAGGCACTTGTAGATAAGGAAGTAACGGGGGAAAACCATCAGTTCCAATAAATTTCACAAATTGAGCCAAACAATTTCTCAAAGTCCCACTAAATTCCCGAACTTCCAGGAGAACAAAGGCTTAAGAGAGCCATGAATATCGGCTGGTATACAAAAGGAGGGTGCATATTAACGAGGACAGGCAGCAGGCGCATCGGGAAGTCTGAACCTTCCAAGGACCTCAGCCCGTGGGCAAAGGCAGAGGGAGATGCGGCCGGGAAAATGAGGATAAAAAGGAGGCTGCGGACTACAACCATGGCAGAGAGCGCACGGCAAATGCCCCGCGGCCTCTCCCCCTGCTCGGCAAGAAAGTCACTTTTACAGGACTCCTCGCTCTCCTCCGGCCACAGAAACCTCCGGCGACGGGAATTTCCCCGCACGCTCCCGGCCGCGGGGCAGCCCCCTCTGTCCTACCCACAGCAGCCGGGCCGAGCCAGCGCTGCTCCGGCAGCGGCTCCTGCCCAGGCCCCGGCGGGAAGGAGACCGCGGGCAGCCGCTCCCGCCGCGCCCTCAGCCCGGGGCCAGCACGGGCCGGACACGGCACCACCGACCCGCCGCAGCCCCCTGCCGCCCCCTCCGCCCGCAGCCAGCCCCGAGCCCCCGCAGAACCCAGCGCGGCTCCCACCTGCGCCGGGGCCGCCTCCGAGCTCCGCCGACGCCGCCTCACCGCGCTCCGGCCGCTGCCGCCGCTCCCGGGCCCGCACAGACGCTCCCGGCGCCAATGGCGCCGCTGCCCGCCCACGGCCGCCCTCAGCCCGCCGCCGGGGCCGTGCTGCGCCCCGCTCCCACCAATCAGCGCGCCGCAACCGCGACTGACGGCACCAGCGGCCAATGGCAGCGAGCTGGGGGCGGGCTCTGCGCACGGCCCAGACTCGCCCCGCGCTCTCAGGGCCCCCCGCGCTGCGTGAGGGCAAAGCCGGAGATGAGGAACAGCCCCGGGACGGGCCCGGGCCCGAGGCGGGATTGAGCTGCCCACACAAACAAACTTCTCCGCACCTCCCGCCACGGCTTTCCCGGCCCTGCGCCTTCCGTGCCTCCGGCTCTGCGGGAAGCCCGGGAGCCTCCCTTCTCCTGCCCCTCATTAGTGCATCGGTGCTTCGCTTTGATTTCCCCCAAAAAGGGAAACCTGCCCAAAGCCCTGTGGGTGAGCGGGGGAGGGGAGAGATTTCTGGCAGAAAACTCCAAAGCCTCAAAGCAGCATGAGAAGTCAGTGCAGAGCCTTAAATGCAGCTTTCTCCACGCCTCCCTGCTCCCAGCTGCACCTCCTCCCCCGGCAGGGCAGGAGACAGGGAATGGGGCCGTGCTCAGCTCATCCCCCGCGGCTTCTCCCTCTGCTCAGGGACAGGAGTCGTTCCCTGCTGCACCCTGCGCTCTCTCCCAGCCGAGACTTCTCCAGGAACTTCTCCGAGCCGAGTCCATCCCCTGGGGCACAGCCCCCTCCAAGTGCTGCAGCGTGGGTCACTGTGCCACGGGCTCGGTCCTGCCAGGCCAGGCTGCTCCAGCGGGGCCCCTCTGCCCACGGGGTCACAGCCTCCTCTCAGGCATCCCCGAGCTCCAGCCTGGCTCCTCCAGGGGCTGCAGGGGGATCTCTGCATCCCCACGGACCTGCAGGGGGATCTCTGCATCCCCATGGACCTGCAGGGGGATCTCTGCATCCCCACGGACCTGCAGGGGGATCTCTGCATCCCCACGGACCTGCAGGGGGATCTCTGCATCCCCACGGACCTGCAGGTGGATCTTTGCATCCCCACGGACCTGCAGGGGGATCTCTGCATCCCCACGGACCTGCAGGGGGATCTCTGCATCCCCATGGAGCTACAGGGGGATCTCTGCATCCCCATGGACCTGCAGGGGGATCTCTGCATCCCCATGGGGCTACAGGGGGATCTCTGCAGCCTTATTGTAATATATGTTATGGAATAATTCGTGCTTATGTAAAATATACATCAAGTCAGTTGTGCTTGTACAAAAAGATTCTTAAAGTTTTAAAAGGCCAGAAGCAGCAGCCGGGGCTGCAGAAACCACAGATGACAGAGAAAGAAAGACCTAATTTACAATTGAAAAAACGTGTCTTTGTGCAGAGATGGGCTCTTTCCGGGGGCAATCGAGGAGGCACCCAATGTGAAAAACGCATAATATATGGCTCTTTGCGCAGAGTTACTGTATGTATTATGTTAGTTTGATTCGTAGTGCTGTATTAGCATTTTAATAGCATGGTAAATGTAGTTTTGTAGTTAAAATGAAGCTTTAGTAGTTAAAATAGAAACTCCTTATGTGTTTTGTTTCTTATTTTAAGGAATGAGAGACTCGCTTTGACGTAACCATCACAGAACTCCTAAATCTTCCAGAGAAGAGGAATTTATGGCTTTCTTGTCAGAAGAAGCTAATTTCTTCAGGCCTTGCCATGGGGATTAAAGGAGACAGTTGGCATATAACAGACAAGAGTTTCTTGTTTTAAATAGAATGTATGCATAACCATGAAGGATCTATGAATATGGAATAGTGTAGTTTTAAGGGTGATTCCTTTGTTCACAAGGTATGCTTGTTGTGGCTTAAGTGCCCGAGAGCTCCGGGCTGGAGCGGAGGGGCTGCGGGAGGAGGAGGAGGGACAGGAGGAGCGGCGGGAGCAGGAGCGGGAGAATCCCGCCGCTCGCACCGCCCGCACGCCGGGGCTGCAGCACCCCCTGCCCCGCCAGCATCGCCCCAGCCCCGAGCCGCAGGGCAGGGGGAGGCCGAGCTCGCCCCGGCTCTATCGAGGGGTCTCCGGGAGGACTTTTCTGGAGAGCGCTCGGAGCCGGCAGATGCCGAGCCCCGGATCCCTCCGGGCTCCCCAAGAGGAGCTTTTTCGGGGTGAGAGGAGCTGTGATCGCCCCTCGGAGGGTCCCGGGGGACCACGCGGGGCTGGCCCGGTGCTGACAGGGCGGGACATTGGTTTTGGGGATCCCCGTGAGAGCCGGGGCTGCGGAACGTGGGACCCCCGGGGCGGCAGAGGGGAAGGGGCGATACCGGAGCTGCGGGACCCCCGGCAGCCGGAGATGAGGCGGGGACGGGACCCCTGAGCCTGGCAGGGCCTGTCCTGGGGTGACCTCACGATGCTCGAACCCCCATTGGTCCGTTTGGCCCCGAAATGAGTTCTGCACCTTCAGGGCTGGTTCTGAGAGCGAAGAGGGGGAGGAAGAAGGAAGAAGCGCGCAGTTTGTTTTCAGGAACTGCACTCACCCCTCCACATTCCGGCTCCTGGGCTGCTGAGATGCCTTAAGGAGCTGGGACAGAGGCCAGACGGAGCCAAGAGGAATAAAGAGGATATTTATTGAAGTGCCTTCAAAGGCCGCACCCCGGCAGTGCCGGAGCCATGGTCGGGGCTCTGCTGGGATGGGTCCGAGATGGAAGCAAAAGAGGGCTTGGTCATGAGTTCTCACATTTTAATAACTCTTAGTCCATTTGCATACAGGATTTAACAGCTCAATTAATAGCTTCAAATTATGACATTTCATCCTCCTTGCTTGCCTGCCCTATGTTTTCCTGTCGTTTGTGCTTTGGGCCTGAAGTTTGAAGAGATTGTCCTTGACTCTCCAGCTAGAACAGGATTGTTTTGTCTTCACCACCCTGTGAAAAGATCCCAGGAACACTTAATCTAAAGCTAGAAGCTGCACACTGAAACAGAACAGAAAAACTTAAACCTGAGGTATCAGTTGTCTGCCAACAGACAGCAGGACAGAGCTCTCCTTTGCTTTTAGTTAGTTTTTAGCTCGCTGAGGCAGAGAAGTTCCCTGGGCTGTGGTTTTTCTTTTTCTTTGGAGCTGTTTAAACCTGCTCTGGACTGAACACCAGAAGAGCACCAGCAGCTCACACCTGTGGCCCACCGGGCTGGGCCTGGGCCACGGAGGGACTGATCAGAGCCTGAGTGAGCCGAGCTACAGCCCACGGAGGGACTTTCTGAGTTTGTCATCTCTTTTGGAGCAACAACAGGTTTTATTGTTTAATATTGTTCATGTTTTGTGCTGGTGAATGCTTTGCCTGTTAAATAAACAGGTTTTTTCTACTTTTCTCCAAGGAAATCTTTTCCCAAACTGGTTGGGGGAGAGGCCACTTGAATCAGCTTTCTAGAAAACCCTTTGGGGGTTTTCTCCCAAATTTGCCCTAAACCAGGACAGGGTGGTGGGGAGAGGGGGGACCCCCAAGTGCCTGGACCGGGGGGAGGCTGGAGAGGGGGACCCTTGTACTGCAAAACCCCCCAGCATCCCTAAGCAGGACCCTGGAGAAGGGGGATCCCCAGGGCCCATGAGGATCCCCAGCAGCCCTGACACGGGGGACACCAGAACCTCAGAGGGATGAGACTGGAAATGGAACACTCCTGGTGGCTCTTTTTGATCCACTCGTGATTTTTGGAGTTTTTTATGGACACCAGGAGACTTCTGGAGATGGATTTGGGCAGGAGGAATCCCCACCCCAAGGTGTTCACACCATTTTTTCCCCCACACCAGGATTTCCCACTCCCAAACTTTGGCTGGATGGAGGAGGAGGCTGTAAGGAAAATGCCCTGGGACACTGAGGCAGGTGAGAGGAAGTCAGTGCCCCTTTCCCCCTCTCTCCTGTTCCATCTCCCAGCCCAGCACAGCCCCCGGCTGCAGGACAGCCCCGCTGCCGGTGCCCTCCTGCCGGGGACGCACTGGGGGGATCTCCTTGCCCTTCCCTGTGGCACGGAGGCAAATCCCATCCTCTCCTTGTCCTTCCTCCCCCAGAGCAGGAGCTGAGGATGGAGAGCAGGGAGGACAAATCCCTCCAGCAGAATATCGTGGAAGAGGATGTTTTGAGTGGCTCCATGGCTGAGGAATCGAATGGGGAGGAAAAGCCACGGAGATCCCACAGGAGGAGGGGCTGCAAACGCAGATCACCGGGATCTGAGGAGGAAAGACCCACCCTGTGCCGGGGAGGTGGGCAGAGTTTCAGCCAGGGATCAGAGCTGGTGGTCCAGGAACAGCCTCATGACAGGGAGAGGCCCTACGAGTGCTCAGAGTGTGGGAAGAGCTTCAGGAAGAGTTTCAACCTGA
The DNA here is from genome assembly GCF_048771995.1 of Taeniopygia guttata. Taxonomy (NCBI): domain Eukaryota; kingdom Metazoa; phylum Chordata; class Aves; order Passeriformes; family Estrildidae; genus Taeniopygia; species Taeniopygia guttata. Next base: position 3,109,889 of record NC_133062.1, read on the forward strand.
TCTGCCACCAGAGGATCCACACTGGGGAACGGCCTTACGAGTGTGGGGAGTGTGGGAACAGCTTCAGCCACAGGTCTGACCTGATTGTCCACCAGAGGTTCCACACTGGGGAGAGGCCCTACGAGTGTCCCCGGTGTGGGAAGAGGTTTCACACCAGCTCCCATCTCCTTGTACATCAGCGGATTCACAGACAGGAGAGGCCCTTCCGCTGCCCCGACTGCGGGATGAGCTTCAAGCACAACTCCACCCTCGTCACCCACCGGCGCATCCACACCGGGGAGAGGCCCTACAAGTGTCCCCGGTGTGGGAAGAGCTTCTCAGACCGCTCATTCTTTACCCGGCACCAGCGGAGGCACCGGTAAGGGAAGCCCTGCGAGAACCCCACCTGCAGGAAGAGCTTCGTGCGCTGCTCCAGCTCCATCCCCATCAGAGGACCCACCCTGGTCAAAGCCCTGGTGACCCACATTCCCTGTGATACACAGAGGGAAGTGGCTGCTGTTCCTTTTATTTTGCCTCTTATTATCTTTTATCTTCCTCCCTTCAAAACACAGAAAATTGGGGTTAAAATCAACAAATTCATCAAAAGCATCTAAAGCCTCACATTTTACTTCTGTTTTGAGGAATCTTGGGTTCCAGGAGATATCTGTGAGGATATAGGGGAGTTTGGGGGCTATTTGTTTTAGTTCTCTTTATTTCTTGGCACTCCAAAAGATGAGAGGGACTGATCTGTCTGCTCAAATCCACTCAGTGCCACTAAAAACTGCTGAATCGCACCCCAAAATTACTCGATTCCACCGCCTCTCAGGGTGAAATTGGGTTGGAAGGGGATTGGGCAATGCGGGATGCAAATCAGGAGGGTGAGATGAGCATTGGGTGGGGCGGGATGGGTGGGATGGGGATTGGGAGGTGTGAAATGGGGGAAGTACAGCTTGGGAAGGGGTCTTGATGTGCAGGAGGGGTCGCATGGGTAGAGGTTGGCATTTGGGAGGTGGGGTGAGGTCTGGAATGAGACAGCCAAAGTTTGGGGGTGATTAAGATAGGGGGAGCCCATTACTGAGTGAGTGTTTGAATAGTCTACATTCATGAGGAGCTGCTGGGGTATCTCACATTCCTGAGGAAGTTTTGGGGCACTCCCCAGCTCTTGGGAAGCTTCCTGAGAGCAGCTCCATGGAGCCCCATGGCCAGGGGTGGTTGTCATGGGCCTGAGCTCAGAGCAGTGCCAGAGTCCATTGCCTCGGTGCTGAGAGCAGAGAAATGATGAATGGCCCCAGACATCTCCAGTGTGTGTGTGTGGAGGCCTGTGAGCTTACTGGGGAGAGGGCAAAAGCGATCCCCTGGAGAAATGCACCTTAGACTCTGGGCATTCCTCACAGCTCAGGGTGAGGACAGAAGCTTCCCCCATGGAGCTCTGCAGCACTGTGTTAATTTGTCCCAGTTCTGTCCCTATTGGCCCGTTGGCCTTTCCTACCCCTTTTACCCTGATATGTTCATGTTCTAGCAAGTTCTCCCTTCCCTATTTTCCCATTGGTTTATGTGCCCACCTATCAACCCTGCCATTCCCTATTAGTCCCTTTCCCTGTGTACCACCCCTAAACCCTGAGATCCCTGACGCTCTCCTCCAGCCCCTCTTTTCCCATATTTACACCCTAAACCCTCCTTTGTCTTTGTCTTTAACCCCCAGAGCCCTGGAGCGTCAGACCCTGATAAACCCTCGTTGGAGCTCCATGCCTGGGCCCTCCCGTGTCCTCACTGCCGAGCTGCTCCGTGTGTGTGTGTGTGTGCTGGGCTCCCGTGGCTCTGCCCGTTAGCACAAAACACTCCCAGGGAAAGTTGTGCCGCCACCACCACAGACTGACAGTGTCCCTGGGGACCAAGAGGCCACTGTGACACTGTGGGACCAAGGAGAGCATTGCTGCCCTGCCAGACCTCATGGAACCAAGGATCCACTGTGACACTGCAGGGCCTTGGAGACCACGGTGACATTGTGACACTGCAGGGCACAAGGATCCAAGGGACTTTGTGACACCAAGGGGTCCCATGGAACCAAAGGGACATTGTGACACTGGGAGGCCCCATGGAATCATGGAGACCACTGGGACACTCTGGGGCCTCATGGAACCGTGGTGACACCAAACTGGCTGGGAATGTTGATCTGCTGGAGGATAGGAGGGCTCTGCAGAGGTCCCAAACCCAACAAGGTGAGGTTTAACAAGTCCAAGTGCCGGGTCCTGCACTTTGGCCACAACAACCCCTGCAGTGCTCCAGGCTGGGGACAGAGGGGCTGGACAGCAGCCAGGCAGAAAGGGACCTGCAGGGACTGATGGACAGCAGGCTGGACATGAGCCAGCAGTGTGCCCAGGTGGCCAAGAAGGCCAATGGCTCCTGGCCTGGATCAGGAATGGTGTGGCCAGCAGGAGCAGAGCTGCTGTGCCAGCACTGATCTGCCCCCAGCTCTGCACACAGACATTGCTGCTGCAGCTCCAGAGAAGGCAACAAAAGGGCATCTCTGCAGAAAACTCTGCTGGGAATTCCTTTAGTTCCTTGAAAGCCACCGAGAGCGCAGCCCCTCATTGACAGTCTGTGGGCACAGGGAAGGTGAAGAGAAACAAAAGGATAAATGGCACAATGACATTTCTTTCTAATATGGAAAACATTAAAATGTAAAACAAAGAAAAAGAACCTTCAAAACTAAACCAACAAGAAGTATCAAAGATGACTTTTATTACAAGTGATTTGCAGAAATTGGCCAGCAGTTTAATGTTTCTGAAAGTATCCAGTCATCAGTCTTCACACTGCAGCCTTGAGCTCCTGGTTCCTGAGGCTGTAGATGAGGGGGTTCAGGGCTGGAGGCACCACTGAGTACAGAACTGACAGGGCCAGATCCAGGGATGGGGAGGACATCGAAGGGGGCTTTAGGTAGGTAAATACACCAGTGCTGATAAACAGAGACCACGGCCAGGTGAGGGAGGCAGGTGGAAAAGGCTTTGTGCCGTCCCTGCTCAGAGGGGATCCTCAGCACAGCCCTGAAGATCTGCACATAGGAGAAAACAATGAACACAAAACAACCAAATCCAAAACAGACACTAACAGCAAGAAACCATTGTTCCCTGAGGTGGGATTTGGAGCAGGAGAGCTTGAGGATCTGTGGGATTTCACAGAAGAACTGGCCCAGGACATTGCCATGGCACAGGGGCAGGGAAAATGTATTGGCTGTGTGCAGCAGTGAATAGAGAAAGGCACTGGCCCAGGCAGCTGCTGCCATGTGGGCACAAGCTCTGCTGCCCAGGAGGGTCCCGTAGTGCAGGGGTTTGCAGATGGACACGTAGCGGTCGTAGCACATGATGGTCAGGATGGAAAGCTCTGTTCCAATGAAGAGCATAAAGAAAAAGAGCTGAGCAGCACATCCTGTGTAGGAGATGGTGCTGGTGTCCCAGAGGGAATTGTGCATGGCTTTGGGGACAGTGGTGCAGATGGAGCCCAGGTCGCTGAGGGCCAGGTTGAGCAGGAAGAAGAACATGGGCGTGTGCAGGTGGTGGCCGCAGGCTACGGCGCTGATGATGAGGCCGTTGCCCAGGAGGGCAGCCAGGGAGATGCCCAGGAAGAGGCAGAAGTGCAGGAGCTGCAGCTGCCGTGTGTCTGCCAGTGCCAGCAGGAGGAAGTGGCTGATGGAGCTGCTGTTGGACATTTGCTGTGGCTGCACATGGGCACCTGTTCATGGAGAAAGGACAGGGACAAGTCAGAAGAGGCTGCTTGGAGCCAAACCTGGGCCATTCCCTGCAGCCTGTCCTGTTGGGACTCACCCACCCTTGTTCCTGCTCTGGGAAAACCTTCACCCAGGTCCCTGCCTGAGCTCCAGTTGTGCTGGCTGAGTGTGCCAGGAGCAGCCAGGCCTGTGCGTGGGGGCTCTCGAGGAGCCATCCCTGCCCCAATGCCCTGGGTTTGTGGCCATGTGGCAGAGGGACAAGCCTGGATATTTAGGAGCTGGGCGCTGCAGAGGTGGTGTTGCTGCTGTCCAGGGCTGAGGAGTGGCTGAAGGCCCTTTGGGAGGCTCCCAGCAGAGAGACTGACCACCCAAAGTCACAGTTCTGGAGTCTCTGTAAATGTTCAAACATTCCTTTGATGATCCTGTATTTCTCTTTCTGCTCAAAATGTTCTGTGATTCTGGGATTACAATTCCTGTTCTGCTTCTCTCATCCCGCTGTTGTCTATAATCAAAAGAGAAAAAGTCCCTTGCAACAGTGGTGGAAGAATAAAGTCAAAACCAGACCTTTATTGGAAGCTTTCAGGTGTCCCAGTGGGGATGGAACACGCCCAACCCCTGATTTCAGCAATTCATTAAGGTTGATAATTAGGATATTTAACAGGAACATCCAATAGGAGATTCGGTTGCCCCAGTTACACACCCCTGGCTCAATCCATTGGAGTAATTCCAAGGGCTTTTTTGTACGTTTTTGTTATGACTGCTCACATTGTGGTCAAAAATGAAAATGTTCTTCTCCCTGATTATAATGTCCGCTTCCTGAAAATAAGACTATCCAGTAATTCAGGAATATATTTAGACAGCATATTGTTTGAAAAACTAAGAGATACTAAAGTCAATCAAGGATTGCAGTAATATGAGTACATAATAGAAGTTTAATAGAGTTAAATAAGAGTTTAATAGAGTCAACTAAGGATTATAGATTTATAATTATATCATAGTAATTTACAGAGCTACAAATATATGAAAAGCAAAAATCTTATTGTCACCACCCCAGCTTTCCCATCCTGCTCCAAGCAGGAAATTGAAAACACTCTCAGGAAATCTCCTGACCTTTACAGCAATCCCAGGCTTACCTACTTTGGGAAGTGTCCTCTGGAGCTGTGCCCAGGCTGGTCTGGAGCTGGGAGCAGCCCTGCCCCACCCAGCCCCTCTCAGCAGCAGCACCTGCCCTGCTCAGGGTGGCTCCTTCCCCCCACAGCTCCTGGCCAGCGCTGGGAGCAGCTCCAGGGCCGGCTGAGAGCTGTCCCTGGCAGGCAGCAGAGTCCCTGGCCCAGCACAGCGCCCTGGGCTGCAGGACCCTGCTCTGCAGGACAGCCCTGGGCACCCCTGGCTGCTCTGCACAGGAGACGAGCAGAGAATGCACTCACAGGGTCTGTGGGCATTGGGATGTTCCAGCTTTAGGAGATCACTCCAGGAGCTGCAGCTGCATTGTCCTGCAGCCAGAGGTTCCTGTGCCAAGGGCTGGCAGTGATTCTGCCCCAGGCACTTCTCAGCCCCTTCCCAGCCCTGACTGATTGAAGCTCTCTGTGCCTCTGTGCTGTGCCCGGGCTGGCTGCAGGCAGTGCCCCAGCCCCGCTGGGCTGGGAGAAGAGCTGCTCAGCAAGAGAAATGTGCTTTTGAAGCTCTCCTTGGTTACCAGGATCACGCTCTGTGCCAGGAGCCCGGCCCAGCTCAGCAGCACAGACACAGCACAAGGACTTTAATGACCCTCTGGGGCTTTGTGCTCAGGCCCTGAACATCAGGCCCTGGGAGGGAGCTGCAGAAACCTCTCCAGAACTCCAAGTCAGAATCCAACTCCAAAGTTTCTTGGACTTTTAATGGGTCCCACTGAGGGACACGACTGAGAAAGTGTCCCCAGGCCCCAGGCAGAGCAGAGAACTGGAGGCACTGATGACAGGTGGGCACAAAGAGAAGCCAAGTCTTGGTGCCCTGGGGCACAGCAGGGTCTGTGCCACAAAGGGCTGTGAGGAGACACCTTGTCCTGAGGCCCTGGGGCCTCCTGGCACAGCCCCAGCCAGGCTGGGCACTGTCACCCCCTGGTCCTGCCCTCAGCATCCCCCCCTAGCCCACATCCCAGTGGCCTCAAGGATCTGCTGGAAGGAGTCCCTGAGGAGCCTTGGTCAGGAATGGCCCTGGGGACTCCTTCATGCTCCCAGGGACTGCAGGTTTTTCAAAGGACTTTGGCTTTTGCTTTTGCCTTGGAGTGTCTGAGAAGTTTGTGCAATCCTGGCCTCCAATTATCTGCTGTAATTAGTCCCTGGAGAGGCTTTGTTGATAACAACACTCAGTGGGGCTCATTAATGCTTCAAGGTACTTCAGTTCTTTTAAGGTACTTGGTGTTTCCCATTTGATCCAGACTCTGTGAGAGGTATGTGCAATCATGGCCCCAATTATCTGCTTTAACGAGTCCCTTGAGAGCTTTGTACTGACACTCAGTGGGGCTCATTAATACTTTGAGATACTTAACTCAAAGTAGGGTACTTTGGATTTTGCTTTCCACACTGAGAGGTTTTTGTGCCATTTTGAGTCTCTGAGAGGTTTTTGTGCCATCCTGGCCTCCATTTCTCTCCTCCAAGGAATCAATGAGGAGCCTCTGTTGGGAATGGACTTCAGTGGATCCCATTAATTCTTTGAGACACTTTGGGTATTTCCTCTGACTTTGACTCCTGGAAAGATTTGTGCCATCTCCTCTCAGGCCCTGAGGTTCCAGGGCTCAGTTCCAAATGCACCACGGGGCTCATTAGTATCAACAAGTCCTGACAAACCATGGCTCTGCCTTGATTTTCATCTTGTCTGGGGCAGTTCTTCAGGAAGTTCTGTAGTAGTTTTGGTTCATCATTTTGTGATTTCTCGGCCAATGCATCAATTAGTGTGGTGGGTTCAGTGTTGGCTAATTACCAGTGCACTCACTAGAATATACTTACTCATTTCCCTCTGTGAGATAGGATTAGGAGAAAGGCAAACTGGGATCAAAACTGTAAAAGGGTGTAGAGAAAAGTTTATTAACAGTAGCTAAAAGAAAGAGTAATAAGAATCAGAGCAAAACATTGAGACCACTTCCTCTCTCCTTATAACCTGACAATATAAAGAGACAAAACCTAAATTTTTCTGTCAGTTTTCCACCTCTAGAATAGTCGTTGTTCAGTTCACTTAGGGAGAGAAGTTCCTCTTGCTAATGTTATGGAGACTTCTCCACAAGAAAACAGTTATCTCATGGCTTTTCATTTCCATGAATAACAGCTGCCTTGGAAAATCTGCAGTCGTGAAGTCCCTCCCATTTTTTCACAGCCTTTTCCACAGCTGTGTTCGTGAGCCATGTCAACTTCTGGGGTTTTAGTTTCAACATGAGCTGTTTAAGAGCAAAGATTCTCTTCATCTATTTCTGAAATCATCTTCATCTCTGGGAACAGAGGTCTTCTTCTTCTCTCCCTGAGGGCACAGGGTCTCATCACTCTTCTCTTTTTTCTTTTCAAGCTTCTCATGGGATCACAGCTACTGCAACATTTGCTTCCTTTAGCATGGAGACCTTTGCTGAAACAAGTCATCTCCCCATACTTTTCAATGCGTTATAGCGAAAAAGAGAATCTGATGTATCAATGACATCCTTCTCCATAGCTTAGCAGAGGATTTCAGCCCCAAGATCAAGGCATCTCCTCATCCCTCCCATCTGGGACTCAACTTCCACTTCACTGACCTCAGTTTCTTCACGTTTCCCCTCTGTGTGCCTGCCCTGTGTCCTTTTCTCTCACTGCAGGGAGGATGGCAGCACTGGCAGAGTCAATATCTGCCCGGGGCTGCAGATGGTTCCGTGAGCCCGGCCGGGCTCGGTCCTTGCGGCCGGAGCTGTTTTCCCATGGAGGTTTCTGCAGCGGCTGCGCTGGGGCTGTGTCAGGCTGGGCCGCGCTGGGGCAGGCCAGGATCTCAGCAGCCAGGCCAGAGCCCAGCAGCAGCACGGCCGGGGCCGATGGCTTCTCCTCCCCTGCCCGCTGGCTGCGGGCGAAGCCCAAGGGCGGCAGAGCCTTGGCCGAGCCGGCCCGGCCCGGGGCTGCTCCTGGGGCCCGGCGGATCCCGGCTGGGCCCGGGCTGGCGGCGGGGCAGGGCTCGGCAGCGGCCAGATGTCAGCACCGGCAGCCACGGCCCGGCCTCGGCCCCGCGGCCTCCCCTGCCCTGCCCGGCAGCCGATGGGGCCTGGCGGCTCCCTGGGAAGGGGCCCGGCCCCACGGCAGGAGCCGCCCGGCCCCACGGCCGAGACGGGGCTGGGCCGGCCTTGGCACCTCTTTGGGGCCAGAAGGGAGAGAGATCCAGCCAGGCTTTCTCATCTTCAACTTGTGTCTGCACAGAGGCGTCTGCAGCTTGCTTAGTGGTTTAACAGATTGTCAGTTCTAGAAGCTAATTACTGATTGGTTTTTTTTGTCAGACACTGAGGAAACTGCTAGCAGCTTCTCTCAGGACATCAGTTCTGTGATGTAAAACCACCACAGCAGCACAAAGCACAGAGCTCCTTTGTCCATATGTAGTCGTCATGTGCCCGAAGCCTCAGAACCCCTCCTTGGGAGATCTCTGGGCCCTCTCCAAGGTGTTTTCTGTTATGAACAAATCAGCCTGGCTGGGACACTTGGCTTGGGCTAAGTACTGACACTGAAATGTTAATTAGCTAATTGTTCCTGGGAATCACCTACCTCCCCCCACCCTCACTACCATTCTAGGACTGGGATGCAAAATAATCCAGTGGAATCATGGGAGGGGTTTTGTGTGGAATTGTGTTATTATATGTTTTATTATGTATAAGTTCATTCCATGTATCCCCCCGCGCTCTGTAGCGACCCCCCGGGTTTTCCCATCTCCCCCTGCGGTTTGCCTACCCGGGAAAGTGCCAAGTCACTGTGTTTACATCTCTCAGACCATCTGTCAGTCACGGGCGGGGTCAGCAGACGCCCTGGGACCCTCCACCTGTCCATCCCCCATTGGATGTGCCCCTGCACCCCACTGCCCTCAGATTCCCCGTGGCGTTACCCCATTGGCTGCCCCGGGTTTCCCCTGTTTGGTACTTAACCTGCGGGCTGGGGACGCCCCAGGCTTTTCTCTCGCCCAGCCCCGGTGTGCTGCCGCCCCGCAACCGCCGCCGCTGCTGCCGCTGCCTCAGGCGATCACCGCCGCTCCGCTCTGTGATCGCTGCCGCAGCCGCTCCAATCCGCCGCCGCCGCCGCCGCCCCTGTGGCACTCGCGCGTGTCTGCCACCGCGCCGCGGCCCCGCGTGCCACCTCTCCTGGTTTGCGGCCAGCTCCGGAGCGCGCTGCCCCGCCCCAGATCGGCAAGGCGGCCAGAACAAACTCCAGCGCGGCATGCCGCAGCTTTTTCGGTTTTTGCTTTCCCAACCAAGCCACAATAAACTGGGATTCTGCTACCGGGAAAAAAGTTTCTCTCCTTTTATTCGCCACGGGACTCGCCTCGCTCCCAGACCCACGTAGCACTGGCCGACGCCCACGTGGGCTCGCCGGAAAAGACGGAAATTGCCCGCGCTCTCCCCCCCCCATGGAGCTAGCTGGGACAAAAGGGGGGAAAAGAGAGCACTACGGCAGTTGTGGCGCCCAATGTGGGGCTTGGGAGCTCCAGGCCACAGACTGAGGACCCCTGAGCCCCAAGAGGCTGGTGGATTTACCTCGTGGACGTTACAACACCCTCGCAAGCTGCGGTTCTGTTTTAAGGAGCCAGGGCTTCCAGAGGGGTGGGACTGGCAGCTTTGGCTTGCACCGCTGAAGTTCGGTCCCCCCACGGTGAAAACTTCGCAGCTGGACTTTTCGTTTCCCCTTCGGACGTCGCTGGACCCGTGGTGAGTTACCGGGGTCCCCTGGGCTGGGTACGCCCTTCTCCTTTTGGGGTGGGTTTCTCTTTCTCCAACAAGGGGGTGATAAGATCCCACATTTTGTCTCCCGCTGCAGGGAGTGTGTAAGGGCAGGCTACCTAGCTTTCCGATAGAGGTATTTTTTTTTCTTTTGTTATTTTACCAGCCGCGAGGTTCGCGACACACTTTAACATCAACATAATGGGTGCAAAATTGTCTGTGTCGCACGAGAGAATTTATGTTCAAATCCTAGGAATTTTAGTTGGGGGAGGAAAGAGATGTAAAAAGTCAGACGTTAAGCGTTTTGCCCAGTGGCTTCTGCAGTCCTTCCAGGACATCTCGCAGGCAAATTTGTACCAAATTCAATTCTGGGACCGAGTTGAAAAAGAAATTGCTCAAAAGGACGACCAGTCCCTCTCGATTTTCATCCATCTGGCAATCCAATTGAGAAATATTGTCAAAAATAACTGCGAAGGGAAGCCAGAGCCACCCCAGGGCGAATGCTGCCCCCCAAGCCCCCCAAACTCCCTCTCCTATCCCTCTCTCCCTAGCCCGGGGATTCTCAGACAGGCATCCCGGCAAAACCAGCCGCAGGCAGATTCTGGCCTCTCTGTCAACCCCCAGGTTCCATCACAGGACAATGCTGGCATCGCCCTGCACCCTTCCGCCCCCCAAAATCCCTCTCTTTGTACAGCCCTGCCCCATAGTAGTAAAGTTGTAAGTTTTAAAACCCCAGATCCCTCTCCACAACCTTCCTTGGACCTTTCCCAAAATAATCCCCTTCCCTGTCCCAGGACACAAGATGGAGGGGACTGCATGGCATGCCCATCCCCCTCCCTCCGTGCTTTGTCTCCCAACAACCCCCTTCGCCCTACAGCCAACCCCTCCCACTGCCAAGACTTCTCCACCCCCCCTCCCCTCCACCCCCTTCTGGCACTTCCCCTAATGAATCATTCAGCAGTCCTCCCTCTGACCCCGCCCCTAGGGGTGAGGTAACACCAGCCACACCCCCTAGCCCTGGTCCTGCCTCCGCCCTCCGTTCCCACGACCTGCCCTCTGGTTCCCACGCCTCGATTCCCGAGGTGGGGGAGGAGCGGGGGGGGGGTGGAGGGGGGAAGCCGCGACCTGCCGCAATCCCCGCTTGCCTTTTCTGCTGCACCGGTCACCTACACCCTGCGGCAGAGGGGCAGACCCCTGGCACAGTGGGCCCCTATCCCACAGGCTGTGATTAGGGATGTTTGCAAAGCCCAAAAGGAGTTTGGCTGGGAAAGTGAATACTTTAGGGGGCTGTTAAAAGTCACAGTTTCCTCCAACGAGTACGTCCCTGCTGACATGCGCGCTCTGTTGTTGTGCTTGCTTACTCAAGCTGAGTTTTTGGCATGGGAATTCGCATGGAGGCGGGAGGTACGAGATGCATTACCCCAGCTTTGGGCAAAAGCTGAGACCTCCTCTGACACCGATGGAGGCATGTTAACCATTGATCATCTGTGTGGGATGGGGGAGTGGGACGTGGCAACAACACAGGTGGAAAAGATTCCAAGGGGGGCATTGGCAGCAACTGCCAATGCGGCAGAAAAAGCATTTTTTAAGTTAAAACCCCGTGGTCCTGTTGTTAACTGTTTTTCTATTGAGCAGGAGACACAGGAATCTTTCGTTAGTTTCATAGACAGGTTGTACAGGGCAGCTGAAGCACAGGTTCCAGAGGACGGATTGAGGCAAGGCATGGTGAAGTAAATCGCCCTGCAGAACGCCAATGAGGCCTGCAGACAGGCAATGCTGAGCCTGCCCCTCGACCCAGAGCCAACGCTCCAAGACATGCTGGACGTGTGCGCTCGAAGGGTCACCCTGCCTTCAAAAGACCCTCAGGGGACACCCCAAACGCCATCACGGAGAGTCTCCTTCGCCGAAGCCCACACACCACCTGTGGCTCCAGCTCCTGCATGCCGCTTCACTGGGCCACCACCCAAAGGTTACCATCCAGGACGGCCCTGCAACCTGTGCAATAAGAAAGGACACTGGGCATCTCACTGCCCCCTCAAAGAGGACTTCTTGCGTTTTAAAAACCAGCAGGAAGGGCAAGGTGCCTCCAACTCAGGGGGACATTCAAAAAACTGATTTCCCAGCGCAGTCCCTCCCTGCATGAGGACACAAATTTGGTGGGAAACATAACATCAGGGGGCAGGAGGGACAACACATTAGCATACCCACCTGAGGACAATAACTCTAACACCAAACATGACATTTCTGGAGTGCACAATAGGGGAACAACAGCTGGTGAACCAGCCTGCGTGGGAGGAGTCGGGAATTTCATCTCACAGGCATGGCTTGGTCGGGACCCCGACCATCCCAGGCCCATCCTTAACACCCAGTCCAACTTCTCTCCATACAGGTTGGCCCTAACCGAACCCCTACTGCTCAGGGACAGCAATTGGCACTTTGTCACGGTCGACACACAGGACCCAGGGACCTGGAGGAAACTCCACAGTAAGTACATTGTCCTTGGGGACACAAAATACACGCCACTCGACATCACTATCGCACCCAATCTAACATCTGCAAACCCTAAACATCTGGTGCTGTGGCTGCACTGTGCTCACCCGCCAGTCTACCTTCCCAAAGGGCAAATCATCACCCAAGCCATACCTGTATCTGGGACCCCCATCTACCCAGGAGACCTATGGATGAAAACCGCAGAGAAGATCTACGAGGTGTGTCAGGCCCAGGTAAATGGGAAGGATAGACCCAAAATTGAGTGTTACATATGGAATGGCGGTGAGCACAAGTGGCTTAACGGCCTCTTGGACGCAGGGGCAGATGTCACAGTCATTCCCTCACGGGATTGGCCGTTGCGTTGGGAGTTACAGGACGTGGCTGGACACATTCAAGGTGTTGGAGGGGCACAATTGGCAAAACAATCTAAAAACATCATCAAATTTGAGGGGCCAAACAGACAAACAGCTTACCTGCGTCCGTTTGTTCTGGATTACATGGAGCCCCTGTGGGGAAGGGACCTGATGGCCAAGTGGGGGGTCACATTGACCATTCCTACCCCCCAGGTTTTTCGGGTAGCGGTCACTGAGGAGCGTCCTACCCAAAAGTTGAATTGGCTTTCTGATGTTCCGATCTGGGTAGAGCAGTGGCCGCTCAATAAACAAAAATTAAAAGCGCTCCAAAAGCTCGTGGCAGAGCAACTTACCAAGGGACATATCCAAGAAACAACATCTCCTTGGAATTCCCCCGTCTTTGTCCTGAAAAAACCAGGCAAAGACGAATGGCGGCTGCTCCACGACCTCCGTGCCATCAACAATGTGATTGAAAATATGGGTCCCCTCCAACCAGGGATGCCGTCCCCCACAATGTTACCCAAAGATTGGGAATTGGCCGTAATTGACATCAAAAATTGCTTCTTTTATATCCCACTCCACCCTGAAGACACACCACGTTTTGCCTTCTCGTTTCCGTCCGTCAACCGAGAAGCCCCAGTGGAGCGGTACCATTGGCGAGTGTTGCCACAGGGCCTCAAATGTTCACCCACCATCTGCCAGCGGTACGTAGCTTCATTGCTGACCCCAGTCACAGAGGGCGTGATCATCCAGCATTATATGGATGATATCTTGATTTGTGCTCCCAATGACGATCTCCTTACACATGCGCTTAACCTGACAACCGATGCGTTGGTTGCTGCAAGGTTCGAGCTGCGAGAGGACAAAATTCAAAAGATGCCACCCTGGAAGTACCTAGGTTTGGAAATTACCAAGCGGTCTATCACCCCGCAAAAATTGGCCATCAAAAACAAAATTCGGACCCAAGCAGACGTCCAGCAGCTGTGCGGTTCTTTGAACTGGGTGAGGCCATGGTTAGGCATTACAAACAGAGACCTAGCCCCTCTTTTCGATTTATTGAAAGGGGGAGGGGGGCCGAGTTCTCCCAGGGAACTCACCCCAGAGGCCCAGGCAGCTTTGATTAGGGTCCAGGAGACAATGTCTGCCAGACAGGCCCACCGGTATGATCCGGACCTGCCCTTTAAATTCATCATATTGGGCAGGCTGCCGCACCTCCATGGTGTGATATTTCAATGGACAGACACCCCAGGGAAGGGCAAGGGCCAAGACCAAAGGGACCCACTCTCCATCATAGAATGGGTCTTCCTAAGTCACCATCGGTCCAAGAGAATGACAAGGCCACAGGAGTTAGTAGCAGAACTGATCCGCAAAGCAAGAGCGCAGATCCGAGAGCTAGCTGGATGTGACTTGGAATGCATTCACATTCCCATCAAATTGGAATCAGGCCAATTCACCAAGGCCATGCTAGAACACCTGTTACAGGAAAATGAATCCCTGCAGTTCTCTCTAGACAGCTACACAGGCAAAATTTCAGTTTTGAGACCAGCCCACAAAATTTTCGAATCAGAAATTGAATTCGCATTGTCCATCAAACGAATTCAGAGCAAAAAGCCACTCAAAGCCTTGAGTGTTTACAGACGCGTCCGGGAGTTCTCACAAGTCTGTGATAACTTGGAAAGACCCCCAGATGCAGCAGTGGGAGGCAGATATTGTGGAGGTGGAAGGCTCCCCTCAAATAGCTGAGTTGGCTGCTGTCGTCAGAGCCTTTGAGCGATTTTCTGAACCTTTTAATTTGGTAACCGATTCGGCATATGTAGCTGGTGTAGTGTCTAGAGCGCAGGATGCTGTCCTGCAGGGTGTGTCCAACAAAGCCCTGCACAAGTTGCTCTCAAAACTGATTAAGCTAGTCTCCCACCGAGAGCAACCCTTTTACGTGATGCATATCAGGTCACATACCAACTTGCCAGGGTTTTTGGCCGAGGGCAATCGGCGTGCCGATTCTCTCGCTGCCGCCCCAGCTCAGGTAGCACCGCTCCCAGATAAGTTCCAGCAGGCTAAGATCAGCCACCAGCTTTACCACCAGAATGCGCCCGGGCTGGTCCGGCAATTCCACCTCACCCGTGACCAGGCCAGAGCCATTGTGGCCACCTGCCCATCCTGTAAGTCGCTCCCCCTACCATCGGTGAGCTCAGGGGCAAACCCTAGGGGTCTGAAGTCCTGCGAGGTATGGCAGATGGATGTTACTCACATCCATTCCTTTGGGAGGATGAAGTACGTCCATGTCTCTGTAGACACTTTCTCTGGGGCAGTCTTTGCTTCTGCCCACGCAGGGGAGAAAGCCAAAGACATTGAAAAGCATCTGATACAGGCCTTCGCTATGCTGGGCGTCCCAAAATTGATAAAAACAGATAATGCCCCCGGGTACACATCCAAGGGATTTGCCAGCTTCCTGCAGCAATGGGGAATAGAACACAAAACTGGCATCGCATATTCCCCGACAGGTCAAGCCATGGTGGAGCGGACTCATCAGAGTCTCAAACGTATGCTGAAACAACAAACACCAACTATGAAAGTTGAGTCCCCCCAAGTTCGACTTGCGCGTGCCCTCTTTACACTGAATTTCCTAAATTGTTCTTTTGAAAACCTCAACCCACCAATCACTAGGCACTTTGGCAACCACGGGCAGAGCAAGGTTAGGGAAAAACCGCCAGTGCTCATCAAAAATCCGGAGACTTGGCAGCTGGAAGGGCCCCACGAGTTAGTCACCTGGGGACGGGGATACGCTTGCGTGTCCACGCCCTCAGGCCTGAGATGGGTCCCCTCCAAATTTGTCCGGCCATATGTCCCCAAACACCAGACTAATAAGAAAAAAGATCCTCAGGTGAAGCATGCAGCCCTCCGCAGACGGAGAAAGTCTCCTCCCTTCCTTTTTGACTTAACACCTTCTCTTTCAGAGCCTTCCCTTTCACCATCCAGTTCCCTGGACTCACTCTTCCCTTTTGATTTTAACCTCCCCTCCCTGGAATGCTAATTAATGTTCCAGTTGTTTTCCAGATGCAAGCTTCATCCCTCTCGCAAGTGACTGGCTAAGGTCGCTTTGAAGGATGAAGCCTCACAGGTCAAATCCAATCCATTTCAGAACACTCATTGTTCTTATTATAAGTTTTAGTAATGTTAAGGCCATCAATTCCACCGTGCACATCAGCCACGCCGTCTTCGCCGCCCCATCAGAGCTGACGCCGCTCGACGTAAACAGCCAGAAAAGCACCAAGCAGAACACCCAGAGGACATCGGGTTCAACGATGGGGAACAGGACTGTAAAATCTCCCATTTAAGTTATTTTCCGTTCTTTTCTTTTGAAAAACAGAAGAGGGAGATGTGGAACTGTGTTATTACATGTTTTAATATGTATAATTTCGTTCCATGTACCCCCCCCACGCTCCGTAGCGACCCCCCCGGGTTTTCCCATCTGTCCCCGCGGTTTGCCTTCCCGGGAAAGTGCAGAGTCATTGTGTTTACATCTCAGGCCATCTGTCAGTCACGCGGCGGGGTCGGCAGACGCCCTGGGACCCTCCACCTGTCCATTCCCCATTGGATGTACCCCTGCACCCCACTGCCCTCAGACCCCCCATGGCGTTACCCCATTGGCTGCCCCAGGTTTCCCCTGTTCAGTACTTAACCCGCGGGCTGGGGACGCCCCAGGCTTTTCTCTCGCCCGGCCACTGCGTGCTGCTGCCGCCCCGCTCCCCTGCCGCGGCTTTTCTCTCTGCCGGCCCCCGCGTGCTGCTGCTGCCACCACCGCCACCGCCGCTCCGGACGAACCCGCCGCTCCCGCTCCGCTCCGCTCCGCCGCTGCGGCCGCTGCCGCCGCGGCACTCGCGTGTGTCTGCCACAACGCCGCAGCCCCGCGCGCTGCCTCCCCTGGCTCGCGGCCAGCTCCGGAGCACGCCGCCCCGCCCCTGACCGGCAAGGCGGCACGAACAAACTCCAGCGTGGCACGCCGCAGTCTTTTCGGTTTTTGCTTTCCCAACCAAGCCGCAATAAACCCGGATTCTACCACCGGGAGAAAAGTCTCTCTCCTTTTATTCGCTGCAGGACTCGCCTTTTGTTCCCAGACCAGCCGACGCCCACGAGGGCTCGCCGGAAAAGACAGAAATTGCCCGCGCTCGCCTTCCCCCACGGAGCTAGCTGGGACAAAGGGGGGGAAAAGAGAGCACTACGGCAGCCCTGTGTGAGGTGGGGCTTGGGAAATAAAATCTCTCTGTTGCCCCATGAACTCGGGAGGAGCAGTCTTTGTCTCCTGTGCCCTCACTGCCCCACAAGACCAAAGAGATGTTCACCAGGGCCCTCCCTGTTTGTGGCCGTCCAGTGCCGAGCTGAGCAGGCAGCCAGTTGTGTTTGCACGTGAGCTGCCACAGGGAGACACACAGCAGCTGGAGATTTGAATAGCAGGGCTTGGGCCAATTCTTTTTCTTTCAGAGTGCAAGAAAGACACAAAAGCACAAGGAAACATGACAGTGTTTTGGTGGATTCTCTTTGTCCTGTGAAGTGGAGTAGCTGTTGGTGTTTCTGTGCTGCTGCTAATCCCTTCCATGAAAGAATCATTCCGGGAAGGAGCAACAACATCTGACACGCACCAAGTGTTGCCACCAGTTGCTCCAGGTGCTGCTACCAACAGCCCCTGTAGGACGGAGCACAGCCTCCAGTGCACACCAAAAGCCAGGGAATCTCAGGAAAACGGGAAACTGGACAAGACAAACGCAGATCTGAACCAATGTGGTTAATCAAATGTTCTCCGTTTATTCGAGATAAGATGGTAGTTTATATAAGCTTCTACATCGTTTACAGAAACAAAGGCACTCTGATTGGTAGGCTAACATTGTTCACCTTTTCCTTGAAGTGGCTTGAGCCTTACACTATAAATGTATACTAATTCACACCCAGGCAGCCCAGTGGTCCCCGTCACACCTTAATACTATTTCTATCTGTGCCACAAGCTCTGAATTTCTAACTGCGTCAGAGGCTTGAAGGCCTCACAAGGCCCAAATCTGAGGCCTAGACTGGAGTAGCTCAAATCTCATAACTCATGTCCTCTTTCTCTGAAAAATGCTGCAACACACACCAGCTTTGGCTGCCCTCTGGCAGAGAAGCCCTTTTGGGGCACAGGTTTCTGGGGCAGCAGACGGGCACCGGTGCTGCCAGGGCTCGGGGGAACTCTGCTTCGGCGGGGACTGTGCCTCAGCGGCTGATGTCAGCGCTCCCCGGGCCCCAGGGTCAGAGCAGCATTCCTGCCCTGGCCCACACGTTCCTGGTCTGTGTCACACGGCCGTGCTTAGGATGGCCACCATGTGGGACGTGTCCCGAGGAGGCCGTGCCAGCTTCTGTGCAGGGCCCCGTGCCCTTCCCACCAGGGCTGCGTCGGCAGCTGTGGGGGCTCCTGCTGCTCTGAGCCCGCAGAGCAGGGCAGCGTTTGCTGATGGTCTGAGCCGTTCCTAAAGATCCTGTTGGGCTGTCTGACACACTTGGGGCAAGGCATTCCTTCCAACCTGGGCCACTCTGGGGGGCTGGGGGTGGCCCCAGGGCAGGTGGCAGTGCGTGCAAGGGCCCTTTGTGACACGGTGCAGCATGGTCAGCGTGGAATGGAACGGGACAGGGTATCCAAGGGCCCTTTGTGACACGGTGCAGCATGGTGTCCAAGATTAAAAAAAGAACGTTTTCCTATTTACCATCTGAGTAGGAGTTGCCTTGGGGCAGTTTTCCTTATCTGCTGTTAATAGCCCCATCAATGCCTTGCCACATGACTCAGAGATAACACTGTCCAGGAGCAGGTGATTAAGGACACACCTCGTGACTCATAACGACCCATTGTAAGATGCTCTGCCCAGGGGGGAGGAGCTAGGCATTCCAACCTGGATAAAACTGGGGATTTCTAGACAGAGGGGCAGCCTTTTCACAGGTTCTCCGAGAGGACACAGCAACTACATCTGCTATCCCAAGAAGACTGCAGCTAATCCAATTTGGACTGCTACCAGCACGCTGGCCAGGTTGTATTCAGACTTTGTCAGTAGTCTTTCCCTTTGTATTATTGCATGTATTTTTGTCCTTTTCCCCTCTTCCCAATAAATTGTATTTCTGACTTGGAGTCTCTCACTGGTTTTGCTTTCAAACCAGAACACATGGTCACCGTGGAATGGAACGGGACAGGGTATCCAAGGGTCCTTTGTGACACGCTGCAGCATGGAACGGAGCCGGGTGTCCAAGGGCCCTTTGTGACACGTGGTGACACAGGAGCTGGTAGTGACAAGAGCACACCACAGTGCTCGGTGCACGCGACGGGACAGGACGGGACGGAGCAGTGCTGTGAGGAGCCCCTGCACAGCGCACTCGTTCGTGTCTGACCCAGAGTTTTTCCGAGGTATTACTCCTGCAGCTGACCTCGAGGCCAGACCACAGGACTTGCTGACCCGTGGCCTTCCCGAGGCTTCTCTTCTGCAGGTGCCCTCCAGGGCAGAGTGTGGGACTTGGTGCCCTGGAGGCATCTCCCATCCCTGCTGCCGGTGCCCTCGAGGCCAGACCACCATCCTTGACAGGATTCTCCTGTCCTTGTGGCAGGAGCCCTCGAGACCAGAGCACAGGACTTGCTGTCCCGAGCCTTCCTGAGACTTATCTCTTGAAGGTGCCTTCCAGGCACGAAAGCAGAACTTGCTGACTCGGAGCTTTCTGAGGCATTTCTCCTGCAAGTAGCCACAAATCCAGTCACTGACATGGAGCAGAGAGCCCCAAGAGTGCCCAAGCTGGCCTGGGTGGAGGGAGAGGAAGAAGGCCCTGGAGCTGCCCCTGCACACGAGACTGTGACACGGCAACAGAGTGCGAGGCACAGCTCCGGGTGCTCCCCGTGAACCTCAGCTCTGGGACCACTGCCTGCTCCAAGCTTCAGGGGCTGCAGGGGGAGCCCGGCTGGGCTCTGCCCTGGGGCCATCCTGCAGGGACAGCTGCACACAGGGAGCATTCCCTGCCACAAAGAGCCAAGCCAGGGCTGCAGGGCAGCTGCTCCAGCCCTGACTGCACTGCTGAGTGCTGTGCTCTGGGGCTGGGGCTCCCCGCACAGGGGACTGCATTGGTGTGCCAGAGGAGACAGAGAAGCTGCAGCTTCAGCCTAACTGAGGTGGGTGCGTGGGCTGGGAAGAGTGGGGAGGCTCAAGGGGATTCACAGAGCTCATCCTGCTGCAAGGACAAGGAAAAGGGAGCGGGAACTCAGCAGTGAGGAGAGCTGGGGGCTGGAGAGCAGCTCTGAATGACACTAAAATCCCACCGGACCTCTGAGACATTGCTGCTCCTCAGCCAGTGACAGGATGAGTCCCTAAGCCTGGGGCTCGGCCTTCTTCATGGTGAGGGGCACCAAGGAAGGCAACAGTGTGATGGAGACTGGAATGGGCTGGGAACTCACTGGGGGAAAAGAGGGAGCAGTTGGGAAGTAAAAGGCAGGTGGGGGAGAGAACAGCTCAGAGAAGGGCTGAGCTACAGCCTGAGCAAGCTGCAAAACGTCATTTGGGGTCATCCCAGATTGATTTCATTTCAGAAGTTATTGAACAAGTTTAGTTTTCGGCTGGTGGCATGTTTTACCTTGGAGGTGTACACTCTCCAAACTTGAGCTGTGCTGCTGAAATGCTCAAGCCAGTCTGTGCTGCAGGGCACCCCATTTCTCCTTTGGCTGATTGCGGCCCGGTGCTGAGCTCCAGCAGGGCCCTGGCAGAGCCCAGAGCAGCCTCAGCACCCGCAGAGCCCGGCTGCAAGGAGAGAAACCAGAAAGCCCCGTCAGCTGAAGGCTCCTGTCCCCTTGTCCCAGCTGCCCGCGGTGCCCCGCACTTCCTGATCCAGACTGGACCACACCTAGAATGCTTCCTCTATAAAAACTAACAACAAATTATTGAAAATAGATTTCAGACAAATAGGGCAACAAGAAAAAAGGTAAAAAATCCTATCTCTGTCAGAGGCTTGGGGAAGGCCCAATCCCTGCATGCCAGGGAAAAACCCACCCACAGGTGAGGGAAGCCCAGGCTTTCTCCCTTCCCCCTGCACTGCCCCCATGGTGATCCCAAAGCAAACAAGGGCAGTGGAGCAGCCCAAGCCCTTCCCTGCCTGCAAAGCAAAGCAGCCCCTGCACAGGCTCTGCAGTCCCACCTCTGCTCCCACCGTGGGGGTTTGTTTGTGTCGGGCTGGCTGCCCCAGCCCAGCCCCACCCGGGGCACGGTGGGTGCTGGGGGCTGTTGGCAGGGCCAGGAGCCCACTCCCATTTCGTACCCACCCCAGCCCATGCCCCCAGCCCTGACAAAAGCAGTCTGGCAGCCGACTGAAGGATCAGCTGCATCCGCCCCAGCAAAAGGGGAACCTTTGGTTCCAGGCCAGGCTGTGCAATGCCCAAATCTGGGAGCATCCCCTGCATGTGGACCCATCTGCAAATTCCCTGTGGAACCTGTCTTTAAAGGAGATGTCAGAATCAAAGTCCACCATCTTCAGCCTGCCGGTGGTCAGGTGGAGCAAGAGGTTGTCATCCTCGACGTCATCCTCGACGTCATCCTCGCTGCCCCCAGCAGCAGCAGGGCCCGACCCAGCTTTGCTTCCGAGATCAGACGAGACCGGGCGCTCTCAGGGCGGTGTGCCATGGGCACCTGGCAGCCCCTCAGCAGCGCCCTTCAACACACCCCAACACATTCTGGCACAAGCCCAGAAAACCACGGGGGCTCCGCACGGCCAACAGGGCCAGCCCTGCCCACAAGAAAATCTAGAGCCAGACCCGAGCCCACAACACACACACAAAGGATAGAAAAAAAACAAGGCCCATGTCTAGGTTTGAAAAGACAGGAGTCTGTGAAGGAAGGCAAAAGCCTCCTGTGAAATGGAAAAGGTAAACCCCCTCCCTCCGAATTACCACAATTTAACAAAAGGCTCTCAGGCAAAGATATGGGAAAGGGAATAATAGTTCTTTACCAGGAAAAAAACTAAATAAAAATAATAATTTAAAAAATGCAATTAGTACAAATGAAACTAGTGATGGAGGCAGAAACCTGACACCCTGAGGAGTCAGGGTGTTGGTAGTAGTCCAGTTAAAATGGTGGCTGCTCCTCCTGGAGTGGCAGATGAAATGCTGCTGAAGTGGTGATCTCTAGAAGGGTGGAGTTTTCTCTGAAGGTCTGGTAGTAGCTGGGCCTGGTCTTCCTCTAGGAATTCAGCAGAGAAGAAGCTGGTGGGATGAGGTTCTGGGGGTCCTGGTGGACACTGGAAGGGAGGTTGGGGGTACTGGGTGTGACTGGGAGGGACTAGAGTGAGCCTGGAGGAGCTGGATGGAGATTGGGGATGGAAAAGCAGAGATTGGGATGAAGTTGGTGTGCTGGAAAGAGACTGGGAAGCGTTTGGGTGAATCCTGGTGGGGCTGAGAAGGGACTGGGAGAGGGTTTAGGCGTACTGGGGTGGTGGAGACGACTGGAAGGGGGTTGTGGGATTCTGAAAGGGATGGGAGACGCTTTGGTGGGTCCTGGGGAGGTGAGGAAGGGATCATGGCAAGTTTCAGGGGGTCCTGGGTGGACTGGGAGCAATCAGGAGGGTGCTTGGAGAGGCTTGGGGTGTCTGTGAGAGGTTTTGGGGGGTCCTGATGCCTGCAGGCCTCCCAGAGATGCCGCTGGACGCCACCGGCAGCAAGATGCAGACGGGGATCAGGGACTACGAGTTGGGCTTTGTCTCCCTGTTGCTGGGGCTCAGCTTCTACCTGTGCAAGTGGGTCAAGGGGGGTCCCGGGGGTCATGTCCCCTCTCCCCAAGACTGTGGGTGCTCCACCTGGGGCCCCCAGCCCGGTGTCACCCCCTTTTCTCTGCCCACAAAGCTCCTGAGCCGCCGGCGGCCGCAGAGCTTCCCCGTGGCCTCGGGCCCAGCCGGGATCTCCCGCTCCATCCCCACGCTGATTTTGGGGGGTCCTGTGTACCCCCAGCCCTGCTGTCACTCTGCCCCTGCCCGCCTGCTCCCAGTGTTCCCAGTAACGCTTCCCAGTTAAACCCAGCCCAGTTTGCGGGGGCACTGGGGAGGGACTTGGGGGGACCCCACGGCGGGGCCGGCACTGGGCAGGGAGGGCGGGGTCCGGGTGGGGAACACTGCCTGCTGCGGGTCTGCCCGGCAACTGCTGAGTCATCAGCGCCGCTCTCTCTGATTGGCTGACTCTTGTCCACCGCATTCTCTCATTGGCTGAGGAGAGGCCCGGGAGTGCAGAGAAGGAACGGGAGAGATCCCGCCCCGAGCAGCGGCACGGGGACAACAGACCCAGCCCGGGCACAGGGAGGGAATTTATTACCAACAAAACCACGGCAGCACGAGGAGAAGGGAAAGAAATCCCTCCAACACCTTCCCCCCACCCAACGGGGATTACCCACAACAGGGTAATCCACCAGGGAGAGACGGGGACATCCGAGATTAGACCAAAGCCAATTTTATTGTGTGTACCAGTTTTTTATACAGGGATTTACTTCTAGGGTCCTTATATAGGGCTCTGTTTTTGGTAACAATTTCCCATTGGTTACACATTCTTCGT
Source organism: Taeniopygia guttata (assembly GCF_048771995.1). Lineage (NCBI taxonomy): Eukaryota > Metazoa > Chordata > Aves > Passeriformes > Estrildidae > Taeniopygia > Taeniopygia guttata. Next base: position 3,132,913 of record NC_133062.1, read on the forward strand.
GACATGACATCACCTGGCAACATTATTTTATCACAAAGTCTCACACCACGTTGCTCGGTCACTTCTTGCCCAGGGAGACTTAAACTGTGTCTGTGTCTCCCACAGTTTCTGCTCAGTCAGGCCTCAGATATCGGGCCCCTTTATCAGCTCCGTTGCTTTACTCTCTGTTTTATTCCCCATACGGGGGCACCAGGGCTCTGCCCAACGGGGGTCACTGGGGATCATCCAGCCCGGATCCTCCCATGGGGGATGGAGCTGGAGCAGCGCACCAAGCTCTTCTCTCACTCTCTTCCCTCACTCCAAGCTCTTCCCTCACTCTCTTCCCTCACTCCAAGCTCCTCCCTCACTCGGGGCACTCACAGGGCTTCAGTTAGTGGTGCCTCCGTTGGTGCTGGGTCAAGTGAGAGCTCCTGGAGAATCTCTTCCCACACTCCCCACACTCGTAGGGCCTCTCCCCAGTGTGGATGCGCCGGTGCACGGTGAGGTTGGAGTTGCGGTTGAAGCCCTTCCCACAGTCGGGGCAGCGGAAGGGCCTCTCCTCTGTGTGAATCCGCTCATGTACGAGGACACTGGAGCTGGTCTGGAACCTCTTCCCACACTGGGGACACTCGTAGGGCCTCTCCCCAGTGTGGGTGCGCTGGTGCCTGGTGAGGTTGGAGTTTTGGCTGAAGCCCTTCCCGCAGTCGGGGCAGCGGAAGGGCTTCTCCTTCGTGTGACTCCGCTCATGTACGAGGAGATTGGAGCTGGTCCGAAACCTCTTCCCACACTCCCCACACTCGTAGGGCCTTTCCCCAGTGTGGATCCTCTGGTGCTGGATCAGGTTGTCGCTCCGACTGAAACCCTTCCCACATTCCAAGCACTTGTGGGGCTTCTCCCTGCCATGAGGCTTCTCCACCAGCTCCGAGCTCCGGCTGGATCTCTGCCCGCCTTCCTGGCTCAGGGGGGCTCTTTCCTCCCCGCAGCTCCCTGGGCTGGGTTTGCAGCTCCTCCTCCTGCAGCATCTCCGGGGCTTTTCCTCCTCCTCCATCCAGACACGCCCAGGGAATAAAAATCCTGGTTTGGGGTAAAAAACAAGAGGAGAGCACCTTGGACTGGAGATTCTTCCGTGCTTCAGTTCATCTCAGGAAGTCATTGGGAATCTTGTGTCTGTAAGAACCTCCAAAACACCAAGATTTAGCCCAAAAATCCCACAAATTTCAAGATACAGATCAAAAACTCCCCAAACATCACAAGTCAGCGAAAGCCTCCTCCAAAACATAAAGATTCAGCTGCCACATAAACCAAAGCACCAACATTTAGCCCACGAAAGCTCAGAAACACCAAGATTCATCCCCTGAAAATCCTGGATCTCCCTCCACAGTCACTGGCGGCATGTGGGGGAAGCAACGCTCCTGGGGCTGGGGGGAGGCTGCAGATACAGGGAGGGGTGGAACCTTCTGCTGCTTCCTCTTTCTGCTCCTCCTCATCCTCCTCTGGTGTCTCTGCTCTTCCTCACACTCCTCTTCCTCTTGCTATTCCTCCTTCTCCTGCACAATCCCACCTTCTCCTGCCACCTACATTGTTTGACCATTCTGTTCCTCAAGCCTGCTTCTCCTTCCCTTCTCCTCCTGCCCCCAGGCCCAGCACCCACTGCCGGCTCCCTCTTCCCCCCAGACCCACAGCATCCCAGCCGAGGGGCAGGGATGGAGCTGGGGCAGGTCGGGCTGGGGCAGCGCTGGGCTCTCGGCCGCTCCCGCCCGCACTCGGTCCCCACTGCAGCCGCTCCCGCCAGGACAGCGCGGGGGGGCCCGGCCTTGGCGCTGCCCCACTCCCACCTCCCCAAATTCCCCTCGCGGGGGCGATGGGGCCGAGGCAGGGAGTCCAGTTGGGGAAGGCTCAGAGGGCCAGGGAGCTGTACACAAGGGAGTGACAGGAGAAGGAATCGGTTTTAGAAAATGTTATTAATTGATGACACAGACTGCTGCTCAGCCAAGGTCCTGCTCTATTCATGAACTTCCAGAAGAACAACAAAGACTTAACAGAGCCATGAATATCATTTGCTATATAAAAGCAGGGAGCATATTCAGGGAGTATGTAGTAGCTGGATCGGGAAGTCTGTAGCTCTCAAGTACTTCAGCCAATGGGGAAAGCAGAGGGAGATGTGGCCAGGAGAATTAGGGTGAAATGGAGGCTGTGTCCTCCAACAATTGGAGAGATCCCATGGGGAATGTCCCATGGCCTCTCCCATTTTTAGAAATGAAATTAATTTCACAGGACTCCTCTGTCTGCTTTGTGGACAGAAACCTCTGGTGATGTCAATTTTTCCGCACACCCTGGGGCAGGGAGTGCAGCTGAAGGTGCCTCACCCACTTTGGGTGATCGGCTCCCTTGGCTGGCGGCGGCACCGGGGATTGATTGGGGACCCGGGAGTGACCAGGAGACAGACGAGTGACACATCAGGGAGGTCTGTGAAGAGTCAGCAGGGAGAGAGCACTGAAAATCTCATCAGTGAGTGCCCTGGGATCTTTGGGGAGTGAACATGGCAGGGCACCCATGGAGGGGTGAAAAGGGAAAGCCAGGGAGGGGTCCTGGCCAAAGGGATGATGATCCCAAAATGTCTCTGAAGGGTCCCATGGGAGAATGCTGAGGTAGTTTGCACATTCCCCCAGAGGTAATTGAGGACATGGAACCCAGGGAGGGCAATAAGGGAAGGGGAGAAGGGATTTGGACAACAGGGGATGGATGGTGTTGGTGCCCTGGGAAGGGATCGGGTGAAGGGGAGTGTGCAGCAATATGGTTCAGGCAAGAAGCAGCAGGAGGAATGTGTGTGGTAAGAAAAAGGATGATGGCAAAGAGGAGGAACAGAAAAGTACTCAGGATGGGGATGTTTTTCAGCAGGGTCTTATCCTGACAATTTGCCAGCTGATACTTTGAATTCCCAGTTTCCAGGAGAGGAAAAGAAGGAGGTCAGGATGTCAGGGGTTTCTCTGTGGTGGGCAGCGGCAGCAGCGGGCGCAGAGGTGCGGGACCGGGAGCAGGGCTGGGGGCCTGTGGGGAGCTGCGGGGCCAGGCCGGGGCTGTGGGGCAGCCGGGGCTCAGCGCCGGGCGCTGCCTGAGCCCACCAGCCCCGGGCAGGGCCGGCAGTGGCCCCCGGCCCCCAGGAGGCTGCGGGATGCCCCGGCCGCTGCCCGGCCCCGGGGAGCTGCCGGCCCTGCCCGCCGGGGGGGCCGCCTTTGGACACTGCGGCAGGACAGGCACCGGCTCTGCCACACGGGCTGTGCAGGGGACCCTGAGCACAAGGAGCAAAACAAAGCAACATCTGGGAAATGCAGAGTGCTCATGGAAGGTTCAGGATTTTCTGTTAAGGATTTGGTTTGGGTCCCTGCAGAAAGGAAAGATTTTGCAGAAAGCTCAGCAGCTCTCAGAGGATGAGCACCCACAGGCAGTGACCGGGGCTGCAGGAGTGGCAGAAGAAGGCCCTGCAGCACTTGGGCACAAAGGCACAGCAGCTGAAGGCAAGAAAGGATGAGCAAAAGGCCAAGCTGAAGGCAAAGGCCATGGCAGAGTTCCCACAGCCCCTGAGGGACCAACCCCAGGGCCCAAGGGGGCCCCAGCACCCAGGGGACGGCCTCGGCCACAAGCACCTGGCAGAGGCATTGCCCTCCTGGCCAGGGCAGAGCCCACCCAAACAGCCCCTGGGAAGGAGTCAGGGCTCCAGCTGCAGCCCACAAGGACACTGCAAGCACAGACAGCAGCACCCTCAGGAGGAGCGAGTCCACCCCTGCATGGACATGGATTGTCAGGGCTCTCTGAGCTCCCATCCCACCGGGGACCCACCACACTGCATCCCTGGAGAACATCCAGGCTGGGTCTGCATCCAGAGGAGGCCTCTCCTGATGGACACAGGGGCCTCTCCATCCACTCTGAATCTTACACCTAAGAGGGGAAAATTGTAAAGGAGTGTTTTCATTATGAAGGGAATAAATGGGAAAGCTGAGCTGGTATCATTTGTTCAATCCCTCTTAGGAGCTGTGGGGGATAGGTTTGAAATAAACCCATTTCTTTTCTTCCTACTGTGATTCATATTAACTAGGAAGGAAGTTGATGGTGGCATTGTAATATTGTAAAAGGTGATACAGAGGTTATTGCTGCTGTACCTTTGTGTCAAATGTCTGGACTTTTTAACCCCAGACAGCCTCCATGCTGTGGTATGGACAGGAGAAAGAGAGCAAAACCTGAGAAAATGAACAACCAAAAATATTGATGCCTCAGCTGTGGCTCTTCCAGACTCAGAAAAGAAATTGGAATTGATGGGGAATGTTCAACAGGGCCATGCCAAAGGAATTCTTGGGCCAACAAATTTCACCCAGTGGCCACAGTGGCCTCATTGTCTGCAGAATTTTTCAGCCACAGCTTCAACAGGAACCGAGGCCCAAAACCTGATGACAACAGGATCTCCAACTGTTCCAGTCTGCCATCAAGTTCAAGCTTTGATAACCAAAAGAGCCTCGCAATGGATGAGCAGTGCTCGGTTATTACAGTGTGAAACTTGTTCAGTGGCACAGGAGGATTCAGAACTGAGGACAGGGGAAGGGTTTAACCCAGCCTCCTGTTTGAACAGCCCCCAGAGGGGCTGGGAAGAAACCCAGCACTGCATTCAAGTGACACAGCTCCAGACCCAGCCTGGGGGAGATTCAGGAGACATTGCCCGGCTTGAGGCAGAAAATGTCTTTGTGGATGGCTCTTCAAGGGCAGCAGAAGGGAAAAGAGTTCCAAGACACGCTGTTATTGAGGAAAGGGAATCAGACAAAGCCCAGGTTACCCCTCATGGTCAGCTCAACTGGCACAGCTGTGTGTGCTTGTAAGAGCCTGGAACTGAAATGCCCTGAGCAGGAAGGCTTCAATATCTTCTGGTGACACCATCTCACCTAACAGGGGGCAAAAGCAATTGTGATTGCTCAGCAACCCCTGGATCACTTTTAAAGATATTTCTAAAAGAAATCATTCCAATAAAAGGCATTGAAAATGAAAGAGACTCAGACAGCAGAGCTCATTTTCCAGGAAAGATCCTCCAGGGGGTTATGGCAGCTTTAGGAATACAATGGGACCTCCAGAACCCCTGGCACCCCCAGAGCTCAGGCTGGGTACAAATAATGAAAGGGGAAAGAAAGAAACACCTTTGGAAGCTGGGGATAGAAACCAAGATGCCATGGGTACAGCTTTTGCCATTGGCTTGGGCAAGAAGAAGAGCCAGACCCAGGGCAGATATTCAATCATTTCCCCTTGGAATTGATCTCGGGAATTCCTTACCCTGGGAATTCTCCACCTAGTGCAGGGTGGAGATAAGGGATGCACAGTTAAAGCAGTCTGTGGCCAGAATCCTGTCTCTGGTGCAATCTCTCCCCCAGGAAGCTGGGCTGGCACAGAGCTGCCTTGGCACTTTGCTGTTGCCAACATCCCAGCAGGACATCGGCTCCTGCCTAAGGAGTGCAGAGCAGCACCACTGGTGGCCAAGTGGCGTGGCCCGTGCCAAGTGGCCCCGAGGCCAGAAACAGCCGCCAGCACAGCTGAGCACGGGGGACCCCTCAGCCTCGGCTCCAGGTCTCTGCAGCCCCGGAGATTTGCACTTCCCGCCTGCAGCAGGAGGATGGGAGGCCCCCACTGAGCCTGCACTGAAGGCAGCGCAGCAGCAGCCAGGGCTCCACAGCGGGGCAAGGCCCTGGGCCTGCCCACACATCCTCTGCTGAAATCCTCGGCCTGGCCACCCTCCTTTGGCAGCTCCAGCCACCGGGGACAGCCCTTGCTGCCACTGCTGCAGCTTCAGCGCTCTCTGGGCCTGCCCTGCCACAGCTGCTGGGCAAGAGCACGGCACAATTCCACTCTGGCTCTCACTTACACTCACACACTGCCCTGCCTGCCATGGCATTGATGGAAAATACACCAGCTCATAGACTTTAACATTGTTAACCTTTCATTTCTCTACTCTGGCTTGCTTTGCCTTGGCCCTAGGGAAAGAAATGTTAAAGGTTTTGTTAAGAGATGTTACACCACTCAATGGAGATGAGTTTAACATCTCAACACACTGGGAATGGCCCAAAAGATACCCACAAAGATAACGCCCAGCAGCAAAACATCAACCCCAGCAGCAAACAGCAACCAACACCTACCCCAGACACTGCCAGGGCTGCAGACACCTGGTCTGCAAAAGGCTGAGAAGGAAATCCAGCACTTCCCACCTCATTAACAGCAGAAGCAAAGAAATCCGGGGCCACAAGGAAACCAAATACTAAAAACTGCACAGCCTGAAACTACATAACATTTAACCAGTGGATTTAGACTGGTTCAGACTGTATCAAGTTCGGGAAAAATCGAGTAAAACCCATGTGTCATGGAACGATTTTCTCTGCACGCCCGGGCTTTGTGGGGATGGAATGATTTCTGCAGCACATCCTGGCCAGAATTAAGGAATGCCTTGACTCTTCCACTAAACATAGTGGTAGAGTTTTTCTTTTTTCCTGCAGTTTCAGTGCAAAGTTTATAGCATTGGAGTATTTTTTGTAATAATCCTACTTCTATATTGCCGGTTGGGTTTGGTCAGGGATGTGAGAATGAGTTTTTACTCCGAGGAGAAAGAGAAGAAAGTGAATTGTTTTGGAATTTTTTTTGTCTGTGTTTTATGTGGCTCTTAGAGATACCAAAATTTTGGTCTGCATTTTTCAACGTTCACCTTTAGGCTGCACTTCGTAAAACTAGAAGAGATTTAAGTGTGACCCTTTTACCCATAAACAGTAAACAGATGATCTGAAGGAAAAAAAAAATCAGCAGGTTGTGGGGGGGCCACATGTGAGGCTGCTGAAGCTGCTCTGGAAGAGAAGCTGCATTCCAGGCACCCACGAGGAGCTTTAGAAATGCAAATTAACACTGCTGGGGCAAAGGGGGGACAATGTACCTGGCTCTTCTTGCCTGGGGCAGGAATTGGCTGATTCCCTCTGCCCCTCACCCCAAGCTCTGCCTGCTTACACAGATGGAATCTGCACAGCTGAAGGCAGAGCCCATGGTGAGGATCTGACTCTGAAACAGAAATGGCTGAAGCTGCAAAGGGAAACGGCAAATGGAGAATGTTGTGAAAACTTCACTGCCAGGGGTCCCCCCTCTCGGGGTCCCCGCTGGGGCTCCTGGGGCTCTCCTCTCTCTGCGCTCCCGCCCAGGGAAGCCGCGGCTCTCCCGGGGCTCCCCAAATCCGGGGTCCCCCCGCCGCTCCCGCCGCTCCCGCGCGGTCCCCACGCGGCCCCGGCAGAGCTCGGAGGGCCCGGCCGGGAAGCCCAACCCGCACCGCGGGGGGCCCGCATCCCCCCGGCCCCGCCGGGGCTCTGCCGCCACCCGCACCGGGACCCCCCAAAAACACCTCCCGGGGACCCCCGATGTCCCCCCGAGGGCAGCTGCGGCTCGGCCTTGGAGCCCCGCCAGCTCCAAACATCCCCCCAAAAACCCCAAACCCAGGGAGCCCCGGGATATTTGGGGCCAGCTCCCCCTCCCCGGGCACCTGCGGGATGGGGGCGACGCTCCCGGGGTGCTGCGAGTTCAGGCAGAGCCGGAGCCCCGCGGTTTATCCTCCCCGCTCCTCCTGCTGCTCCCGCTGCCGCTCCGCCTCTTCCTCCCTCCTCCTCCTCCTCCCCGCAGCCGCGGGAGGGGCGGGGATGGAGCCGGGACAGCTCGGAACGCAGAGAGGGGTGGGGGGATGCCAGGAGTGACTGGGCTGTACTGGGATCATACTGGGAGCAGCTCCTGGGTGACTGATCCTACTGGGATCCTACTGGGATCATACTGGGAGTGAGGAGGAGCAGCGCGGTGGCTCCAGCGCTGGGGCTGGGGGCGCTCCTGGTGGGCGAGGGGGGAGTGGGACCCCGGCACCGGGACCCTGAATCGCCATTGCCGGCACCGGGACCCCCCCTGCTCCCCTTATCCTGCACAGGGACCCCCCTGAATCCCCCATTTCCGGACATCAGGGCCCTCTGCTCCCCTTTTCCCTGCTCCCAGCCTCTAGATTTCCCGTGTGCCTGATCCTGGAACGCCTTGGAACACCTTGGACCCCCATTCCTGCCTTTCCCAGCCCCCAGCCCCACCTTTGTGCAAAGCCAGAGACCCTCTGAACTTCCCCTTCCCAAACACCCCGGGTGTCCCCACCCTGGTATCCCTTTTTGGGAAACCCTGGACTCCCCTTTCCTGGGCTCAAGGACCCCTGGAACTCCCTTCTACCTCTCCATCCCTGCCCCCCCATTTCCGTGACCCTGAGACCCCCCTGCACCCCCATTCCTGAGAACCAAGACACCCTTTTACCCCTTTGCCCAGCACTGAGACCCCGCAGCACCCCCTTATCCAGCACCAACACAACATGTTCCCATCCCCCACCTCTCCCAACCCCCAATCCCACCCTTTTCCCTGACCTGGGACCCCTGGGCCCCCATTCCTGCCTTTCCCAGCCCCCAGCCCCTCCTTTCCTCATGTTCAGGAGCCCTGGCACTCCCTTTCCTGGGCACACGATTCCCTGGACACCCCATCCCAGCTCTCCCAGTCCCTGCACCCCCTTTCCTTGGCTCTCAGCCCCTGAACCTCCTTCCCAGCTCTGCCTGCTCTTCATGTCCCCCTTTTCCTTGGCCTGTGGACCCCCTGGAACCCCAAACTCTCACTTTCAGTCCCCTCAGTTCCCCCAAATCTCTGTGTCACCTCAGTTTTCCACTCCCTGCAGTTCCTGGAAGTGGCGCTGTCGGAGCCTGGCCCAGGGGTCCCCCAGTCCTTGATTGTGGGGGACGTGGACGGGACCCTCTGCGAGCGCTGCGGCAGCGAGCGGGGCCGGACGGAGGCACAGACACCGGGGATGGGGGCGGGAGCTGAGCTGGGATACTGGGACAGCCAGAGCTGGGATATTGGGACAGAGAGAGCTGGGATATTGGGATACCCAGAGCTGGGATATTGGGATGGCCAGAGCTGGGACATTGGGACAGCCAGAACTGGGATATTGGGACAGCCAGAGCTGGGATATTGGGGTAGCCAGAGCTGGGATATTGGGATAGCCAGAGCTGGGATATTGGGATAGCCAGAGCTGGGATATTGGGATAGCCAGAGCTGGGATATTGGGATAGCCAGAGCTGGGACATTGGGATAGCCAGAACTGGGATATTGGGATAGACAGAGCTGGGATATTGGGATATCCAGACCCTGCTCAAGGACAGGAACCGGCCCGTGGCTGACAGTGACCTGGAGACGGGGCCGGTACAACCAGAGCAGGGGCAGTGGGGGGAGCCGGGGCTGGGCTGGGATCTGTGGGAATGGAGGACTCTGAGGGGCTGGGATGGGATCTCTGGGGATGGGAGGGATCTGTGGGGCTGGGATGGGAATCCAGGGAGCTCCAAGGGGCTCCCTGGGGCTGGGACACGACTCCATGGGTCCGTTCTCTCCTCGTTCCCAGGTCTCCACACAGTGCAGGGGGTTTCCAGCTGTGACCTCCTGTCCGTGGAGCATCCATGGATCCCACCAGTACGGCTACAAGGGCTGGGATTTCATCTCCTTCCAGCTGGGATCCAGGAGCTTTGCAGTGTCCAACACTGCTGTCTGGATATCCCAGAGGTGCTGGGAATCCAGAGGGATCATGGTGGAGCAGATGAAGCATTACCTGGGACACACCTGTGTGGAAAGGCCCCCAAAATACATCAGATATGGTCGGGAGGCTCTGGAGCACAAAGGTGGGTGTAGGAGGGGAAGGGCAATTCCTATGGGAACAGGGGATTCAGGAATGGGGGACTTGGGAATGCAGGAATTGCCATGGAATTTCCATGGCCAGATCTCACTCTCATCCCAGTCAGGTGAGAATTCCATGGATGCACCCCCCCTAACCCACTGCCATGGGAATTCCATGGGGAAATGATTGGAATTGATGACCAATCCAATGAGAGCAGTGCAATGAGAAGTAATCCCTGCTGGGATTCCATGGGACATTGATCCCAATCCTTTGCCCAGGCCGGCTCTGCTGTGCCCGTGGCAGCACCAGGGGAGTGCCCTGTCCCTGCCCTGAGCCCAGCAGGAGCCTTTCCTTGGGTGTTCCGTGCCCTGCCCGGGGCAGGAGGGCACTGCTGGAGTGGCTTTGGTGGCCCCGGGCTCCCGGCTGGGCTGCAGCCACTGCAGGGGCTCCTGGGGAATGTTCCAGAGCAGAGCTGAAAGCAAACAACAGTTTCTGGAGGGGATTCTGCCCCTGGGCCTGTGCTGGGAGCCCAAGGGCAACAGCCCAAAGTGCTGGAGCTCAGTGTCCCTTGGCCAGGCCGTGTTCCCTGGCTGTGCCCTGTCCCTCTGATATGCCCTGTCCATGTCAACTGTCCCCTGTCCCTGTCTTCTGTCCCTCAGCTGTGCCCTGTCCCTCAGCTCTGTGGGGCCAGGGGTGGCAGCAGGACCTGGGGCAGCCCTGGGGGAGAACAACCCTGAGCCCCAGCTGGGCCAGTTCCCCCAGCTCCCCCCAGGCCACTCCCAGCATGGGCCCTGTGGCTCCCAGTCACCCCAGTATGGTCCCAGTCACTTCCAGTTACACTCAGTGTGATCCCAGTATCATCCTGGTCACTCCCTGCATGATCCCAGCATGATCCCAGCATGTTCCCAGGTGTTCCCATTCACCCCTATAATAGTTTCAGGCACTCCCAGTATGGTTCCAGTCCTTCCCAGTATGATCCCAGTATGAACCCAGTCACTCTCATTATGGTACCATTTGCTCCCAGTAAGGTCCCAGTCACTCCAAGTCACCCAGTATGATTCCAGTCACTCCCAGTATGATTCCAGTCACTCCCAGATAGTCCCAGTATTATTGCAGTAACTTCCTTTATGGTTCCTCTGTGATCCCAGTCACTCCAGGTTAATGCAGCCTGGGGTCCCAGGGGTCCATCTGACCCCCGGGCTGCCGCTGCCGTGGGTGTCCGGATAGCGCTGCGCTGTCAGGCTCAGCCTGTCTGGGTCCCTGGGCTCAGCTCCCAGCCACAGGCAACTTAGCGAGCACCTCTGGGGTGATTTCAGCTCTGTGAGTTCAGCTCTCAGTGATTTCGCTCTGTGCTCACAAGTGCCTCTGGCAGACACACAGGGATAGAGAGAGGAAAAGGCTGTATGTGGTTCCACAGCGATGTCCTTTATTGCCAGCTCCTCTGAAGGGATTCAGTGACAGTTCTTCTGCCAAACTGGGCAGAAATGGGTGTTTATATGGGGTACTGGGGTGTTGGAAATTGTCCAGTTGCCAGGTTTGAGGAGAATACACCAATACCCTTACAGAGAGATAAGAAGGGTCTGAATGCAGAAGAGGGGCTTCTTTGGTCCAGTCACCATGACTTAGGCATTTCTTATCTTAGGTGAGTGACTGCCAGGGAGGCCTTGCAGGGCCTCTGACTGCTACAGTGACACTGCAGAACCTCATGGAACCGTGGGTCAGTTGTGACAATGTGGGTCCAAGGACACCATGGTGGCACTACAGAACCACAGGGAACCAAGGGGCCATTGTGACACTGTGCTGCCTCATGGAATCAAGGAGACCATTGTGAACTCGGTGACCCCAAGGAACCAGGGGTCCATGGTGACCTTGTGCAGCCGCAGTGTCACAGAGGAGCTGTTGTGACACAGCGAGGGCACATGGAGCCCAGGGGCCATTGTGACACATCAGGGCTTTGTGACATTGCAAGGGCTCATGGAAGCACGGGGCCATTGTGACACTGCAAGGGCTCATGGAAGCACGGGGCCATTGTGACACTGCAGAAGCAAGGGGAACATTGTGACACTTCAGGGCCTGATGGAACCAAGGAGACCATTGTGACACTGTGGGGTCCCACGGAACCAAGGGAACATGGAACAGGTCTGGCTGGCTGGGCCTTCTGGGGACCACCTGACAGGTCCAGCTGACCCTGGCATGTCGAGGGCTACTTCTCATCTTCCCCTGAAGCACTGGGGCTCTGGGCTTTCCTTCCCATGGGAGAGAACTGTCCTTCTCCTCCAGGGAACCAGGGCCAAAACTGGGATTTCTTCTCCAAATTTCCTTATGTAAAAGGATTGTTTCCAGATGAAATCTGCCAGGAGAGACAGGTCTGGCTGCCTTGACCACCCAAGGGTTACCTCTCATCTGCCTTTGAAACACTGGGACCGTGTGCTTTTCTTTCTTATGAGAAAAAACCCATCCACCTCCACCAGGCACCCATGGCCAAAACTGAGGATCTGCCTCCAGAATTCCCTATATCCAAGGATAGCTCCCAGACAGAAGCTGCCAGGACTGACAAGTCTGGCTGGCCTTGGCTTCCTGAGGGCTGCCATTCATGTGCCTCTGAAACACCGGGGCTCTGTTCTTTTCTTCCTAATGTAAATAATTCTTCCTATCCAGGAACCCACAGCCAAAATTGAGATTCCACCTCCAAAATGCCCTGTGTCCAAGGATAGCCCCTAGACGAAAGGTACCAGGAGACACAGGTCTGGCTGGCTTGGCCTAAGGGTGCCCACCTCTCATCTTCTTCCAGAACACTTGGACTTGCACTTCTCTTTCCCATAGGAAAAAATCATTCATCCTGTCATGGCCAGAACTGGGATTCCACCTCCAAAACTCCCTACATCCGAGGATTAATGCTTTGAGAAATGGTTTTTGTTGATTTAATGACCTATTAAACCTTTTCCCAAAGTTTCTCTTATCTTCTATGTTGCCAGAAAGGCTGTTTTATTGTTTTGAGCTCCTGAGAATCTCTTGTTGGTATTTCTCCAGTGCATCCAACTCAGAGGACAGAACCTATTGTAATTCCTTTTAAATGTCCCATTGAGAGAGTTTTTTAGGGGATGGGGGTCAGGGCTTGTGTGTCCTGCTGGGCACAGCCCAGGCAGGGCTTTCACAGCCCCATCCCACACTCCATTTCCCAGCTGGAGCCGCTGGTGCCTCTGAGTTCTGCTGCCCCAGCCCCAGGGACGCTCTCCTTGTCTGCCCATTCCCCCAGGGTCTCTGGGCAGGGATGGCCTCAGTGGGGGCTGCTGACATCCTCAGCAACTTGGAGGCTGCTGCTGAATTTTACTGCTCCAAAGGCTTCTTCAGCCTTCAGCTCTTCAGTGCAGGAATTCAGTGCCCCAGGGCTCATTAACATTCAGAATACCTTAACAAGCCAAGCCCTGGGAATCATTTAAGTTTTCAAATCTCTTGTGGTTGATTACACTATATTTAAAAGGACAGTGAGAAAAGATTTCTTCAGGTCCTGTTTAGTTTTTTTTTACTCCTAATAAATTGATGTGTGAAATCTCCAATTGACACTGAATCCAAGTGCCTCCTCATGCAGTTGGAATAGATATGAAAATCAAGACCCTTTATGGCTGACAATCCATCGGACTCTGTCCCTATCCCCACCCCACCATTTCCCCCATCCAAGGCCTGGCAATCAGAGCAGCCTTGTGCAAATCTGAGCTCCCTCCAGCCCAGGCTGCACCTGCGGGTTTCAGCTCCTTGGCTCCAACTCCCACCTGCTTTCCTTGGAGAAGGAGCTGCCCCAGACACAGAGGGATGTTCATTTATTGCCAGCCAACAAAGCCAAGGGAAGGCACAGCTCCATCAAATGCAAAAGCCATTCCTCTGCTGGCTATTAAATCCATTTTGCACAGCAGACAGCCTCAGAGCAATGGAAACACCTTCTGTGCCCAGCACAGATCCCAAGGTCCCCCCAAACTCTCCCTGCCCCGATTCTGCCCAGATTTGCTCTTTGCACACACGAGTCACAGGCTGAAGGCAGGAGCTCCCTCCATGCCCAGAGGGAGGAAAAGAGGGAAAGTGGATGAAGAGCTCTCCTGTGCAGAGCCAAGGTCCAGGTGCCCCTGCAGTGGGAACCACAACTCATCAGGTTTGTGTCCTTTGGGCTCAGGGACTGGTGACACTCAGAGGCACAGAAAGGTTTCTTGCCAACAAACACAAGTTGAACATTTGAACAGTTTAAAAACAATCACAGCTCTTCCCTCAACTCTCTGTGATGTCCCAGCAGCATCTGACATGTCCCCTATCCCCAAGGAATTTCTGCACAGGAGCAGTTTTAGACAAAGACATAAAAGGTAATTCTGTGATAGATATAAATGTAAGTAAGGTGTTGAATAATGTGATATTTATTTGAACTTCAGAAAGACTGCACAACTCTGTGAAGCTCAAAGCATGAAGCCAGTCAGTTGAGAGGACCTTGAATGATGAGAGAGCACCTAGAAGAGGAAATCTGGGAGCAACAGGAAGGACATAGATTGAGCTGGTCTAGTGAACAGATTTCCTTAGAGATGGCCATTTAAACATGAGAGCTAGAAACACCTGAAGGAAGAGGGAGATGATGTAATAAACAGAATATTGGTGACTCAGGAGGATGGAAAGATTAATATTTCTTCTTCTCCCATCAATACACTTCCAGGAAATTCTTGTTCCTAGAGGGAAAACATTGGTCTTTCTTAAAAGTAGTGTAAGTGACCCAGATAATAAAAATGTCCCTGTATAATATGAAATGTACACATATTAACACCTGTGCCCCTTTCAGGGCAGACATCAGTTGTGTGCCCAGGAACAGGCAGTGCCACTTGTGCCCTGAGGTGCCGAGCTGGGATTGGATCTCTCAGAGAGGAGCTGAGGGAGAGCAGAGCACCTTGCAAGCTGCAGGTCCCTGCCAGCCCCGCAGGGCTCCTGTGCCATCAGCATCTGCTCTGCTCCAGTCTGGAACAGGGCCCAGCACGGTGCCAGGACCATCAGAGAGCTGAGGTGTGTGCTGGAATTCCATGCTCTCCCCATGGCGCAGCAGCCGTGCATTTCCCTGCTCCAGCCTTGGTCTCCAGCACAGCCATGGAGGCTCTTTGGGCTCCTGAGTGTTCCTGCAGCCCCCAAGGGCAGCTGAGCTCTGCCTTTGGCACAGGCAGCCCTGGCCAGCGCAGGCCATGCTCAGCAATTCCTTGTCTGTGCCCGGCCTTGCTGCCAGCCCCAGCTCAGCAGCCAGGGCTGCCAAGGGCTGGCACAGACAGAGGTTGGAGCTGACAAATGTCCTGGGCCCCCTCCCTGCTCTGTCCATGCCCCAAGGGCACAGAGCAGCCTCCTCTCCCGGGCTCTTGCCTGTTTTCAATGCCTTGCCCAGGCGCTGGCCCTGCCCCACAAGGCCTGGGCTGAGTCCTGCCCCTGCCCGCTCAGCCAGGCTGAGATGGACACTGATGGTTCCTGTGCCAGGCTCTCCCAGCCCAGCCCAGCTCCCTGCAAGCTCTGCCAGCTGCCCTGAGCTCTGGGCAGCACCAAGGGCCTCTCCCCAGCACAGCCCAGCCGGCTCTGGCCCCACAGCTCTGCTCAGGCCCGGCTGCTCTGGGCACTGCCCCACGGCCTCAGCCCTGCCAAGGGCACAGCAGCAGCTGCAGCTCAGCCAGGACTCAGCCCCAGCCATGGGGGAAGGGGCTTGGCCAAGGCCAAAGGAGCTCCCTGGCTGCCCTGCTCCCCTCTGGCTGAGGTGCTGAGAGCTCTGCAGCCCCTCCTGCCATCCCATCTGCCCAGTCCAGCACAAGAGCCCCGGCCTTGGGGCCCTGCAGAGCTGCTCCTGCTCCAGGCCCAGGGCCCATCCCAGAGCTGGGGCAGCCACAAAGCTGTGCCCATTTCTGCTCATTGCTGCTCTGATGGGGATGGATCCTCAGCCCCTTGGAGGTTGCTGATGAATTTTACTGCTCCAGAGGCCTTTTCTTTCTTGAGCTCTTCACTTCAGGAATTCAGTGAAAAAGGCTCATAAACATTTGTTCAAAATACCAAAACAAGAAAAAACCCATGGGAATAATTCAAGTCCTCAATTCTTCTGTGGTTAATGAGACAGATTTCAGAAGTGTATTCAAAGTGAATATACTATTTCGAAAACAGAGCAGAGAGAATTGTTCTTTTCCTGTTTATAGACTGATATCAGCAATGTCCAATTTATATTTAGCCCCAGCACCTTTTAACCCTGTCTGAACAGATAAGAAAATAAAGACCCTTCCTGAGTGACAATCAATAACACTTTGTCCCCACCCCTCCCCACCATTTCCCTCATCCAAGCCCTGGCACTCAGAGCAACTGAGGAATGGAGTCACATCCAGGGGTGTCCCCAGGGCTCAGCACTGGGGCCAGGTCAGTGAAATCTCTTTATTGCTGATCTGGACGGGGCCATCGAGGGCACCCTCAGGCAGTTCCAGGTGAGCCCAGGCTGGGTGGGAGTGTGGCTGTGCTGGAGGGCAGGAAGCTCTGCAGAGGGTTCTGGACAGGCTGGAGCCATGGGCCCAGGACAGTGGGATGAGGTTCACCAAGGCCAAGGGCCGGGTCCTGCCCTGGGCTCACAACCACCCCAAATCCCTGGCCATGCCCTGGCCCTGATCCCCACAGCCTGTCCTGTTTCCTTCATCCCTGCATTGCCAGGGACTTTCTGGGACAAGGGAGCTCTGCTCTGGGAATGGAGGGAGCTCCAAGTGCCACCACTGGAGTGGGAACCACAACTCATCAGGTTTGTGTCCTTTGGGGGTTAGGAACTGGTGAGACTCAGAGCCACAGAAAGTTTCTCTTCATGGCCAACGGACCATAGTTTAACAGGACACAATTTAATAACAGTCACGCTCTTCCCTGAGCTATGTGCAACGTCCCAGCAGTGTCTAATGATCCATCATCCATAGCTGATTTCCATACTAAAAGTGATTTTAGACAAACATGGTTCTGTGATAGATATAAAGTGAATTAAGATCTTGTTTTGGGATGCTCATTCTGGAGTGGGGGAAAAACAGCTCAAACAATTCCAGATTTGCAAAGCTGTCAGCGTTGGATAGAGAAGGGAGGTCAGGCTGATTTTGGAGTTGAGTAAATGCTGAAACCAGACTGACGCATTTCATCTCCTCCTGGCCTGGCTGATCTCCCCTCTTTCCCCTTCCTCCCATTGGCTTTTGTCTCCCACCAGGCCCCCTGGTGAAGAGCCTGGCTCTGTGTTCTCCATCCCCTCCTCGCTGGCACTGCCAGGGTGGGATGAGGGGCCCCTCAGCCTTCCCTGCTCCGGGCTGGACAAGCCCAGCTCCCTCAGCCTCTGCTCACAGCCCAGGGGCTCCAGCCCCACCTTGGAGGCCCTTCCCTAACCCTGCTCCAGCTGCCAGACATCTTTCCTGCCCTGGGGAACCCAACCCAGGCCACAGGGATCTGGATAATCCACGTCCTTGATGTCCTGGTCACAGAGCCCTGGCTCCTTTTCCCCATGTCAGGCTCTGGGGTGGATCCTGTGGAACATCCTTTGGTGGAGGCTGTGGCTCCAGGGGGACCGGGGGAATACCGGGGGACAGGGACCACGCTGGGCATGAACAGCATTGGACTTGTTGGGAGAAACTGTGAGGGGGAGCTGGGGCGGAGTGACCAACGCAGTGACCTCACAGAGCCCTCCTGGGATGTCACACAGCCCCTCTGGGATGTCGCAGCCTGCTCTGTGAGGTCACAGCCCAATCTCTGATGTTCACACAGCTGGTTTCTGATGTCACAGCCAACTCTGCGATGTCACAGCCAGCTCTGTAATGTCACAGAGGCAGTCTTTGATGCCATAGCTGCTCAATGACCTCAGATAACCCACTCTGTGATGTCATAGCCCACTCTGTGACCTCATGTTACCAGATGATAAATTTTCTCCCTGAGGTGAGCAACACCTGGAGCTTTTTCTCCAAAACCCCAAGCCTATGGAAACCACACAATGCCCATTGTGTGAGAAGGGGAACTGGAAGTTCACCAGCCTCAGTGTCCTGCCAGCTCAGCCAGGCCCACGGGAACATTGGGGTCCATGACCACCAGGGACCACCAGAGAGACCCCCAGGACAGAAGAACACATGGGTAAAGGGGAGGGGAAATATGTTAATGATTTTGGGGAAATGATTATCAGATGTATGTTTAGTCCAGGACAATCAATGAATATGTGTGCAAAATACAGAATATGAACAGAAACTTTCCTGTACTCAGCATGCTCGGCTTTGGGAGGAGCTATCCCCTGTGCATCCAGCTGAATAAAGAATGCTGCTTCTTAATGCTGCACTGGTGTTAAGGAGTTTTCTGTTTCACCGAATTTTTGGTAACACTCCACTCCCAAGGAAAGCTCTGTCTCCTGCTGTTCACAAACAGAGAAGGGCTGGTGGCAGATGTGGGGGTCGGAGGCTGCCTGGGGCACAGGGACCATGAAATAATCAAGTTTACAATGATCTGTGAAAGAAGGAGGGGCAGCAACAAAACTTCCACACTGGAATTGGGAAGGGCAGACTTTGGCCTATTTAGGATGCTGATTGGGGAGTACAAAATCATGTACTGATTTTTTTTAATGGGAAGCAACCCTTAAAAACAAAGGGGTGCAGGAGGGATGGACACATTTCAAGAAAATAATCTTAAGGGGGAAGTAGCAGCCTGTCCCAGTGTGGCAAAAGATGAGCTGGTGAGGAAAATGACTGTCCTGGCTGCCCATGGAGTTTTTGTAGGAACTCAGGAAAGAAGAGGGTGCATTAACTTTGGACAGAAGGTCAGGCAACTTAGGAATTGTTTAAGGATGTTGTTAGGTCATGCAGAAAAAAAGGGAAAGAGGTGAATTCTCAATAAGAGATTATTCTGGCCACTTCTGTGAAAAAGAATAAAAAATGTGTCTGTGAATAAATTCATAGCAAAATGTGGTATACGGAGAACCTCTACTCTTTATTGGATGCAGTGGAAAATATAGTAACTAAAGATAAAGAAAAGGTTGAGCTACTTAACACCTTGTTTGTCTCAATTTTCAATATATGGACAGGTTGTCCTTAGGACAAGATTTCTCCTGAGCTGGTAGATGGGCTCAGGGAGTAGAACAGCCCCCTGTAATCCAGGAGGAAGCAGCTGCTGACCTGCTGGGCCACTCAGACGCTCACAGGTGTATGGGATGGGATGGGATCCATCCTAGGGGCATGAGGGAGCTGGTGGATGAGCTCCCCAAGCTGCTCCCCATCATTTACCATCAGTCCTGGCTCACCAGGGAGGTCCCAGAGCACTGGAGGTGCCAGTGTGAGCCCATCCCCAAGAAGGGCTGGAAGGAGGATCTGGGGAACTCCAGGCCTGTCAGCCTGACCTCAGTGCCCGGCAAGGTTATGGAACAGATCACCTTGAGTGCCACCACAGGGCACCCACAGGATGGCCGAGGGGTCAGAGCCAGCCAGCGTGGATTTAAGAGGGGCAGGTCCTGCCTGAGCACCCTGATCTCCTTTTGTAACCAGGTGACCCACCTGTGGGTGTGGGAAAGGCTGTGGATGTGTCCATCTGGACTTCAGCAAAGCCTTGGACACTGTATCTGACAGCATTCCCTGGAAAAGCTGCAGCCCACGGCTTGGGCAGGTTCCCTCCTGGCTGGGAGATGGAAGAGCTGGCTGGAGGCTGGGCCCAGAGAGGGGTGGGGATGGTGCTGCACCCAGCTGGTGTCCAGTCCCTGGTGCTGTCCCCAGGGATCTGTGTTGGGCCCAGTCCTGTTTAACATCTTCACCGATGATCTGGGGGAGGGGATCGAGCCCACCATCCCCAAATTTGCAGGTGACACCAAGCTGGGTGTGAGTGTGGATCTGCTGGAGGGCAGGACAAGAAGACACAGCCTTCAGCTGCACCAGGGGAGGTTTAGGCTGCACAAGAGGAAGAAGTTCTTCACAGAAAGGGTGAGTGGGCATTGGAATGGGCAGGCCAGGGGGGAGGTGGCAGAGTCACTGTCCCTCTCCAGTGGCACTCAGTGGCATGGTCTGGGTGACAAGGCGGTATTAGGGCATTGGTTGGACTTGGTGATCCCAAAGGTCTTTTCCAGCCTATTTGATTCTGTCATTCTGTGATGATTGGGACACTCTGGGGCCATTGTGACCCTGCAGGGCCTGGTGGAACTAAGAGGGCAATGGTGACACTGTGCAGCCCCATAGAACCAGGGCTCCATTGTGGTGCTCTGGGGCCCAATGGAACCAGGGAGTCCCCGTGACACTGGGTCCTGGTGGAACCACAGAGGCCATGGTGACACTGCGGGGCCTCGTGTAACCGAGGGGTTTCACCATTGTGACACTGCGAAACCAAGGAGAGCACTGGGAGAGTCCAGGGCCCAGTGGAACCAAGGGGCCGTTCTGACACTGTGGGGCCTCATGGAACCAAGGGGACATTGTGACACTGCAGGACCTTGTGTAACCAAGAGGCCACTGTGACACTCTGAGGCCTCAAGGAATCTGGAAGGCCATTGTGACACTGTGTGGCCTCGTGGAAACAGGGAGTCCATTGTGACACTGAGGGGACTTGTGGAGCCACAGAGAGCATTGTGACAGTGTGGGACCTCATGTGACCATGGGGCCTTTGTGACACCCTGGGGCCCCATGGAACCAAGGGGCCTCTGTGAAACTGCGGCACCAACGAGAACATTGTGACACTGTGAAGCCCCATGGAACCAAGGAGTCCATTGTCACATTTTGGGGCCCCATGGAAATAAGGGAACCAGTCTGACAGTGCTGGGCCTGGTGTAACCTGGTGACACTGAGGGGACCCATGGAACCAAGGACATTTTTGCAGATGACACCAAGCTGGATGTGGGTGTTGATCTGCTGGAGGGTAGGAGGGCTCTGCACAGGGACCTGGACAGGCTGGATCCAGGGCCCAAACCCAACAAGGTGAGGTTTAACAAGCCCAAGTGCCAGGTCCTGCACTTTGGCCTCAACAACCCCTGCAGTGCTACAGGCTGGGGACAGAGGGGCTGGACAGCAGCCAGGCAGAAAGGGACCAGCAGGGACTGATGGACAGCAGGCTGGACATGAGCCAGCAGTGTGCCCAGGTGGCCAAGAAGGCCAATGGCTCCTGGCCTGGATCAGGAATGGTGTGACCAGCAGGACCAGAGCTGCTGTGTCAGCACTGATCTGCCCCCAGCTCTGCACACAGACATTGCTGCTGCAGCTCCAGGGAAGGCAGCAAATGGGCATCTCTGCAGAAAACTCTCCTGGGAGATCCTTGAGTTCCTTGAAAGCCACAGAGAGTGCAGCCCCTCATTGACACAGTCTGTGGGCACAGGGAAGGTGGAGACAAAATGACAAATGGCTCAAAAATTAGATTTATTGTGGACAATATGAAAAAAAGTAAAACAAAGGAAAAAAATTCCCCACAACTAATTCAACAAGAAGTATCATAGATGACTTTTGTTACAAGTGATTTTCAGAAATTGGCCAGCAGTTTAATGTTCCTGAAAGCATCCAGTCATCAGTCTCCACACTGCAGCCTTGAGCTCCTGGTTCCTCAGGCTGTAGATGAGGGGGTTCAGGGCTGGAGACACCACCGAGTACAGAACTGACACTGACAGATCCAGGGATGGGGAGGACATGGAGGGGGGCTTCAGGTAGGCAAACATGAGACTGCTGACAAACAGAGAGACCACGGCCAGGTGAGGGAGGCAGGTGGAAAAGGCTTTGTGCCGTCCCTGCTCAGAGGGGATCCTCAGCACAGCCCTGAAGATCGGCACATAAGACAAAACCATGAACACAAAACAACCAAATACCAAACAGGCACTAACAGCAATGAGCCCCAGTTCCCTGAGATAAGATATAGAGCAGGAGAGCTTGAGGATCTGTGGGATTTCACAGAAGAACTGGCCCAGGCTATTGCCATGGCACAGGGGCAGGGAAAATGTATTGGCTGTGTGCAGCAGTGAATAGAGAAAGGCACTGGCCCAGGCAGCTGCTGCCATGTGGGCACAAGCTCTGCTGCCCAGGAGGGTCCCGTAGTGCAGGGGTTTGCAGATGGACACGTAGCGGTCGTAGCACATGATGGTCAGGAGGAAATACTCTGATCCAAGAAAGAAGATAAGCAGAAAAACCTGAGCAGCACATCCTGTGTAGGAGATGGTGCTGGTGTCCCAGAGGGAATTGTGCAGGGCTTTGGGGACAGTGGTGCAGATGGAGCCCAGGTCGCTGAGGGCCAGGTTGAGCAGGAAGAAGAACATGGGCGTGTGCAGGTGGTGGCTGCAGGCTATGGTGCTGATGATGAGGCCGTTGCCCAGGAGGGCAGCCAGGGAGATGCCCAGGAAGAGGCAGAAGTGCAGGAGCTGTAGCTGCCGCGTGTCTGCCAGTGCCAGCAGGAGGAAGTGGCTGATGGAGCTGCTGTTGGACATTTGCTGTGGCTGCACATGGGCACCTGTTCATGGAGAAAGGACAGTGAAGAGTTAGAGGAGATACCTGTAACCAAAATCAAAGCCATTTCCCACACACCCTCCTCTGGAGCACACTCAGACACAATTTTGTGTTTAAGAGTTATGTGGTTTTTGTTATAAGCTCCGCAATATTTTTCCTAGTAGTCTTGGATATCAAAATCTTCGTATTTCTGCTTCCCCCAGGGAGAACAGAGTAATTTCTCTTAGGCAAAGTGCTGAGAGAAATATGAGGGGAGATGGTCTGTCATTCTGACCTGTTCAGAGTTTCTCTGGGCTCTAACCTTTCTCAGGAGGAGGGTGATCACCTTCCCACGCTTCCCCTAAAATGTTACCAGGCACTGCTGAGAGCAGATGGATCCGCCCCAGCCCATTTGTAGCCAAGGACTCACGTTGCTCATTTCACAAACCCAGCAGCATTTTCAGTGTCACAACACCTCTTCCTTTCCCCATCAATCTTATAACTCAGAGATGCTCTAGGACAGGTTTGCACCCTGCATTGAAGCTCCCAGCTTGGACTGAAATCTCAGAGAGACTTCCAAGTGTCCTTCTGATGGCACTGGATGAAGGGAGATGCAGCTCCTTCCCTGGCTGCACTGCCAGCATTGCCCAGAGCCGGGCACTGGGGACAGCTGTGTCACCCTGAGCCAGCTGTGCCCCCTGTCATAGCCCCCAGTGCCGGGCAGCTGCTCCCAGCCCTGTGCTCTGCAGAGGGAACTGGGCCCGGGGCTGCAGAGCTGCCCCACGGCTCTGCTGCAGCTCTGCCTGCACAGGAGGGGCTGCACGCCTTGGAGCCATGGCCCTGAGGGCAGAGGCTTGGCTGGGGGACAGGAGGGAGGGGGCTTGTGCAGAGGGAAGGGCTGCACTGGAGGGGATCCTCTGGGCATCTCTAAACTCTCCCTGCCAGAGCATTTCTCGCTTTTGTTTTCTCTCCTTCCCTGATCTCTCTGGTCCTGGAGATTTTCCTCCTGCAGGTGTTTCCCTGTGCCTGATCTCTCTGTGCCAGCACTCCCAGACCCCAAATCTCTGTGGACTCTCCTTGGCCTGACAGAACCCTGCCTGTTTGCAGGACACTGGCTGGGGGCAGGTTCTGTTTGCAGCTTGGAGAAAGGACAGCTCAGACTGAGCCTGATGGCTCCAGCAATGGTGATGCTGCTGCTGTCCATGGGCAGAGTGGCTGAAAGCACATTAGGGATATCCTGTGAACCTGTTGATCACTAAAATAACAGTTTGGATATCTCATGCACTTGTCAAAATTCATAAACCACCATTAATATTTACCCCCTTTCCTGTCACTCTCCAATAATAGGAAACCGAATAAAAAGTCTTAGGAAATTTCCTCCTTTTTATCAAAATCTTTGTCTTGGAAAAATTCTATGAGTGATCAGAACCCCTCAGCATCTCAGAGCTTTATGAACATTTCACCCGCCATGCACCAGAAATGCTCAGAGTTGTACTCACAGGGTCTGTGGGCATTGGGATGTTCCAGCTTTAGGAGATCACTCCAGGAGCTGCAGCTGCATTGTCCTGCAGCCAGAGGTTCCTGTGCCAAGGGCTGGCAGTGATTCTGCCCCAGGCACTTCTCAGCCCCTTCCCAGCCCTGACTGATTGAAGCTCTCTGTGCCTCTGTGCTGTGCCTGGGCTGGCTGCAGGCAGTGCCCCAGCCCTGCTGGGCTGGGAGAAGAGCTGCTCATCAAGAGAAATGTGCTTTTGAAGCTCTCCTTGGTTACCAGGATCACCCTCTGTGCCAGGAGCCCGGCCCAGCTCAGCAGCACAGACACAGCACAAGGACTTTAATGACCCTCTGTGGCTTTGTGCTCAGCCCTGAACATCAGGCCCTGAGAGGGAGCTGAAGAAACCTCTCCAGAACTCCAAGTCAGAATCCAACTCCAAAGTTTCTTGGACTTTTAATGGGTCCCACTGAGGGACACGACTGAGAAAGTGTCCCCAGGCCCCAGGCAGAGCAGAGAACTGGAGGCACTGATGACAGGTGGGCACAAAGAGAAGCCAAGTCTTGGTGCCCTGGGGCACAGCAGGGTCTGTGCCACCAAGGGCTGGGAGGAGACACCTTGTCCTGAGGCACTGGGGCCTCCTGGCACAGCCCCAGCCAGGCTGGGCACTGTCACCCCCTGGTCCTGCCCTCAGCATTCCCCCCTAGCCCACATCCCAGTGGCCTCAAGGATCTGCTGGAAGGAGTCCCTGGGGAGCCTTGGTCAGGAATGGCCCTGGAGGCTCCTTCATGCTCCCAGGGACTGCAGGTTTTTCAAAGGACTTTGGCTTTTGCTTTTGCCTTGGAGTGTCTGAGAAGTTTCTGCAATCCTGGCCTCCAATTATCTGCTGTAATTAGTCCCTGGAGAGGCTTTGTCAGGAACAACACTCAGTGGGGCTCATTAATGCTTCAAGGTACTTCAGTTCTTTTAAGGTACTTGGTGTTTCCCTTTTGATCCAGACTCTGTGAGAGGTTTGTGCAATCATGGCCCCAATTATCTGCTTTAACGAGTCCCTTGAGAACTTTGTGCTGACACTCAGTGGGGCTCATTCATGCTTTCAGATACTCAACTTTTTCCAGGTACTTTGGATTTTCCTTTCCACACTGAGAGGTTTTTGTGCCATTTTGAGTCTCTGAGAGGTTTTTGTGCCATCCTGGTCTCCAGTTCTCTCCTCCAAAGAGTCCATGAGGAGCCTTTGTTGGGGATGGACCTCAGTGGGACCCATTAATGCATTGAGACATTTTGGTTGTTTGCTCTTGATTTTAACTCCTGGACAGGTTTGTGCAATCTCCTCTCAGGCCCTGAGGTTCCAGGGCTCAGTTCCAAATGCACCACGGGGCTCAATAGGATCAAGCAAGTCCTGACAAACCATGGCTCTGCCTTGATTTCCCTCTGGTCTTGTGCAGTTCATCAGGAAGTTTCTGTAGTGGTTTTGGTTCATCAATTTTGAGATTTCTTGGGCAATGCATCAATTAGTGTGGTGGGTTCAGTGCTGTCTAATTACCAGTGCACACAAAAGAATATAGTTCCTCATTTCCTGCTGTGAGGTAGGATTAGGAGAAAGGGAAAGTGGGATCAAAACTTTAAAAGTGCATAAAGAAAAGTTTATTAGCAGTAACTAAAAGAAAGAGTGATAAGAATCAGCACAAAACTTTCAGAACACTCTTCTTCTCGCCACAACTTTTTCTTCCTTATTGACAACGTAAGGAGACAAAACCTAAAATTTTCAGTCAGTTTACCACCTCTAGAATAGTCCTGCTTCACTTCACTTAGGGAGAGGAGTCTCTTTTTCTTGCTATGGAGGCTTCTCCATAAGGAAACAGTTCTCTTGTGGCTCTCAAGTTCCATGAATAGCAGCCACTCGGAAAAAGTGAAATAGTGAAATCCCTGCCATTTTTTCACAGCTTTTCCCACAGCTGTGTGTCATGGGCCATGTCAGCTTATGGGGTATTAGTTTAAAAATGAGCTGCTCAAGACCAGAGGTTCTCTTCAACTGCTTCTGAAATCATCTCTGGGAACAGAGGTCTTCTTCTCTCCCTGAGGGCACAGGGTCTCATCACTCTGCTCTCTTTCTCTGTTCAAACTTCTCATGGGATCTCAGCTACTTCAACATTTGCTCACTTTAGCATGGAGGCCTTTGCTGAAACAAGTCATCTCCCCATACTTTTAAATGCCTTATAGGGAAAAAGAGAGTCTGATGTATCAATTACATCCTTCTCCATATTTTTATCAGAGTATTTAATCCCCAACATCAAGGCATCTCCTCATCCCTCCCATCTGGGACTCAACTTCCTCTTCACTGACCTCGGTGTCTTCATGTTGCTCCTCTGTGTGCCTGCCCTGTGTCCTTTTCTCTCACTGGAGGGAGGATGGAAGCACTGGAAGAGTCAATATCTGCTCAGGGCTGCAGATGGTTACGTGACCCCAGCGGGACTCGGTGGCCAATTCTAATTTTGGCCATGGTTCCTGGACATGAAGACCAGTTCTTTTCTATAGGAATGGAGGAATATAGCCCCAGTGTTTCAGGGGGAGACAAGAGGTGACCACCAGAGGACAAGGCCAGCCAAAGCTGCCCGATTTTTTTCAGGGAAATACCCTTGAATATAGGAAATTTTTTAGGGAGAATATCAGTTTTGGCAATGGGCATCTGAAATGAAGGACGGTTCTTTTCCATACAAAGCAGCGCACTGAGCCCCAGTGCTCCAGGAGCTGATGAGAAGCAGCCCATGACATCCCAAGATCAGCCAGACCTGTCAGGTGGCCCCTGGCAGGCCAAGCCACCCAGACCTGTTCCATGTTCCCTCACTTCCATGGAGACCCACAGTGTCCCAATGGTCCCTTGCTTCCAGGAGGCCCTGAGGTGTCACAATGCCCCCTTGGTGACACCAGGCCCTGAAGGGTTGGAATGGTCTCCATGGTTCCATCAGGCCCCACAGAGTCATAATGGTCTCTGGGTCCATGAAGCCCCACGGTGTCACCATGGCCCCTTGGTTCCATGGGCTCCAGTGGTGCCACAATGATCCCCTTGGTTCCATGAGGTGCCCACAGTGTCACAGTGATCTCCATGGGAAGGAAAGAACCGAGCCCCAGTGTGGCAGGGGCAGCCACCAGAGGCCAAGGCCAGCCAGGCTTGATGGTACTGGCAGATTTAGCCTGGGAGCAATCCTTCAGTGTACTGAGTTTTAGAGTTGGAATCCCAATTTCAGACAAGGACATCCTGAGGAGCAGGACGGTTCTTTTCCAAAGGAAGGAAAGGATGGAACACCGGTGTTTTAGGGGCAGATAAATGGTGGCCACCAGAGGCCTAAGCCAGCAGGACGTCTCTGTCCTGGCATCATTTTTCTGGGAGCTATTCTTGTATATAGGGAATTTGGGAGGCAGATCCCAAATTTTGGCCTTGGGTGCCTGGTTGAGATGGATGCTTTTTAAGCAAGAAAAGCACATGGACCCAGTGTCTGAAAGGCAGATGAGAGGTGGTCCCTGGGTGGCCAAGGCAGCCAGACCTGTTTCTGTTGGCAAGTTTCATCAGGGAACAATCTTTGCATATAAGAATATTCGGGGAAGGAATCCCAGTTTTGGCCATAGGCCCCTGGAGAAGAAGGACAGTTCTCTCCTATAGGATGACAAAGCAAAGAGTCAATTGTGACCCTGGGGTCCCATGGAACCAAGGGACCATGGTGACACAGCAGGGCCATGTGGATCCAGTGGTCCATTGTGACACTGTGGATCCAAGGAGACCATGGAGACACCCCCAGAACCTCATGGAACCAAGGGGTCCATGGTGACCCAGCGGGGCTGCATGGAGCCAATGGTCCATGGTGACACTGCCCATCCAAGGAGGCCATTTGGACACTGCAGAAGCTCATGGAGTGAGGTGGCCATAGTGACACCAAATATCCATGGGGACACAGCAGGGCATCATGGAACCCAGGAACCGCTGTTGGCAGTGTGGAAACTCCTGGAACCAGGGGCTGTTGTGGCACTGCAGCACCAACACAGCTGCTGCACCTTGTCCCCTGCCCTGCACAGCTCCTTAGGAGGCACAGCAGGAGCACCACCCTGGGAGCCTCAGGGTTGCCACTCTGGGATCCATGGCACACACTTCCAGGGGCTGGAATTCCCGTTCCCAGCCAGGAAAAGATGTTCCTGCCCTTGAAGGCAAAGCTCTTATGTAAGAGCCAAAAGCCAAGTGCAGCAGTATCCTACAGTGACATTTCACTGCCAGCCTTCATAACTTCACCCATGGTTGTCGTAGCTCATGGATTGGGAATTAAATCAGGACAGGGTCTTTGGTGGGAGCTGCCCTGGGTCAAGGGCGGCACTGAGAGAGAAACAGAGCAGGCAAAGAGAGGCAAGAGAGAAAGGAGATGTTTTGGTTTGGAATGACAGGTGTCTGCTAAGGGAGGCAGGAGCCTCTCCTGAAATGGAAAAATGTAGACTCTTTATTTCTGAATTGTTATAAATTTGAAATTAAGGGGGGGGGGCTCTCAGGTAAAAATATGGGAGCAGGAATAACAGCTTTTTATTAGAGAAGAAAATGAAAATATGAACCAAAACAACACTGAGAGAGCCAGAATACAACCTGACACTCTGTTGGACAGGGTGTTGGCTGCAGTCCAATTGGAATGGTGGCTGCAGTCCTCCTGCAGTGTCAGGTGTGGTTCTGTTGGAGAAGTGATCCTCTAGAAAAGGGTGTCTTCTTCTGAAGAGGAAGAGGCAGCCCAGAAAAAGCTGTGTTGGTGGGCCAGAATCTCAAGATTAGATGCAGGTAGGAATGCTTGGCTCCTCTTTCTGGGCGGAGCATCTCACAATGGGATGTTACAGTTCTTATCAGTCATGCTGTGACATTCAATAGCCCATTATCAGCAGATGTCTGCCCTGAGGGAGGATTGATTGTGGAAGAGATAAGGAAAAACTGCCCACTTAACACAGGACAACTGCCAAACTGATGGCAAATAGAACACATCTTACTTTATAGTCTGGAACAGGAGGTCACAAACAAAATCAGCTGAGAAGGCGGCACTCTGAAAAGCAAACCAGAACTGACAGAAAATGAATGGGACAGAAATCAATAATTCTGATAGTTTTATTAATTATCAAAATAAATCACACCCACCCAGCCCCATACAATCCTGATCCCACAACCTCAAATTTGGATCTTCTCTCAATCTCCTTCCAACCCCATCTAACCCTGCAGGCGGAGGAATTGAGTAGTTTTGGCATGGGACTGAGGTGGGAAACAGCCACTTTGAGGTGGGATTGAGCAATTTTGAGGTAAGATTGAGGTGTTTCCAGTGGCATTGAGTAATTTTGAGGTGACAGAGCAATCCACCTTGGCTTTTGGAGTGCTAAGATATGGAGAATACTCCCATATATTGCCCAAGAACCCACAAATCCTCCAGAATACGTTCCCAAACCATAAATTCCACCTCAAATACCTCTTAAATGGTGGGACATTTGACATCTCTGGTCAATACTCTTTTTAGACATTTTTCAGGCATTTTTAAGTGATAAAGACAAATCAGAAGAAAATTAGGGCCAAACCAAACCCAGATACCCCTTGAGCATCCCCTGAGCACTGGACAAAACAAACTTGGCAGAAATCAAACTTAACCCTCCATAAAATGCCTTGAGGAAGATTTGCTCTTCCCACAAGTCACTTGTGATGGAAACACAAACAAATCCCAAACATGAATAAACTGAAAATAGAAGCAATTCTGTGGCAAATCCAAGTTTCATCAGTTCCAGCACAGCTCCAGCTCAGCTGCCGGCAGGTTCCGATAAAAGGAAAGTGGAAATTTGGCCCAATACAGATTAATAAAGGGAAGGGAAAGGTCTGTGTAGATGTCACAAAGGTGACAGGGACAAAGAAAATAATGATTCTCATATTTGGCAAAGTCCCCAGACCTGTGAATTCGGGAGTTACTTGGGAATTTATCTACTTGAACTGGGCTTCTTGTAGGAATTTACTGGCCTTGAGTTCCTCACATTGGGGTGAATGATCCTTGTCAGTCTTGCTAGTATCATTTGTTCCCTTTTCTCCAGTTATTTAGAAAAATTTTTCAAGGAAGGACAAGAAAATACTTTCTTTACACTGGCCACCCACAACAGCCATTTTCCTCATAAGTTCTCCCAAAAGTCACTCAGAGGAAGCTGCATCCAAGTTCCTCCAGAAAGAGGCAGAACCTTCGCAGAGGAAAGACCCATGCTGTTGTCAAAGGCACTTGGGGTCAGACAGCAGTGCCCTGAACTCACTGTGCCAAAATAATGTCGCAATCTGGTTAATAAAATTTTTAGAGAGATGCCTCTGCCCCAGTGAAGGTGCTAAGGAGACCAAATCCAAAGTGGATTTTATTGAACAGTAAATGTGAGGTAGAGAGAGAGATTGAAAAAAAGAGAAAAGGGGGGAGAGCAAGGGAGTGACGGGAAAAGAGATCTCCTCCTGGGGCAGGGCAAGGGTGACATTGTCCCCTGTGTGCGTGTCCTTCCCAGGGTGGGGGTTTTACACCTGAGCCAGTTTGGGTAAGGGAGGTGGTGTTCACCCCCCACCCCGAGCAGGGATGGCCTCACTGTTTCAGGTTACAGTGTCAGATGTAACCAAAAGTGTTTTCAGTCACCATCTCCATAAACTGTTATCAACAGGTGGGGCAGTGTTCTTTATCTCTTCCATGGCTCAGCCCTGATAACGCCCTCCAGGGGCCATCTTCTGTTAATGGGCCATTGGGTGTCACTGCAGGGCTGATAAAATTACATCATCCCATTGTGGGATGCTCCGCCCAGGGGGAGGAACCAAGCATTCCTACCTGGATATAATCTCACCCTTGCAACACCATGACCACCTTGCCTACTGCATTCCCAGAGGACAAGAGCTCCATAACCACCAGCGGACCTTCAGAGGAAGACCAGACCCTTCTACAGGATCACTGCTTTGACAGAATCACGTTCATCACTCCAGCCGGACTGCAGCCACCATTTCATCAGACTGCTACCACCACCCTGACCATCGGGGTGTGAGGTTATATCCTGACTCTGTCAGATTAAGCCAGTGTTTCTGTATCATTGCTTTGATCTTAATTTTCTTACTCAAATTTGATTCTGGCTTAGATTCTCCCCCTGGTTTGCCTTCAAACCGGTACAAAACTCACTGTGCTCATCCCTTGTTTTCCTCCCAAAACAGAATTTCCCATACCCAAATCTTCACGAAATGGAGGAGGAGGCTGTGAGGAAGAGGAAGGCGCCCTGGGACATCCAGGCAGGTGAGGATGAAGTCAGTGCCCCTTTCCCCCTCTCTCCTGCTCCATCTCCCAGCCCAGCACAGCCCCCGGCTGCAGGACAGCCCCGCTGCCGACGCTCTGCTGACGGGGATGCACTGGGGGGATCTCCTTACCCTTCCTTGTGGCACGGAGGCAAATCCCATCCTCTCCTTGTCCTTCCTACCCCAGAGCAGGAGCTGATGATGGAGACCAGGAAGGACAAATCCCTACAGCAGAACCTCATGGAAGAGGCCGTTTTGAGCAACTCCACAGCGCAAGAATCCAACAGGGAGGAAAAGCCCCGGAGATCCCACACAAGGAGGGGCTGCAAACCCAGCCCAGGGTGCTCTGAGGAGGAAAGGCCCACTCTGGGTCAGGAAGGTGGGCAGAGCTTCAGCCAGAGCTCAGACCTGGTGGTCCCCGAGAAGCTTCACGATGGGGAGAAGCCCTACAAGTGCTTGGAGTGTGGGAAGAGCTTCAGGCATAGCAACAGTCTGAAACAACATCAGATGATCCACACTGGGGAATGGCCCTACGAGTGTGGGGAGTGTGGGAAGGCCTTCAGGCAGAGCAACGATCTGAAACGACACCAGACTATCCACACTGGGGAATGGCCCTACGAGTGTGGGGAGTGTGGGAAGGGCTTCAGCTGCAGCTCCCACCTCATCATCCACCAACGCATCCACACAGGAGAGAGGCCCTTCTGCTGCCCTGACTGTGGGAAGGGCTTCAAGCAAAACTCCCACCTTGTCAGGCACCGGCGCATCCACACTGAGGAGAGGCCCTTCCTCTGCCCCGACTGTGGCAAGGTCTTCAAGCGCAACTTCACTCTTGTCACCCACCGGCGCATCCACACTGGGGAGAGGCCTTACATGTGCCCCACATGTGGGAAGGGGTTTCACTCCAGCTACAATCTCCTCCTGCATGAGCGGGTCCACACCGAGGAGAGGCCCTTCCTCTGCTCTGACTGTGGGAAAGGCTTCAAGCAAAACTCCACCCTTGTAACGCACCGGCACATCCACACCGGGGAGAGGCCCTACGAGTGTCCCCAGTGTGGGAAGGGGTTTCACACCAGCTACAGTCTCCTCCTGCATGAGCGGGTCCACACCGAGGAGAGGCCCTTCCTCTGCTCTGACTGTGGGAAAGGCTTCAAGCAAAACTCGCACCTCATCAGGCACCGGCGCATCCACACTGGGGAGAGGCCCTACGAGTGTCCCCAGTGTGGGAAGAGCTTCACCCGGAGCTCTCACCTGACCCAACACCAACGGAGCCACCGGTGACAGAAGCCCTGTGAGTGCCCCAACTGCAGGAGGAGCTTCGTGCACCGCTCCAGCTTCACCCCCCATTGAAGAACCCACATTGGGAAGAGCCCTGGTGATCCCTGTTACCTGTGACCCATGCTGGGAAGACACCTGTACCTTCTCCTGCCCCTGCCAATGACCTGATGTTGGATTGAAGAACATGAGGGTCTGGCTATGGCCCTGTCACTACATTCACTCCCACCTCAGGTCATTGCCAGGGGCAGGAAAGGGACTCTCTCTCTCTCTCTCTCTCCCTGAGAAGGTTGTCCTTTCCAGGCAGAAGGAGACATGTGGCCAGGAAGATACAATTGATGGTGATGTAATTTCCCCTGTAAATAGTTTTTCTTATCCCTTCTGTTGTCAATAGTTTTTCTGTTCCTGTTTGTTCCTCACCTCGTTGCTGTTCCCAGTAAATTGTTCTTATCCCAGCCTGGGATCTTTCCATTTTTTTCCTTCAGTGGAAGGTGGGAGGGCAACGAGCACCAGCAGGGTTTTAGCAGGAGCAGGAAATTGGGGAATTCCATTCCTGAATCCCGGCCTGTGGATACCGAGCATCCCAGCTGGTGCCAGCCCTGGTGGCCATGGCAGCAGCCTTGGGAGCGGGTCCCTGGCTGGGGCTGAGGGAACCTCTTCACTCTGGTGCCCAGGGACAGGAGTGGAGGGAGCGGCTGCAGCTGAGTCAGGGCAGGCTTAGGTTGGATCTCAGGAAAAGGTTTTTGCCCAGAGGCTGCTGGGGCACTGCCCAGGCTCCCCAGGGAAGGGCCACAGCTCCAGGGCTCTCTGAGCTCCAGCAGTGTTTGGACAGCACTGCCAGGCCCAGGCTGGCAGTGTTGGGGTGTCCTGTGCAGGGCCAGCAGCTGGACTCGAGGATCCTGATGGGTCCCTCCCAGCTCAGCCACTTCTGTGGTTCTGGGATCCCATGACCCTGGGGATGGGACTGGAAATGGTTGCCATGGAAACGGGCTCTGGCTGTAGGCCTGAGCTGGTGTCCATGGCAACCACCCCTGGCATGGGGTCTCCATGGAGCTGCCCAGGGACTGACCATAGCAACAGGGGCTGGGGAAGGTTGCCATGGAAACTGACCATAGCAACAGGGGGCTGGTGCTGGTTGCCATGGAAACTGACCATAGCAACAGGGGCTGGTGATGGTTGCCATGGAAACTGACCATAGCAATGGGTCCTGATGAGGTTTGCTGTGGTAATCCAGGGCATCCCTCTGGCTGCCCTGGAAGGCCTGGGACCCTGGCAAGGGGGTCAGGAACCCCCCTGTACAGAGCCCCCAGAGACACTGCCTGTGATCTCTGTCCATGGAAGAGAGTTTTCAATCTTACAGGATTAATTACAAGCTCTGAATGTTTGATATGAGTAATAATTAGTGTGACACAGGTGCAAAAGTAGAATTTTAGTATTCTAGCTAAGGGGTTCAAAGGAGGCAAGATGGAGGAAATCGTGTGTGTCCTGTCCTTTTTTCATCTTCTTCATGCCTTCCATGTTTCACTGTAGTGTTGGCATTTTTCTGTTGGTTTAGACTGGGGACACATTGTTCAACAGAGGTGGTAGGTATTGGCACATTATTGTAAATATAGCACAGGTAGTTTCTGGTATATAATGTTTGTAACTTCCACTGAGGGGCAGAGCCCTGCACGCTGCCCCGCAAGAAAGGCCTACTTCAGGTCAGACAGAACATGTTATAGATAAGCAAGAATAAACAACCTTGAAAACCAGCACAGATGAATTATGGCTTCTTCTTTGGCAGCGGGGCTCAAAGACAGCGAATTTCTGCAATTTTGGGATCATTTAAATACCACAGATTCTGACATAAATGGCATCCCTGGCTGGGCTTGGACCACCAACCTTTCAGTTAAGAGCCGACAGTTTGCATATTAAGGTTCAGATATTTTGACAGGTCCTTAGAGGGGTTTCATGGGGACTTTCTAAGTGTCCCCAGGCTGCCAAAGAGCTGGGATGTCACAGGCACTCACAGGGGCTCCTGTCATGGGCAGACTGGGAGCTTTAGGCAAAGTTTATTAGAGAAGCTCCTGTCAGGTCAGGAGGCACAGAAAGGACCCCCAATAGCCCCTATAGATCCCCAAATACCTCCAAGGACCGCCACCCTTTCTAAGCCTCTTTTTGTGAGAGGAGCCTTGGAGCAGCAGGTTCCAATCCCTACCCCTGACAATTCAAGAGCTCGTATGTAAACAATTATAAAGGTGGAATTAAAACTTTATACAATTCTCCCTTAGCATTAGGAATTATAAACCAGTGTTGGGGGTTGGGTTTTTCCTTTCTGTTTGTTCCTTATCATTGGCTGATGTTTATCGGCTGATCCCTTATTTTGGGAGGAGCTGCTGCTCTTGGAGATGGGAGTTTCCACTGCTGCTGCCAGAGCCCGGGCCAGAGCTGTTTCTTCTGTCCTGGGATGAGCCTCTGCTCGTGAGAACAGCCACTAAACTGGGACCTTATTTACACCTGCCCCACTAAAAGAGAGACCTATCCCTGTCTGCTCGGGTGCCCAGGATCCTGAGCTGGGCTCTCCCTGCCCTGCTTGGAGCCCCTCACCCCCTGCCTGCCGAGACATCCTGCCAGCCAAGGTGACTGCTTTTTGCCAGTGCTGCTGGGGCACCGAGCTGACTGCTTTCTGAGAGTCCTGCTGGGGCACCGGAGCCGGCTGCCCCGGGGTTTGTGAAGCAAAGCCTCTCTCCAGCCCTTCCCCCTTCGGACAAAGCCGCCATGGCCCCGCGCTGCCGAGCCCGGCCGGAGCGCCCCCTGCAGCCGCGTGGGGGTCAGCGCACCTGCCCTGCCCCGGGAGCCACAGCGCCCCTGCTGGCTGTGCCCGGAACTGCACCGCAGGGAAAGCGCCACGGCCCAAAGGCCGGGACTGGGCTCTGCTCTGTTTGCTGTTCGTGCCGCAGCTGCTGCTGCTTGTTTGCTTTGTTATACACACTAGGAAAGAGCTGACATTCCTATTCCCATATCTTTGCCTGCCTGAGAGCCCCTTGATTTCATGATTCTAATAATTTGGAGGGAGGGGGTTTACATTCTCCATTCCACAGGAGGCTTTTTGCTGCCTTCCCTAGCAGACACCTGTCTTGTAAACCAAGACCAGTTTTGGCACCCGATGTGCAGCCTGAGGGCATTGAGAGAAACAGGGTGAAATAAGAATAACAATTCTTGAGTAACATAATTTTTTTTTGTTGCACTGGATATAGAAACCTTGTTAGGTTTCACCATGTGGTCTAGCTTACCCTGGTTTGGGTGGCACATGGTTGTGGCTACATTTTTCCCATCCTATAACTATGGCTAATATGGCTGAAAATCAATTTGTTTGATGGGTTAATATGGTGAGGAATTTATGGATTTTTAATTTCCTCTGGTCGGTGGGCACACAGATTCGAGGCTACCACACACTAACTGTATGTGTTTGGAATTACTTTAATAATGGTACCTACTGTGAGGAAATGACACCAGTTTTCCCCCAAATCCTCAGCCAGCTCTTTGGGTCTACAGTGGTTGGTGTTCCTGCTATGCCTGTTAAGCCTATTCTGTTTAGCATTCAGAGGTAAGGGAAGATTGACTTAGATAACTATCGTAGCAGGGCGTCTGTTGGGGAGGGTAGATAAATATGATTAAGAACCACAATGGTACAGCCAGGACGAATATAACGCCCCCTACTGGCTGGACAATTACCCTCACCTACAGCGGGGTCCAAAAGCCGAATGGATTCTCCCATCTCACCCCCCAGAATGTATGGTTCACCCCACATCTGTAACCCTCCCCTGAACCATCAGGTGTCTGTGACCCCATTGGCCCAGGTCCTGCTCCAGCCCACCCTGGAGCCCCCTTTGATAAAGGGTCTCCGGGGGGCTGGACGCCCTCTTGGATCTTCCCTTCCCCTCCTGGAGAGTCCTCCGGGAGTCCCTGCTCTCCTCTCTGTCTCTCCCCTCCCCCATCACCCGAGGCCCAGCCACGTGCTGTGTCTGGCAGCTCGAGGCAGAGCCTCTCTGCGTCCTGAATAAACTTCACCCTCCAAGAGCAACCAAAGAGATCTCGCTTGAATCTGTCCGTGGAATACAAATATATGTCGTTACAGGCGTCCCCAGCCTGTAATAATTAGCACTGACTCCATGATTCCAGAAGGCTGATCAATCACTTTATTACATTATCCTATATTATACTTCTAAGAAACACTCATCACTCTTGCAGACAGTCCAATACAGACAGACCAGACTGGTGAATTGAAATCCAAACACCATCACCATTGGCCAATTTAGAAATCACCCTTTGATAAACAAATCTCCATAATACATTCCACATGTGCACAACAACAGGTGCAGCAGGTGAAGATAAGAATTGTTTCTCATTCTTTTCTCTGAGCTTTCTCACAGCTTCTCACAGCTTCCCAGGAAAATCCTGGGAGATCTCTCTCTCTGCTCAGAGGATATGTGATTACCACAGGTCAGTTGTGACAATGCAGGTCCAAGGACACCACGGTGACACTACGGAACCTCATGGAACCAAGGGGCCATTGTGACACTGTGCTGCCTCATGGAATCAAGGAGACCATTGTGAACATGAAGACCCCAAGGAAGCAAGGGTCCATGGTGACCTTGTGCAGCCGCAGTGTCACAGAGGAGCCGCTGTGACACAGCGAGGGCACACGGAGCCATGGGGCCATTGTGACACATCAGGGCTTTGTGGAACCACGAAGCCATTGTGACATTGCAAGGCCTCATGGAAGCACAGGGCCATTGTGACACTGCAGAAGCAAGGGGAACATTGTGACACTCCAGGGCCTCATGGAGCCAAGGAGATCCTTGTGACACTGTGGGGTCCCATGGAACCAAGGGAACATGGTACAGGTCTGGTTGGCTGGGCCTCCTGGGGATCACCTGACAGATCCGTCTGACCTTGGAATGTCGAGGGCTGCTTCTCATCTGCCCCTGAAGCCCTGGGGCTCTGGGCTTTTCTTCCTATGGGAGAGAACTGTCCTTCTCCTCCAGGGTTCCATGGCCAAAATTGGGATTCTTCCTCCAAAACTCCATACATCCAAGGATTGCTCCCAAGTGAAAGCTGCCAGGACAGACAGGTCTGGCTGCCCTTGGCCTCTTGAGAGATGCATCTCATCTGCTTTTGAAACACTGGGGCTTGGTGATTTCCTTCCAATGTAAATAGTTGTCCTTCTCAAGGTGACCGTAGTCAAAATTGAGATTCCTCCTCCCAAATTCCATGTATCCAAAAATTCCTCCATTACAAAACATGCCAGGAAGAACAGGTCTGGTTGGCTGAGCTGTTGCCTTCAGGGGAGGCAACGGCGACCTTGTTGCAAGGCGACAGCACGGCAGCCCGGCCTGTCCGGGCTACTCGGACTAACGACACACGCTGACTCCAATGTGGTGGACGGTCGAAAGCCTTTATTATCTTATCTCATGGGTTTAAATAGTCTTGGGGGACTTTGCTACGTCGGGGGGGGGTTGGTAGGGTCTCTAGGTTATTTGGGAGTGGAAAACTACTGGGTTAGGTGTGGTTACATGCTCTGGGGGTGATAGATAACGTGAAGCAGGGAGAAAGGGGGAAGGGTCTTTCTTTCCGTCACATCCTGAGATCTTCCGTTCGCCTGTCCCTATCTACCACATCTCCCCTCTCCTTATCATAAATAAAATGACGTAGTCGTAGATATAGGCACTGGAGTGAGGTACAAACTTGTAACTTGGTAAGGTAAGGTGGTTTGGTAAACTTGAGTAATTTTCGCAAGGCGAGTCTCGAAGGCTTTTGCGACTGACTGTGTTCGCAGTTTTTGGCTTATAGCATTTGTTGCTGGCCTATGAACAAAATGTTCGCCCTTTCTAGACGGGCCTGAACAAACGAGACTAGTTTGTTCAGCAGGCATGGTCCTATGGTAACAGCTAAAAGCAGTATTGCCAGTGGACCTACCAGGGCAGAAATTAAAGTGGTGAGCCAAGGTGATTGATTGAACCAGGATTCAAACCAGCTCTGTTGGGTTTCCCTGTCTCTCTTTCTCTGAGCCAGTCTATCTCGGAGTTCTGTCATGGAGTCTTTAACGACTCCCGTATGATCTGCATAAAAGCAGCACTCCTCTTTCAGGGCTGCACACAATCCTCTTTGTTGCATGAACAAGAGGTCCAGTCCTCGCCTATTTTGTAAAACTAGTTCTGAAAGCGAAGAGACTGATTTCTCTAGATAGGAGATGGATTTCTCGATCCTCTGCAGGTCCTCGTCGATGGTCATTTGCAGCTGAGAGAGTCCGTGCTGCTGGGTTGCGATGGCTGAGACACGCATGGCTGTGCCAGCTGCTCCCAGGCCAAGCAACATCGCGATGGTTATGCCTGTGATAATTTCTCTTTTGTGGAGTCTGTTAGGTTCCCCGAGAAGATGGTATATCTCTTCGTCTGAGTGATACAGGACCCTAGGAACAATCAGAACTTGAACACAGAAATCGATAGAGTCATTAAATTTGGCAAGGAATACACAAGGACTCACTCCGGATCGCTGGCAAACCCACATCCCAGACGCAGATGGGATCACCCACTTGTTAGTTTTTCTGTTGGGCTTGACAACTTTAGTGCAGAAGTTGCCTTTCTGCTTTGCTAAGGTTGCATTGCCAAAACATCTGCCCTGTCCTGTGATTTGACTCAGGGTGATTCCTCTGCGGGGAGTGTCCCATCTGCACTGGTGGGGGGCACTGGCTGTGGAGTAACTGAAGGGGGTGTCTAAAGCAATGCCTTCGTAGAAAGGGGGTTTGAGATCATAGCAAAGCCAACAGGAGTTAGTTAGGTTCGGTTTGGTTTCGTTTAGGGTTAGAAAGGTAGCTTCTAGCATACGAAAGATTGGGTTTGGGTCTGACTCAGCCGTGCGGCCTATCTGGAGGGTATCTGCAAGGCCGGTCAGGGTCTCAGTGACTTTTGGGGGCAAGGTTTTGGGGTGGGTTGTGTTTTTCCCTCTCAGCACGTTCTTGATAACTTTGTTGGGTCCTACTGGTCGAGGTGCTGGTGGCTGGAGCCTGATAATTCTCACATTCACCCACCTTCTCGGTCCTCTGAGGACCACTGTCCACGTCCTACCTGTGGCCCAACTAGGGTGGTCTGGCTGTAGGACAGTCATGTTATAACTTACGCATCCCCGTTGTCTAGGCTGTGCATTGTGGTCTCCGCAGCCAAAGGGTGCCCAGGTGAACTGTAAGAATTTGTCGGGCTCCTGCGGTTGCCACCCGTCTCCCCATGGTCTGGCATCTGTAACAATGGTTTCACGGCCCCAATATCCACAATGTCCCCACCCTGGGTAGTCACAGTACCTTTTCCCTGGGTTGGACGCTGGGCACCAGTAAGATATGTACATGAGTATGATGTGCGGGCTTGAGGGCCGTATTTTCGGTTGCCCTGGAAACAGATCGGCTATGTGGAATACGAAGGATGGAGCGTTTGCGGTGGTGACCTCTTTGAACACCTTGTCACTTGAAAGATGTTGCATGACCCATCTGAACGGCTGGTGAGGGTAGTGGCCTGGGTCGGCTTGCCCTCCGGCCACAAGCCCCAACAGCAGGATTGCACAGAGACACTGTGCGAGTCTGGGTCTCACCGCCGTGGGACGCTCAGGTTCTGTCTGGTGGCTTGGTGGTCCGTTATCTCTCTCTGGAGCAGGGGTGTGTGTGTCGCGGGGACGGTCCACGAGCGTGTCCTGCGAACGAAAACTCACAGTTTTCCATTAGTTTCATTCTGAAGGTCAGGTTTGATCGACCTGAGTGGACACCACCTGATCTTGTCCTCCTTTTTAACTGCCGCGTACCCCCGTCCCGTAAGCACCAGTCTCCAGCCCCATTCCCACTCGCCTAGCTCGTTTTTGACCATGACCTGTGGGCCCTCCTCTAGTGTCTGGGTGGCCCAGTGTTTTCGAATGGGACTGTTTGCTTCATCTCCCCTAGGGAATTGGTTCAGTGCTAGCAGCGCGGTTGCTAGCATGCGTGTCTGGTCTCCTGAGGGGATGGAATTGGCAAAGCCCTCTGCCTTTGCCAACACTTCTAACTTGGCTTTTAGGGTCTGATTTGCTCGCTCGACAATGGCCTGTCCGGTGCTGTTATATGGGATTCCCTGCGCTAAGGTGATACCCCACACCGAGGCGAATTCCCGCACTGATTTGGAGATAAAATTGGAAGCATTGTCAGTTTTAATTTGCTTGGGGATACCAAGCCATGCCATAACTGTCAGCCAGTGCTGGATCGTGGCCTTGGAGTTGGGTTTGAGGTGCTGTGTCGCTATGATCACTCCGCTGTAGGTGTCCACTGTCACTGCAAGCCATGCTCGGGGCTTTAGCAGTTCGCAGAGGGTGAAGTCTGACTGTCAGATTTCTGACGCCTTGAGGCCCCTCGGGTTGACTCCACCAGTCCATAGGGGTGACTTCTGGCAGTGAGGGCAGGTGGCCACTACGTGTCTCGCGTCCGCTGTCGAGATCCCGCATCTCTTCGCCAGTGCTTTGGCCCCTATGTGGAGTGACTCATGCAGCTGACGAGCTTCCTGCAGCGTCCACACTCCCTTCGCTGCGGCATCTGCTTTGTCATTTCCAGTCTGGAAGAAGCCCTTGACTGGGTTGTGGCTGTTGACGTGAATGACGGACACGGTGCCCTGGCGTGAGGAGAGTGCCTCTTCAAGCATGGAGGCCGTCGTGGATGTTGACACACCTGGTCTTGACATGGCTAGGCAGAGCTTTGCCACGAATATAGAGTCTGTCATGATGTTGAGGTGTTCGTCCCGGAAAAGTCCGCACGCCAAGACCACTGCTGCTGCTTCCAGCTGTTGCACTGACAGCATGGGGTCACACGTTTTGACGCAATGCCATGTTTCTCCTGTTTGCCACACTGCTGCTGTGGTAGAAGTCATGGAGGAGGTGTCTGTAAAGACCGTTGGTCCTGGTTGCGGTCGGTCCATGACCTTCGGTGGCACATCTATGTCGACAATGGTCAGTAGCTGGGTCCAAGGTGGTTTGGTGGCGTAGGAGATTTCTCCCCCGAAGCCAGTGAGAGTGAGGGCCAGGTGCTCCGATATCGCAGTTGACTCCGTGGTCGGTCGCTTGCGGAAGGGGAGGTGGATCCTTGCCGGCTCGGTTCCCAGGTGTCTCAGGGCGAGTCTCCTGCCTTTCATGATGAGGTTAGAAACGCATTCAACTCCTGGGGAGAATGCGTGAGTTGGTCTTCCGAGGACCACCCATTGGATCGGCTGGGATTTTTCGGAAGGTCCTTGTGCAAGTGCTCCCACTCCTCCCTTCTGCGTGAAGTGGACGTATAAGTCCAGTGGTATGCTCGGGTTCCACCTGGCAAGCAGGCTAGCGGACATCTGATGTTCGATGAAGTCGAGGGATTTCGTTGCTTGCGGCGTCAGCTCCTTGGGGTCCCAGGGGTGTTTTCCTTTAAGGAGGTCATACAGGGGGTCCATGACCTCTGGGGGAACTAGGATGATGTTGCGGAGCCACTGCAGAGATCCCACGAGTCGCTGCATGTCGTGGAGGGTCTTGATGTCTCGGCGGACCTTTATCTTGGGTGGGGTCACGTAGGAGTTTGTGATCCCCACTCCCAGGAAGGTCACGCACGGTCCTCTCTTGATCTTCGTGTTCGCGATCTCGAAACCGTTGGCCTGGAGGATTTCCGTGATCGTGGACACTAGGTGATCCACTTGGCCTGCCGATGGTGCAGCGACGAGGATGTCATCCATGTACTGAATGATGGTCGCATCAGGGTGGGAGTGTCGGACTGGCATCAGTGCCCTGTCCACGGTGATCTGGCATATGGTCGGGCTGTCCACAAGGCCTTGAGGTAGCACCTTCCATTGGAAGCGGAGGTTAGGTCGCTCGCCGTTCGGGAACACGACGGAGAAGGAGAACCGTTCTTTGTCCTCGGCATGCAGGGGTATTGAAAAGAAACAGTCTTTGATGTCCAGCACTGCGCACGGCTGCCCTTTGGGGATGGCTGAGTTCGCGGGCAGTAGTGTCTGAACTGGACCCATGGGCTGAATTGTCTTGTTCACTTCCCTCAGGTCGTGGACGAGGCGGTAGCCTTCTCCTGATCTCTTGGGGATTACAAACACAGGGGTGTTCCACGGGCTGGTGGAGGGTTCAATGTGGCCCTTTTGTAGCTCGCGGTCGACCAGTTCCAGCAAGGCTGTCATTCGAGGCTTTGACAGGGGCCACTGCTCAACCCATACAGGGTCTGGTGATTTCCAAGTCAGTTTGATTGGTAGCAGTGGGTGCACAGCAGTGGCCCTCATCATAAATTTGTAATCCTGACTCCTAGCATGGCGAGGATGTCCCTTCCTATCAGGGGTGGGGAGTTTTGCAAGATATAGGGGTGGATTGCTACTGTTTGTTCTAGTCCTTTCTTTGTATGGAGCGTTATGGCTACCAATTGGGTGCTTTTCCAAGCTCGGGACAACCCTCCCACCCCGTTCACTGGGGGGACTTCCTTGCATTGCCAGTGTCGGGGCCATAGGGCTTGGGGTAGGATTGTGCAGTCTGCTCCTGTGTCTGCCCAAAACTGAAGCCCTATTACATGGGGGTCCCGACTGTCATAGAGGCGGCATGTCCCCCAAACTTTCGGGGGTTCCTTCCCTATTTTTAGGGCCAGGGCCACCCAGGGGTTGTCCCGACCTGGGGCGCCCCCTGCTGACCCTGTGGCACAGGTGCTGCTTGCGGTGGCGGTGGGTACGAAGGCGCCGCAGGCTGTGCCGTGATACTCGCTGGCAGGGGTATGAAGTTGGCTGCTTCCTGTGGGAGAATGGGGTACGAGGGCTCCCCGCTCCATTGGGGGTTGGCATGGATGGGCCGCCTCATATTCGCAGCGGGAGGAGGCTGGGTGCGGCCCGCAGGCCCCCTCCCCTTTCCGTTTCCCTGGAGCTGGGACCTGCATTCCCTAGCAAGATGTCCCTTCCTCCCGCAGCCCCAGCAGGATCCCCGCGGGCGTGTTTGGGGTGGAGGTGCTGCGGCAGGCCGCCGTGTCGGCTGGGGGCAGCTCACCGCGATGTGACCCGCCTCACCGCACTTGAAACACGCCATGGCATTGGTCAGGGTGTGGACAGCTGCCTGAATGGGCGTCAGGTGTTCCTCCCTAACTACGTGTCAGATCATGTCAGCCAGGCTAGCTCCGGCTGGCAGGGAGCGTAAAATATCCTTGGTAATAGAGTTGCACTGCTGGCGCAGGCAGTCGGCTACCACGGGGCCCTTTGCCTCTGCTGGCAGGGTGGAGGAGTCTATC
The DNA here is from genome assembly GCF_048771995.1 of Taeniopygia guttata. Classification (NCBI taxonomy): domain Eukaryota; kingdom Metazoa; phylum Chordata; class Aves; order Passeriformes; family Estrildidae; genus Taeniopygia; species Taeniopygia guttata. The sequence continues at coordinate 3,176,374 of NC_133062.1, forward strand.
GCTGCCTGCAGGCGATCTACGAACTGTGTGAAGCTTTCGCTCTCTGCCTGCCTCACGGTGGACCACGGTGCCGGCTTGGCCACGACTCAGGAGGCGGCACGAATAGCCTCCCTGGCAGCCCGAGTGGTCGCTCTGACCTCCTCAGCCTGCATCTGTGCTGCTTGCTGCTGTGGCGTGATCATATCATCATGCTTTCCTATCAGTCTGGATAAGCTCGATCTGTGTAGTGGCTGCCTCACACCAGACGCTTGGGCTAACTGCTTCCTACAATTATCCTCCCATTCCTGTCTGAACACAATCATTCCCGCACCATTAAGTATCATGCGCCCTATCCGTTCGATATCAAAGGGAAGCAAGTCATCGTTGCTAAAAAGACCATCAATTAGCATAGTGACTATAGCCGAGTTGATCCCTTTTTCTGCAATGGCTTTGACAATTGACTGTATATCCTTTGGGTTTATCGGGGTATATACCCTTTGTTGGTTCCCTTCCGGACCGGCAAGCCTTACCGGGAAGGCTTGTATGGCGGCCGCCGGGGACCATTCAGCACAAGCTATCTTTATTTTCCCCCAGTCAGTAAACTGGGCTGATTCGTATTGTAGTTGTTTTTCGGCGCGGCTTAGAGCTTTACTCGGCTTTGTTTCAAGCTGTACCGGTTCCGTTTCGTCCGTCTCGGAGCCATTGCCAGCCTCCGTCAGCTCCTCTGAGCTGGTGGAGCTGTCGCTGGTCTCCGAGCCGGAAGACGAGTGCCAGTGCACTTCCGGGGCTCCGCGCCGTTTTGTCCGGCCCCGAGCTCGCTCCTCCCCATGGGGGTGGCGCCGCTCCCGCCCCCCCGGCTCGCCGCGCCCCTCGCGGGAGGTGGTTATTCCCTTATATGGTGGCAGCTTCAGACGGGGCCGCTGGTTGGTTCCACGCTCTGTGCCGCTCTCCGCCCCTTTCTCCCGCGCGCGCGCATTCCCGAGATCGCGCACTTCCCGGGTTTTCGCGCCGGGACCGCCCGCGCCCCGCCCCTCTCTGCCGCTCCCGGCGCCATTTTCAAAGGGATAAGGAGGCGGCGTGGCGGCCCCGTTCTCCCGAGCCGCGGTTTCGGCGGCTCGGGCTTCTTTCGCCAGCCCTTGCCAGAAGCGCTCCGCGTGCCGTTGCGTCTCCGACAGCGGATCGCGGGCCGGTGGTGGTGGCGGGACGGAGGAATTTGCGGTCTCTCGGGGGGTTCGAGCGGTGGGGGGTTTTTGGGGGTTTTCCGCGGCGGGGGTGTCTCGGGGGGTTTCTGCGGGGGGGGATGGGCTCTGATCTGGGGGAGCGGGTGTCGCGCTGAGCCCCCCCGGGTCCCCGCCGCCGGGCGAATCGCTCTCAGGGGCAGTCTGCGTTCCCGCCCCCACACCGAGTTTGGGAGTAACTAATAAACACGTACGCGCCGCGCTCCATGTCTCCTGCTCTTCTATTGCTTTGCGTAGGGCTTTCTCTACTTTGCCCCATGCTTTAAGGTTTTTGCCACTGCCTGAGGATTTTGTGTCCTCGGCTAGCGCGGCAGTGCATTTTTCCCATATTTCCGGATGTAATACATCCACAGGGCGCTCAATTGCCCCAAGCTCAAGCAATCTCACTATGGCAAGATGAAAATCCTTGAGCTTACACCCAATACCCCACTGCGAATGAATGGCACTTACAATCCTGGTGATTGCGTCCATGACGCTCGCGGATCCCAGGGACGTCTCCCCTACGCCTAGATACAGTCTGACCGTTCCGGCCGCTGCTTCTGTCCAGGTGTATCCTGTCCGCCGGGGGAATTTTTCCTTTTTTTCTTCTTTTGTCCCGGGTTTCGGCACCAGTATGTTGCCTTTATAAAGGACAACCAGGGACCTGGTTCAGGTAAGGCAGCATGGCGGCCTGGCCTCTCCAGGCCGCTCGGGCTAATCAACAGACGCAGATACCAATGTGGCAGACGGTCGAAAAGCGTTTATTATCCTATCTCGTGGGTTTAAATAGTTTTAGGGGTCTTTGCTACGTCAGAGGGGCGTTGGGGGGGTCTCAGGGGTTAGTCGGGTAGTGGAAATTTACCAGAGCAGGTGTGGCTACATTCTTCTGGGGCTTCTGGGGTTAATAGATAACGTGGGGAAGAGAGAGGGGGAGGGGTCTATCTTTCCGTGACATCCCGTGGTCTTCCGCTCCGCCTGTCCCTATCTACCACACCTGGGACCCCTGGGCCCCCATTCCTGCCTTTCCCAGCCCCTAGCCCCTCCTTTCCTCATGTTCAGGAGCCCTGGCACCCCCTTTCCTAGGCACAGGTGTCCCTGGACACCCCATCCCAGCTCTCCCAGTCCCTGCACCCCCTTTCCTTGGATCTCAGCCCCTGAAGCTCCTTCCCAGCTCTGCCAGCTCTTCATGTCCCCCCTTTCCTTGGCCTGTGGACCCCCTGGAACCCCAAACTCTCACTCTCAGCCCCCTCAGCTCCCCCAAATCTCCATGTCCCCCCAGTTCTCCACTCCCTGCAGTTCCTGGAAGTGGCGCTGTCAGACCCTGGCCCGGGGGTCCCCCAGTCCTTGTTTGGGGGAGACGTGGACGGGACCCCCGTGAGCGCTGCGGCAGCGAGCGGGGCCGGATGGAGGCACAGACACCGGGGATGGGGGCGGGAGCTGAGCTGGGATATTGAGATAGCCAGAGCTGGGATATTGGGATAGCCAGAGCTGGGATATTGGGACAGCCAGAGCTGGGACATTGGGACAACCAGAGCTGGGATATTGGGATAGCCAGAGCTGGGATATTGGGACAGCCAGAGCTGGGATATTGGGATATCCAGACCCTGCTCAAGGACAGGAACCGGCCCGTGGCCGACAGTGACCTGGAGACGGGGCCGGTACAACCAGAGCAGGGGCAGTGGGGGGAGCCGGGGCTGGGCTGGGATCTGTGGGAATGGAGGACTCTGAGGGGCTGGGATGGGATCTCTGGGGATGGGGGGGATCTGTGGGGCTGGGATGGGAATCCAGGGAGCTCCAAGGGGCTCCCTGGGGCTGGGACACGACTCCATGGGTCTGTTCTTGTTCCCAGGTCTCCACACAGTGCAGGGGGTTTCCAGCTGTGACCTCCTGTCCAATGGAGCATTCATGGATCCCACCAGTACGGCAACACGGGCTGGGATTTCATCTCCTTCCAGCTGGGATCCGGGAGCTTTGCAGTGTCCAGCGGTGCCACCTGGATATCCCAGAGGTGCTGGGAACACAAAGGGATCATGGTGGAGCAGATGAAGCATTACCTGGGGCACACCTGTGTGGAAAGGCCCCCAAAATACATCAGATATGGTCGGGAGGCTCTGGAGCACAAAGGTGGGTGTGGGAAGGGAAGGGCAATTCCTATGGGAATGGGGGACTCAGGAATGGGGGACTTGGAATGCAGGAATTGCCATGGAATTTCCATGGCCAGATCTCAGTCTCATCCCAGTCAGGTGAGAATTCCATGGATGGACCCCCCCTAACCCACATGGGAATTCCATGTGGAAATGATTGGAATTGATAACCAATCCAATGAGAGCAGTGCAATGAGAAGTAATCCCTGCTGGGATTCCATGGGACATTGATCCCAATCCATTGCCCGGGCCGGCTCTGCTGTGCCTGTGGCAGCACCAGGGGAGTGCCCTGTCCCTGCCCTGAGCCCAGCAGGAGCCTTTCCTTGGGTGTTCCGTGCCCTGCCTGGGGCAGGAGGGCACTGCCGGAGTGGCTTTGGTGGCCCCGGGCACCCGGCTGGGCTGCAGCCACTGCAGGGGCACCTGGGGAATGTTCCAGAGCAGAGCTGAAAGCAAACAACAGTTTCTGGAGGGGATTCTGCCCCTGGGCCAGTGCTGGGAGCCCAAGGGCAACAGCCCAAAGTGCTGGGGCTCAGTGTCCCTCAGCCAGGCCGTGTTCCCTGGCTGTGCCCTGTCCCTGTCCTTGTCCCCTCTCCCTCGGCTGTCCCCTGTCCCTGTCCCCTGTCCCCTCTCCCTGTCCCTGCCCCGCAGCTGTCCCCTGTCCCTCGGCTCTGTGGGGCCAGGTGTGGCAGCAGGACCTGGGGCAGCCTTGGGGGAGAACAACCCTGAGCCCCAGCTGGGCCAGTTCCCCCAGTTCCCCCCAGGCCACTCCCAGCATGGGCCCTGTGGCTCCCAGTCACCCCAGTATGGTCCCAGTCACTTCCAGTTACACTCAGTGTGATCCCAGTATCATCCTGGTCACACCCAGTGTGATCCCAGCATGTTTCCAGGTGTTGCCATTCACCCCTATATTAGTTCCAGTCCTTCCCAGTATGATCCCAGTATGAACCCAGTCACTCTCATTATGGTACCATTTGCTCCCAGTAAGGTCCCAGTCACTCCAAGTCACCCAGTATGATTCCAGTCACTCCCAGTATGATTCCAGTCACTCCCAGACAGTCCCAGTATTATTCCAGTAACTTCCTTTATGGTTCCTCTGTGATCCCAGTCACTCCTGGTTAATGCTGCCTGGGGTCCCAGGGGTCCATCTGACCCCCGGGCTGCCGCTGCCGTGGGTGTCCGGATAGCGCTGCGCTGTCAGGCTCAGCCTGTCTGGGTCCCTCGGCTCAGCTCCCAGCCACAGGCAACTTAGCGAGCACCTCTGGAGTGATTTCAGCTCTGTGAGTTCAGCTCTTGGTGATTTCGCTCTGTGCTCACAAGTGCCTCCTGCAGACACACAGGGATAGAGAGAGGAAAAGGCTGTATGTGGTTCCACAGCGATGTCCTTTATTGCCAGCTCCTCTGAAGGGAAGCAGTGACAGTTCTTCTGCCAAACTGGGCAGAAATGGGCATTTATATGGGGTACTGGGGTGTCAGAAATTGTCCAATTCCCAGGTTTGAGAAGAATATGACCTATACCCTTACAGAGAGATAAGAAGGGTCTGAATGCAGAAGAGGGGCTTCTTTGGTCCCGTCACCGTGACTTAGGCATTTCTTATCTTAGGTGAGTGACCGCCAGGGAGGCCTTGCAGGGCCTCTGACTGCTGCAACTCCACTTTCTGTATTTAGTAAAAAGGCATGCCCTATAGTTCTTTTAAAACAGTGGACAAGGCATGAGAACATAGCTAACACAATGACAATTAGAATGAAAATCCACAAAATTCCCTTAACCAAAGATGCAACCCATCCCATTAATCCCCTCTGACCGAAAAGGTCATTGACCCAGTCTGGCTTGTTTTCTACTTTTAAGTCCTTCACAAGTTCCTTCAGTTTCTGGATGTTTGCGTGGATGGATTCCGAGCGTGAAGGGAGATTGAAGCAACGCATCCCTTCAAAGTCTTGGCAGCCATGTCCCTGGGCTAGCAATAGGAAGTCTCGTGGTTTCTTCTTCCTTTAAAAGATCACTTAGGGTGGCAGAGGTAGCGTTGGCTTGCTTACTGAGCCAGCACCCTGTTGCAGCATTTTTGAGAGAAAGAGGGCATGAATTGTGAAAGTTGAGCTACTCCAGGCTAGGCCTCAGATTGAGGCCTGGTGGGGCCTTCAAAGCCTCTGACGCAGTTAAAAATTCAGAGTTGTGGCGCAGATAGAAAATAGTCTTAAGGTATTGTGGGGACCACGGGGTGTGAACTAGTATAGGTTTTATGGTGTACAGTGTAGGCCGTTTTAAGGAAAAGGTAAACAATGTTAGCCTACCAATCAGAGTGTCTTTGTTTCTGTAAACTATGTAGAAGCTTATATAAACTACCGCCTGATTTTGAATAAACGGAGAACGTTGCATTAATCATATTGATTGGATGTGCGTTTGTCTTGTCCAGTTTCCCGTTTTCCTGAGGTTCCCTGGCTTTAAGTGGCACCCGAACAGGGACTCAGGAGGCTCCGAAAAGGCTGCCAAATTACTTTTAGAGTAACGGGCAGTCGAGGTTGAGTCGCGCGACAGAAATTTAGGTCCAAATCGCCTCATGGTGACGGGACCGGGATCCCAAATTCACTTTTTGTGAACGGGGATCAAGTGGGACAGAGCAGAAGTCTCCAAACTCCGAATTGGGCCGTTCCCAACGGGAGGAAAAAGACTCTTCGCATTGTTGTTTGCTTGCGAGAGTCCGTTGGAGCAGTGGGAAGACCTCGGCGTTCACAAGAGACCCGAACGGCGGGGGTGGACGTGGCCGAGGCCGGGGAGCTGGAGCGGAGCTGCTGCCTTGCCGAAGAAAAGCGAGAGCGGAGCAGCCCGTGGAGACTGAGGTAAGCCGCGGAGAGACAGAGAGGGTGAAAGGTTCACCATGGATGGAGATTTACAGGCTTCAGTGCGGCTTCTCTTTCATATTCTCTCAAAGAGAGCTGAAAAAGTTAAAGAAGCCGATTTAGAACAGTTGGTCCTTTGGGCAAGAAGCAAAGGCAAGCTGCAAAAACCTTCCCTGATTTTTAGTGAAACCGAATGGCAAGAGTTGGGGCAGCTGCTTTGGGATGCAGTGATAGAGGGCAAAAAGGACAAGAAAACACTATTAGAGCTTGGAGGTGTTTGGAAGAAAGTTTCACATACCTTACAGAGCATGGCCGCGGAGAAAGAGGCAGCGGAAGGTGCAATTCGAGCACTTGAGCAGTCCACAGCAGAACAAATAGAAACGCGAAAGCCATCGCGGGTTGAAAAATTCTTTAATGTTTGTAATATGCGGCCAGTGCGCGGGCAGAAAGCTCCAGTCAGCCCCTCTGTCAGAGATGTTGTTGCTCGTTTGGAGGGCGGTGCGGAGCCGGGCGGCGCGGGGCCGGTCGGCGCGAGACAAAGCAAGGATGCGGCCGCGCCCGGAACGGAAGTCTGCTTGCGAGCGGCGGATGTTAACAGCTCAGCGGTTTCGCGAAATGCGGCAGACAGGAAGTGACCCTCCCAGGTCCCTCAGGAGGCGGGGAGACACCTGAGGAGGCAGGCGGAGTTGGTGACGAAACAGGGCTGAGTCAGGAGGAGGAACTCAGGGGCGGAGATCAAGGCAGAGACCAGGGCGGAGACGTGAGCGAGGCAGCGCCGGCCCTTCGCCCCCCCGCTGCGGCAGCGGCGGCGGCTGCCGCAGGTGCGTGCATGCGCAGACGCGCGGCTCGCCGGTACCCGGCGTCGGCGGCGGTGAGCACCGGCCAGCCGCGCGGCCGGACCGCGGAGCGGCAGGCAGAGCGGGGCCGGCCAGCACCGAGCCTGAGGCGGCCCCGGGGCGGAGCGGACTTCGGCCGAGACAGAAGGCTCCTTGTTGCTGAGCAACAGCGCGAGGAGGGAGATGGGCGTTCCCGGGGGCTGACCCACAGTGACGCGGCAAGGACGGCAGCAAGGCGGCGGCGCCTCCCCGCAGCACCCAACAATGGCGGCGGAGAGCCTGGTTGCCACGGTAACAACAACGCCGAGAGCAGCAGTGCCACCGATGGCGAGATGGCAACACTACAGCAAAAATGTCAACAGAATTTTTTTTTCAATTCCTCGCAGGAAACAAAAAACGTAATGAAAAAGTATAGCAATACTGAGTGTTTTCCAAGAAACCAAGAGGGATGGACATTATGCAAATCAAAGTTATTTCAAATACAATGTGGATGAAAATTACTGTAAAAAAAAAAAAAAAAAAAAGGATAGACATGTTAATAATGATTTAATTGCTAAAAATGTCTTTGAAAACAAAGATTTGAGAAAAGTCAGTCAGATGGAATGTTGGCATTGAGTTCACAATTTCTGTTTTTGAGTTTTTATAGATAATAAGATAAATAATAATTGTCAAGTTTTTATAGGTAATGATAAGTAGTGATTGTTACTAATGTTATATGAATGCTTTGACAAGATTGTTTTAAACTATTTTAAACATTTCTTGTTAATAGGTTGATCATATAATGTAAGTTGTCTGATTTTTGTGATAAGGATTATTATTAAGATGTTAAGATATTGAGGTGTTGTTTTAATATTTACAGTCAGTTTTCATATGTTTTATGAGTTTTTTGAGTGATTGATTGTAAGATGTGTTTTTCAGGATCCTGTGTGTTTGATTTTTTAACTACTCGTGTTTTCTTTATTCAATTTTCTATGCAGCTGCAGTTCATCTTTTAAAAATTTATAGTCCAAGTTCTGGTTCAAGATTTCAGACTTCAAATTTTCAGATTTTTGAAGAAAAGGTTTGTTGTATTTAGAGAATTTTTGTTTTAAAAAGAAATTTTAGACAGGTTCAATCATTTGATGTTTTGATAAATTGTTAATAATAAGGTTTTTTACTTATAACTGTTATTTTTAAAACTTTTGCTTTAAACATATCCTCCAATTAGAGTTTGAGCTCTGGCCAGGCTCTGGCTCTACGTGGATGGTGTGATTGATCCAGATGTTTTCTGCATCAAAAAAGTATTCAAGTCCTTTTGGCTTGACAATTTGACCATACAGGACAGCTGAGCCTCAAAGGAGGTTTTGGAGAGACATGATCCGGACATGTTTTATCCAAATCTCTGTTGTTTTAAGGTTTTTCAGCTGCTGCAGACTCTGGGATGACAATTTGATAGTGTAGCACTTGGTAACTGTGATTTTATATGTAATATTGATTGTGTATTATTTGATTGATTTTTATTTGTTGTTAGTTTCTTTACTATGTGCATTGTTTTGTTCTTAATGTTTTTTCATGTTTATAACAAAGATGTTGATATTTCCATTTCTTCATGCAAGTTTTAGGGAACAGAATTGAGAGAGGACCCTCCAGTCCCTGTGGGGGTGTTGGGTTTGCTTGTGTTTTAACAGGTGCAGAATCTAAATGGATTTCAGTGAAGAATGTGGAACTTATTAATTGCAAGAGAGCAACTGATCTCTCCACAAGTGGATCAGAGGATGCACAGCAAAAGTGGATTGTGCAAAGATTTGTGTTTCACCCACAGAAGATCGTGGGCTTTGAGTTTTTTTTATAAGTGTGTTTTTAATGATGTTATAGAATTTTTTTTTTTTTGCTAAGTTTTTAATAAGTTTTAGTAATGCCTGTGATTTTTCTGTTCATCTTGCCATTGTCTTTCAATGGCAAAAGAAAAAGACGGAGGTCCCAACGTGGATCAACAGAAATTCTACTTGAGTGAGTGTTTTTACCCGTCCAACCAAGACGTCTGGGCAGGACAGATGCTCTCGCTGCATTGATACGAAAAGGCAGAAACAGAATTTTAAAAATAGATGAAAAAGATATCAACCCGCAGTGATAACAACGTGAACAACAACAGTTTTCCTGGAACATCCCTGATGAATCCAGTTCTGATGAAAATCAATTTTGTAGAGTACAGAAAAATAAGTTGAAATATTATAAGTGTGAAGTTAGATTTATCAGAAGTTAGTTTATTAGAAGTTATAGTTTATGTTTAAAATTAAGATTGTTTCTTTCATGTTAGCTGGGTCAAAGGGTATTGCACTTTTTTTTATCTTTATAGTTATTTAAATTGTTATACCGTGTTTTTTTTTTACAGTGTGTGCAAAAATTAGTTCATTGAGCCTTCACTCCAGCCTGAGTAGCTCAAAAGAAAAAGAGGGAATTGTTGCAGCATTTTTGAGAGAAAGAGGGCATGAATTGTGAAAGTTGAGCTACTCCAGGCTAGGCCTCAGATTGAGGCCTGGTGGGGCCTTCAAAGCCTCTGACGCAGTTAAAAATTCAGAGTTGTGGCGCAGATAGAAAATAGTCTTAAGGTATTGTGGGGACCACGGGGTGTGAACTAGTATAGGTTTTATGGTGTACAGTGTAGGCCGTTTTAAGGAAAAGGTAAACAATGTTAGCCTACCAATCAGAGTGTCTTTGTTTCTGTAAACTATGTAGAAGCTTATATAAACTACCGCCTGATTTTGAATAAACGGAGAATGTTGCATTAATCATATTGATTGGATGTGCGTTTGTCTTGTCCAGTTTCCCGTTTTCCTGAGGTTCCCTGGCTTTAGCACCCTAAGTGATTTATTTCACCAAGGGCTTTAGATGCAGCTACCCAGGGTAGGAAGAGGGAGACTGTTGGGAAGGGTAGATAAATATGATTAAGAACCACAATGGTACAGCCAGGACGAATATAACGCCCCCTACTGGCTGGACAATTACCCTCACCTACAGCGGGGTCCAAAAGCCAAATGGACTCTTCCATGTCACCCCCCAGAATGTATGGTTCACCCCACATCTGTAACCCTCCCCTGAACCATCAGGTGCCTGTGACCCCATTGGCCCAGGTCCTGCTCCAGCCCACCCTGGAGCCCCCTTTGATAAAGGGTCTCCGGGGGGCTGGACGTTCTCTTGGATCTTCCCTTCTCCTCCTGGAGAGTCCTTCGGGAGTCCCTGCTCCCCTCTCTGTCTCTCCCCTCCCCCATCACCCGAGGCCCAGCCACGTGCTGTGTCTGGCAGCTCGAGGCAGGGCCACAATGTATCCTGAATAAACCTCATCCCCCAAGAGCAACCAAAGAGATCTCGCTTGAATCTGTCCGTGGAATACAAATATACGTCGTTACAGACTGGCGCCCAACTCGAATACGGACCCACGGTGACCTGCAACTGCACCCGTCTGGATGCTTTCCAGCTTTTCTACCTGTAGGACACCTTTCCATGGACACTAACTAAATAACCAGGTATTTCCTCGCCATCGCTGTCGCGAGCACGGCATTTTGCTGCTAGGCAGTGATGAACCGGAGCTCTTTAAAAAGTCCCGAAGCCATCCTACAGCTCAGCGACTCATTACATAGTAGTGAGCTCTTACAGCTCTTCTAGGATTTCTGGCTGTTATTCTCCGAGCACAGGCGATCGCCGCGATTCCGCGGCGACCCAAGGCTTTGTGACGAGACTTGCCGCGCCACGTGGCCACGTACACAAAGCACAGGCGAGCACTGCTTAGCACTGCCCGCGCTGAAGCTCTGAAGAAACCCCGCGGTGAGCCCTCAGCAACGACTGCAGTAAACATCGGAACCTGACAGAGGATCCCGCTCCTGTGACACCGAGGTGAGCCACACTGGTTTAAAAATGGGACAGTCCCACTCTGCAGCTGATCGAGATCTCTATAAGCAACTTAACCACTTATTACGTAGCCATAATAGTAATTTGCCTAAAAAAGAGCTACGGAAACTCCTAGAATGGATCTTACTTAAGTTCCCATATGCCGAGCGCTCTGCTGTGTTTTGTGTAGACTTTTGGGAGTCCGTGGGACATACACTGTTTAACGACATTTCACGGCGGGACCCCTATGCTTGCGACTTATTTCCTGCTTATAGAGTGTTAGCAGAGCTCTGCGCTTCTCAAAAGCCGCTGATAGCAGCCAAACCGCTCCCTGCCGTGGCTCAACTATCCCCGCCGGACCGCCCTCCCACCCCGCGCTGCGGCGAAAATGCCGGAGAGGCGGCTGGAGACGCGGCGGTTTCTAAACGAGCGGCGCTCCCCGCCGCAGCCGCCCCCCCCCTCCCCCGCAACCCAGAACCCGCCCTTGCGGCCACCTCCTCCCCCCCAAACCACTCCGCGGGCCCCGCTTCCCCCCCGCCCGCCCCCCCAGCATTGCCTGTCCCGGCTATGATGGCTACTATAGCCGAACTTTTACAAAATCAAACAACAGCCATTTTGCAAGCACAAACCCAGTCAATGGCTATTTTACAAGCACAATCTCAAGCGTCAGCTGCGATTTTGCAAAAGCTGCAGACACTCGCCTCCGCGGTTGCCCCCCCGACCCGCCCGGAAGCGCACTGGTCCGGCGAACACGCCGGCCATGCGCCGGCCCTGGGCTGGGTGGCCCCCACTCCCGGGCCCGCCGCCTCCCTCCCGCGCAGCCCTGACCCCGCCCCCGCGGCCGCCCCCCCCTCCCCTGCGGTCCAGACCCGGCCCCCGCCCCCGCGGCCATGCCCTCCCTCTCGCGCGGCCCTAACCCCGCCCCCGGGGCCGCCGCCTCCCTCTCGCGCAGTCCAGACCCCGCCCCCGCCCCCGCGGCCGCCGCCTCCCTCTCGCGCAGCCCAGACCCCGCCCCCGCGGCCACGGCACCGCCCGTCCTTCCCAGAGAAGTCCCGGCACACAGCGCCGCACCCCCGCTGCCCGCCCGCTTCCTGGACTCGCAGCCGGCCCCCTCGGCAGACGCAAACCCGGCGTCCCCACCCCCCCACCCCCCCGCGGCGCCGCAGCCCCCGCCTCTGGCTGCAGAGCACCTTAACCCCCCAACGCCGGCACCACTTCCGGGTTTCCCAAACCCATCACCATATCCCTCCGCACCCCTCCCTTCGCCGGATCTTCAGACTGCCGCAGCACCCAATGCCACAGCTACAAGAAATCTTTCCGAAAAGGCCAGTCCCCCGCAAGCGCTGCTGCCCACGACCTCCACCCCCCCTGCTCCTCTGCCTCAGCTGGCAGCAGCCCCTGCCTCCCACACTAGCAGCTCCTCACCACACCCTAACGAAGACACTATGCCTCAGCAAGGTGAAAGCAACATTGTAACTGCAGCTTCTACAAACAAAGGACAGACAGAGAACTATGTTACCCCTGCAAACTCTAACCTTTCTATCCCAGTCTCACCAAATTCTCAACAAAGTGCCAGCAATCTTCAACTGAAAAACTGCCCTGAAATCAAATATAATAGCTGCAAAGACAACAGTCTACATCCCCAAGCCTTGCAAGTGGTACACAGCCAGCGAACAGCTGTCCCCTCTCAGGAGGTGAAAGAAGTCCTACCAGTACTCAAGGACAGTGGTATCTCCTTTTCCTATTTTACACCACTGTTAAAAGGTACCATAGAAAAAACACGCCAAGCCCTAAAACACATCTTACATCTAAAGAAAGGGGGAGTAGATCAGGCTACACCTCAAAAGAGGTTGAATAAGGCTCTATATGCTCATAATTTTCTAAGTAGCTCTGCAGGAGAGCCTCGCCTCCAAATTTATAGACATTTCCTGAACACCAAAAAAGTAAAAATAAAAGGGTACCCCCCAGCTTTACTCAAAATCTTAGATTCAGGACATATACAAGGTCCACACAGTCTTCTAACGTGGGGGAAAGGTTTTTCTTGTGTTTCCACAGGTGGACGACTCAAGTTGGTCCCAGGAAAGAATGTAAAGCCTTACCATGCACCGAAATCTGCTGACACCCCCACACCAGACAGTTCCTCTACAAGCACAAGCCAAGAAGCCAGCACCCAGACCTGAACCACGCTGCGTCATCAAGAGAAAAATGGACTTTCTATCGTTTAATGCGTGCATATTGTTTTTGTTCTTCTGTTTCAGCTTTTATATTGAAGTTTTACTTATAATTCAACCAAGGACAAATGCCGAGTAGCTTTAGCCAAGCCTGCAAGCTCTAAGACCACCTATATATCTAACACAAACCCTAACAAACCTTTTTCAACCCGTTTAATTATAAGACCTTTTCCAAAAAAATTCTGACAATGCCTCCCCTACTATAATCAGTGATTTAATAACAATAAAGTCATCTCAGCTATACAGTTTACTTAATAGTTTGAGCCTTGCACCTTGGCTAAAGGAACTCTGTAAAATAAGCTTGACTGTTCCAGTAGCAATAAGTATAGTTCTAGTAACAATACCCTGTACACCTCCAAGTGTGCAGAAAATAGTTGTTAAATCAATATTTAATATTTCAAATGGTTCAGTGGAAAAAGGGGAGATGTTGGGAAGGGTAGATAAATATGATTAAGAACCACAATGGTAAAGCCAGGACGAATATAACGCCCCCTACTGGCTGGACAATTACCCTCACCTACAGCGGGGTCCAAAAGCCAAATGGACTCTTCCATGTCACCCCCCAGAATGTATGGTTCACCCCACATCTGTAACCCTCCCCTGAACCATCAGGTGCCTGTGACCCCATTGGCCCAGGTCCTGCTCCAGCCCACCCTGGAGCCCCCTTTGATAAAGGGTCTCCGGGGGGCTGGACGTTCTCTTGGATCTTCCCTTCTCCTCCTGGAGAGTCCTTCGGGAGTCCCTGCTCCCCTCTCTGTCTCTCCCCTCCCCCATCACCCGAGGCCCAGCCACGTGCTGTGTCTGGCAGCTCGAGGCAGGGCCACAATGCATCCTGAATAAACTTCATCCCCCAAGAGCAACCAAAGAGATCTCGCTTGAATCTGTCCGTGGAATACAAATATACGTCGTTACAGGAGACTGCAATCTTTTTTGGTTTGTTCCATCATATAATTTTGGATTGGAATTTTCATCAAATTCTGTGTAGGATCTTTTGTAGTGTTTTAATTTGCTTTCTTTTTTCCAATTACATAACAAGGTGATATTTGGAGTAAGGGTAGAAAGTTTTCCAAGGCTACAGGGACCTCCCTGGAGCCGCGAGGGGTTCCCAGCCCATAGTCGGTTACCACAGATGAGAAACGTTCCCTTGGGTAATACTTTGGGGTGGAGAGAGGATGCAGAGATCACCTGAGCGGTGTAATTGCACCAGTTGTAGTTCCCACTGTGTCGGCCATTCCGAGTGAGCAATGATGGTCACGTCCGCACCAGTGTCCAGCATCACTGGGAGGTGGATCTTCTCTCCTCTGTAGGATAGACCACACTCGATGTTAGGCTTACTTGGTCCCACAATTTGTGCCCACATTCTGTAGGGTTGAGAGGAAGCTGTTCCCTGTGATTCTTTGGGAGTAGAAAGGCTTGTGCGATCAGAATTCCTCATGAAAGGAAAAATTGTGAGTCCGTGCAGCCCAGCTGGACTGAGATTTCTTTTCCTGGGTGCATTGTTTGTACTTTTGGAACAACAAAGGTTTCCTCTAGGCCATGGAGAGTGTCACCTATAATTAAAATGTCAAAAAAAAGCCCCTTTTTGCCCATGCTTTCCTGTGGGAACATGATAAACATCCTTATTATTAAAGTCAATGGACAAAGCAGTTACCAACTGGCGCCGTGTTCCCATCTGTATTGCTCAGTGGGTTGGATCCTCTCCAGGTGGCCTGGGATCTCCTGGGATGATGCATGGTTGCATCTGGATGGCTTTTGATTTGTTGTCTTTGCACAGGACCTGGCCACGCTCCTCTGGAAGTTTTCCAAACACTGCTGGTAGTGCTGCTGGTTCTGGGGTCTTTGGTAGGTGTTTTGGGGGTTTTGGGTAGATGACCTGTCCGGACAGTCCTTTATAAAATGTGCAAATTCCCCACAGTGATAGCAGCAGGCCTGGTCTTTGGAAGTTACTGCTGCAACTGCACCAGAAACTCCTTCTGCAATGCCCTTAGCAACTGCTTGGGCCACTGTGTTTTCAGAGGACAAATGACGTGTACAGCTTTCCACCATTTGCTCTATGGTGGGTTCTGTATCCAAGGGTAGGGCCTCAGAATTGTTTTACATTGTTCATTTGCATTCGATAAGGCAAGCTGGCACAATAGTTCTTTTCTTGCCTCTGTGCTCTCTATGTTTTTCCAGAGCATCTTTAATTCTGTCTACAAACTTGATAAAGCTTTCATCTACCCCTTGTTTAATACTAGAGAAGTGTTGGGTAGGGGTAGAGTCATCTGGGGTAAGGAGCAAGGAGGTTTTTGCTGCAATAGCCAAGTCTTGTAGTGCTGCCTTAAGTAAGGTGTTAGCTTGGTCACAGGGTTTCTGGAAATGCCCTTCTCCAGCCAGCTGTTGGACTGTAAAATCTGGCCTATTTGTGTCTTGAGCATAGATGTCTGATAAAGTTTTAAATTGTCTTTTCCAATGCCTTTCCCATAGCATATATTCTGCTGGGGAAAGAAGGCAGTGGGCAATGTTTTTAAGATTGTGAGGTACCAAAATATGTGCTGAAAAGAGAGCTCTCAGGAAATTTCTAAGAAGATGTGAATGTCTACCATGTTCTTTGGCTATATTTCATAGTTGTACCAGTTCTTTATTTGTGTTAGGTTCCCACGTTGTTTTAGTGGTGGCCCCCCCTGTTTTCCCCTTTATATAAATTGCTGGGAAGGCAGAAATTCTCTGAGCTAGTTCCCAATCCCCTGCCCGAGTCACTTCCATTTTGATTAGAGCCCATGGATCAGCGTCCTCTGTGTCACTATCAGACTCACTGTGCTCAGACGAGGAGTGAGAGCGAGCAGGAGGTGCACTACGCTTTTTTGGGCGTGTTGGAGCGAGGGTTGGCAGGGGTGTGGGGGGCTGGACAGAGTGTGAGGGGGCAGCTGGCTGGGCTTGGCTAGAGGGAGGCAGCAGTGGAGCGGCAATGGCAGCGCCACTGTGGCACAGCCTGCGCAGGGCTGAGGTGCGTGGGGAAGTGGGGTGCCCCCGTGGGGGTCTCGGAGGTGCCGCTCGGGGGGCGCTGAGGGTGGGTGGGTGGGTGCAGCGCTTGGGGATGAGGGCAAGGGAGGAGCGGGGCAGAGGAGGCGGTGGGGCTGGGGGAGCTGCTGCCATCACGGCGGGGCTGCGGCGGGCAGGCAGGCAGGGATGGGAGCGGGCTGGGGAGAGCCGCAGCGGGGCTGGGAGGCACGGCTGCAGGGCTGGGGGAGTCACGGTGGCTGCGCAGAGGTTTTGGGGTGAGGCAGGGCGTTCCCGATGGAAACCGACACAGGTACAGCCCAACACTGAGCGGGGCACGGGGCGCGCAGCGCGCCGCGTGTTGCGGGACCGCGGAGCGGAATCCGCGCTCGCCGCGTCCGAGGGGAGCGAGGGATGGGTGGGCTCCACGGACCCCGCGGGTGGGTGGGGTGGTACAATGTCTGTGTTCCCCGTCCCAGGGACTGAGAGAGGAATGTTATCTGGCAAATTAGCATTTGAAGGGACAGTGTCTGTTGAGACAGATAAGGGTGGAATTTCCTCAGCAGAAGGAAGCTGCAGAGAATTTGTCTTTTAGTCTGCTTTAGTAATTGAGTGAAATAGAGGTAGAAACTGTTACAGAAACGTCTTCCTTAGTTTGGAGAGCGTATATTCTTGTCCCTACTGTGTCCCAAAAAGAATCTAAACCGATAGTGTGTGTGTTAGTATCTGGAAACGGGGAAATAATCTATTTATCAATTTTTTCAAGTTGGTTTTTGAAAGATTGCCTTTAGAGAAAGAAAAGCTGTTAGCAGATAGGTTTTCTAGGATTTGTAAATATAAGTCTCTCTCATTCTGGGATCATTTTAATTTACTAGATTTTGATCCCATTTCAGTATCGTTCCCTTCCCCCCCCCACCCCAGCAGTAAAAGGAAAAAAAAAAAAGAAAAAAAAAAAGAAAAACTAAAAAGGGACCCAAAATAAAAGCGCGCAAAAAGGCTGTTTTAAACCTACACTTCTTCAGCCGAATGTGGGTCAAGGAACTGCTGGGTGAGTGGTCTGCCGTCCAGCTCCTGAAGATTTCATCCCGGATGGCGATATGGAGGTTCATCGGATGCCTCTTCAGAAAACTTCTTCTACAACGGAGGAGTTACCTTCAAGGGGCCATCGCTGCCCGAGGCAGTGTAAATTCATGAGGAATGCTGCTCTCAGGGGTGCCAGGATGCCAGTGCTCCGTTAGTGTAATGCAACCTGGGGTCCCAGGGGTCCGTCCAACCCCGGCTGCCGCTGGTGTCCCGGATAGCGCTGGGCTGATGGGCTCAGCATGTCCAGGTCCCTCAGGCAGCCTCCCAGGCGCGGGCAAACTTAGCGAGCAGCTCTGGGATGATTTCAGCTCTTTGGTGAATTCAGCTCTTAGTGATTTCACCTCTTTGCTGGCTAATTGCCTCGACAGACACAGGGATGAGAGAGAGAGAAGGCTGTATGTGGTTCCACAGCCCTGTCTTTATTGGCAGCTCCTGTCAAAGGGACAGTGACAGCTCTTCTGCCAAACTGGGCAGAAATGGGTACAGGAGTGTTGGAAATTGTCCACTTGCCAGGGTCAGGGCGCATGTGAGACATGGTCTTACAGAGAGATAACAAGGGTCCAAATGTGGAAGAGGGGCTTCTTTGGTCCAGTCATCATGACTCAGATTTCTTATCTTAGGTAACTGATCCCCAGTGAGGCCTTACAGGGCCTCTGACTGCTACAGATACAGAAAAACCAGATTGGTTAATTGAAATCCAAACACCATCACCATTGACCAATTAAGAAATTGCCCTTTGGTAAACAAATCTCCATAACACATTCCACATGTGCAGAACAACAGGTGCAGCAAGTGAAGATAATAATTGTTTCTCATTCTTTTCTCTGAGCTTTCTCACAGCTTCCCAGAAAATCCTGGGAGAGCTCTCTCTCTGCTCATAGGATATGTGATTACCACAGGTCAGTTGTGACAATGCAGGTCCAAGGGCACCACGGTGACACTACGGAACCTCATGGAACCAAGGGGCCATTGTAACACTCTGCTGCCTCATGGAATCAAGGAGACCATTGTGAACTCAGAGACCCCAAGGAACCAAGGGGCCATGGTGACCTTGTGCAGCCACAGTGTCACAGAGGAGCCGTTGTGACACAGCGAGGGCACACGGAGCCCAGGGGCCATTGTGGCACATCAGGGCTTTGTGGAACCACGAAGCCATTGTGACATTGCAAGGCCTCATGGAAGCACGGGGCCATTGTGACACTGCAGAAGCAAGGGGAACATTGTGACACTCCAGGGCCTCATGGAACCAAGGAGACCATTGTGACACTGTGGGGTCCCATGGAAGCCAGGGAACATGGAACAGGTCTGGCTGGCTGGGCCTCCTGGGAATCACCTGACAGGTCCAGCTGACCTTGGCATGTCGAGGGCTGCTTCTCATCTGCCCCTGAAGCCCTGGGGCTCTGGGCTTTCCTTCCCATGGGAGAGAGCTGTCCTTCTCCTCCAGGGTTCCATGGCCAAAATTGGGATTCCTCCTCCAAAAGTCCGTACATCCAAGGAATGCTCCCAAGTGAAAGCTGCCAGGACAGACAGGTTGGGCTGCCCTTGGCCTCTTGAGAGATGCATCTCATCTGCTTTTGAAACACTGGGGCTTGGTGATTTCCTTCCAATGTAAATAGTTGTCCTTCTCAAGGTGACCGTGGTCAAAATTGAGATTCCTCCTCCCAAATTCCATGTATCCAAAAATTCCTCCATTACAAAACATGCCAGGAAGAACAGGTCTGGTTGGCTGAGCCTCCCAGGAGCCACCTCTTTCTTCTTCTGCCTTTGAAACACATGGGCTCTGTGCTTTCCTTCCTATGGAAAAGAACTCTCCTTCTTATCTACACAGAAATGGCCAAAATTGGGGTTCCACCTCCCAAATTCCCTATATCCAAGGGTTGCTTTCAGACAAAAGCTACCAGGACAAAGAGGTCTGGCTGGCGTAGACCTCTGATGGCAGCCTTCCATCTGCCCCTCAAACACCGGTGTTCTGTGCTTTCCTTCCTTTGGAAAAAAAAAAAACATCATTCAACTCCAGGTGTCCATGTCTGAAATTGGGATTCCACCTCTAAAATTCCCTATATCCAATGGTTGCTCCCAGACAAAATCTGCCAGTACCATCAAGCCTGGCTGGCCTTGGCCTCTGGTGGCTGCCCCTGCCACACTGGGGTTGGGTTCTTTCCTTCCCATGGAAATCTCTGTGACACTGTGGGCACCTCATGGAACCAAGGGGATCATTGTGGCACCACTGGAGCCCATGGAACCAAGGGGCCATGGTGACACCACGGGGCTTCATGGACCCAGAGACCATTATGACTCTGTGGGGCATGATGGAACCATGGAGACCATTCCGACCCTTCAGGGCCTGGTGTTACCAAGGGGGCATTGTGACACCTCAGGGCCTCCTGGAAGCAAGGGACCATTGGGACACTGAGGGGCCCCATGGAAGTGAGGGAACACGGAACAGGTCTGGGTGGCTTGGCCTCCCAGGGTCCACCTGACAGGTCTGGCTGATCTTGGGATGTCATGGGCTGCCTCTCATCAGCTCCTGGAGCAATGGGGCTCCGTGCTCTCCTTTGTATGGAAAAGAACCGTCTGTCTTTTCAGATGCCCATTGCCAAAACTGACACTCTGCCTAAAAAATTTCCTATATTCAAGGGTATCTCTAAGAACAGAATCTGGCAGCTCTGGCTGGCCTTGTCCTCTGGTGGTGACCTCTCATTTGCCCCTAAAACAGTGGGGCTCTGTTCCTTCATTCCTATGGAAAAGAACTGGTCTTCATGTCCAGGAACCATGGCCAAAATTAGAATTGGCCACTGAGCCCGGCCGGGCTCACGGAACCATCTGCAGCCCCGGGCAGATATTGACTCTTCCAGTGCTGCCATCCTCCCTCCAGTGAGAGAAAAGGACACAGGGCAGGCACACAGAGGAGCAACATGAAGACACCGAGGTCAGTGAAGAGGAAGTTGAGTCCAAGATGGGAGGGATGAGGAGATGCCTTGATCTTGGGGCTGAAATCCTCTGCTAAAGCTGTGGAGAAGGATGTCATTGATACATCAGTCTCTCTTTTTCCCTATAAGGCATTGAAAAGTATGGGGAGATGACTTGTTTCAGCAAAGGCCTCCATGCTAAAGTGAGCAAATGTTGAAGTAGCTGAGATCCCATGAGAAGTTTGAACAGAGAAAGAGAGCAGAGTGATGAGACCCTGTGCCCTCAGGGAGAGAAGAAGACCTCTGTTCCCAGAGATGAAGATGATTTCAGAAGCAGTTGAAGAGAACCTCTGGTCTTGAACAGCTCATCTTTAAACTAATACTCCAGAAGCTGACATGGCCCATGACACACAGCTGTGGTAAAAGCTGTGAAAAAATGGCAGGGATTTCACTATTTCACTTTTTCCCAGTGGCTGCTATTCATGGAACTTGAGAACCACAAGAGAACTGTTTCCTTATGGAGAAGCCTCCATAGCAAGAAAAAGAGACTCCTCACCCTAAGTGAAGTGAAGAAGGACTATTCTAGAGGTGGTAAACTGGCTGAAATTTTAGGTTTTGTCTCCTTACATTGTCAATAAGGAAGAAAAATTTGTGGCAAGAAGAGTGTTCTGAAAGTTTTGTGCTGATTCTTATTACTCTTTCTCTTAGTTGCTGCTAATAATCTTTTCTTTATGCCGTTTCAAAGTTTTGATCCTACTTTCCCTTTCTCCTTATCCTACCTCACAGCAGGAAATGAGTAAGTATATTCTAGTGAGTGCACTGGTAATTAGCCAACACTGAACCCACCACATTAATTGATGCATTGGCTGAAAAACCTCAAAATGATGAACCAAAACCACTACAGAAACTTCCTGATGAACTGCACTAGACAAGAGGGAAATCAAGGCAGAGCCATGGTTTGTCAGGACTTGCTTGATCCTAATGAACCCCGTGGTGCATTTGGAACTGAGCCCGGGAACCTCAGGGCCTGAGAGGAGATTGCACAAACCTTTCCAGGAGTCAAAGTCAGAGGAAACACCCAAAGTATCTCCAGCCATTAATGGGACCCACTGTGGTCCATCTCCAACACAGGCTCCTCATGGAATCCTTGGAGGAGAGAAATGGAGGCCAGGATGGCACAAAAACCTCTCAGAGACTCAGTGTGGAGAGGACAATCCAAAGAACTTTAAGAACCTTGAGGATCTCAAAGCATTAATGAGCCCTACTGAGTGTCAGTACAAAGCTCTCAAGGGGCTCATTAAAGCAGATAATTGGGGCCACGATTTCACAAACTACTCACAGAGTCTGTATCAAAAGGGAAACACCAAGTACCTTAAAATAACTGCAGTTCCTTGAAGCATTAATGAGCCCCACTGAGTGTGGTTCCTGACAAAACCTCTCCAGAGACTAATTACAGCAGATAATTGGAGGCCATGATTGCAGAAATCTTGCAGAAACTGCAAGGCCAAAGCTAAAGCTAAAGTCCTTTGAAAAACCTGCAGTCCCTGCAAGCATGAAGGAGCCCCCAGGGCCATTCCTGGCCAAGGCTCCCCAGGGACTCCTTCCAGCAGATCCTTGAGGCCACTGGGATGTGGGCTGTCGGAATCTGTGGGTATTGGTGATTCCGAGATTGTAGAAAGTCTCTGTCTTTCTGCCCCGTTGCCAAAGAAGAAGCCATAATTCATCTGTGCTGTTTTCAAGGTTGTTTATTTTTGCTTATCTATAACATGTTCTGCTGCCCTGCTGCAGGTCTGTCCTGCAGGGCAGAGTGCGGGGCTCTGCCCCTCAGTGGGATGGTACAAACATTATATACCATAAATTACGTGTACTATATTTACAATAATGTGCCAATATCTATCACCTATGTTGAACAGCCTAAACAATAGAAAAATGCCAACATCACCAAGAACATGGAGGTAAGGAAGAAGAAGGAGGAAGAACAGGATCAGGCCCACTTTCCTCCATCTTAGAACTCCTGACCCCCATGTACAAAGTAAAACCCCCCTGTACAGGTACTAAAACCCCCTTGTACAATACTAAAAAATTTTTCCCTCTAATTTGTGACTACTTTTACTATACCCTCTAACTCTCTGTGACCGCTTGTTCCACCTTCAAAGTTGGTAATTCATTCCATGGTTCAAACTCAAGATCACAGCTGTTTTCAGCTGCTTGCCAGGGTCTAAAATGCTTTTGACCAAGGTCTGGAACCTCTGAAAATGTCTGAGGGACATTTTGAGTTCCGACAGTGGGCTAGGGGGGGATGCTGAGGGCAGGACCAGGGGGTGACAGTGCCCAGCCTGGCTGGGGCTGTGCCAGGAGGCCCCAGGGCCTCAGGACAAGGTGTCTCCTCACAGCCCTTGGTGGCACAGACCCTGCTGTGCCCCAGGGCACCAAGACTTGGCTTCTCTTTGTCCCCACCTGTCATCAGTGCCTCCAGTTCTCTGCTCTGCCTGGGGCCTGGGGACACTTTCTCAGTTGTGTCCCTCAGTGGGACCCATTAAAAGTCCAAGAAACTTTGGAGTTGGATTCTGACTTGGAGTTCTGGAGAGGTTTCTGCAGCTCCCTCTCAGGGCCTGATGTTCAGGGCCTGAGCACAAAGCCCCAGAGGGTCATTAAAGTCCTTGTGCTGTGTCTGTGCTGCTGAGCTGGGCCGGGCTCCTGGCACAGAGGGTGATCCTGGTAACCAAGCAGAGCTTCAAAAGCACATTTCTCTTGCTGAGCAGCTCTTCTCCCAGCCCAGCAGGGCTGGGGCACTGCCTGCAGCCAGCCCGGGCACAGCACAGAGGCACAGAGAGCTTCAATCAGTCAGGGCTGGGAAGGGGCTGAGAAGTGCCTGGGGCAGAATCACTGCCAGCCCTTGGCACAGGAACCTCTGGCTGCAGGACAATGCAGCTGCAGCTCCTGGAGCGATCTCCTAAAGCTGGAACATCCCAATGCCCACAGACCCTGTGAGTGCATTCTCTGCTCATCTCCTGTGCAGAGCAGCCAGGGGTGCCCAGGGCTGTCCTGCAGAGCAGGGTCCTGCAGCCCAGGGCGCTGTGCTGGGCCAGGACTCTGCTGCCTGCCAGGGACAGCTCTCAGCCGGCCCTGGAGCTGCTCCCAGCGCTGGCCAGGAGCTGTGGGGGGAAGGAGCCACCCTGAGCAGGGCAGGTGCTGCTGCTGAGAGGGGCTGGGTGGGGCAGGGCTGCTCCCAGTTCCAGACCAGCCTGGGCACGGCTCCGGAGGGCACTTCCCAAAGAAGGTAAGCCTGGGATTGCTGTAAAGGTCAGGGGCTTTCCTGAGAGTGTTTTCAATTTCTCGCTTGGAGCTGGATGGCAAATTTTCGTCTGTGACAAAAAGATTTTTGGTCTTTACATATTTTTCATCTATTCATAGCTCTGTAAATTACTATTATAAAGTTATAAATCTATAACCCTTACCTGACTCCATTAAACCCTTAATTTACCCTATTTACCTGCTATTATATACTTGAAAAAATTATAATCCTTAATTAACTTTAGTATGTTTCCTTTCCTTTCACTTATATTTTAGAACAATAAGCTGTCTAAATATATTTTTAAATACTAGATAGTCTTATTATCAGGAGGTGGACCTACAAGAAGAACATTTTGGTTTTTGAATGTGAACAGAGATAACAAAAACTCAGGCAAAGAAGCCCTTGGACCTACTCCAATGGGTTGAGCCAGGGGTGTATAACTGGGGCAACTGAATCTCCTACTGGATGTTCCTGTTAAATATCCTAAATAATGGACCTTAATAAATTGTTTACATCAGGGGTTGGGTATGCTCCATTTCAGCTGGGACACCTGGAAGCTTCCAATAAAGGTCTGATTTTACTTTACTGTTCTAACACTGTGGCAAGGGTTTTTTTCTGTTTTGATTATAGACAACAGGGGGATGAGAGAAGCAGAACAGGAATTGCAATCCCAGAATCCCAGAACATTCTGAGTAGAAAGGGACACACAGGATCATCAAAGGAATGTTTGAACATTTGCATTGCAGAGACTCCAGAACTGTGACTTTGGGTGGTCAGTCTCTCTGCTGGGAGCCTCCCAAAGGGCCTTCAGCCACTCCTCAGCCCTGGACAGCAGCAGCATCACCTCTGCAGGGCCCAGCAGGGCTCTCCTGAGCTGCCCTTGCCCAGCTGCACACAGAGCCTGCCCCAGCCAGGGCCCTGCACACAGGCAGGTTTCTGTAGGGCCGGGCCGAGGGCACACAGGGTGGGATGGGCTCTGTGAGCGCTGGCAGGGACAAGGCACCTCTCAGGAGGGAATGTCCAGGCCCAGGGAGATGCTCAGGGAAGCAGAGGGGGCTGAGCAGAGCAGTGCTGGGGGAACAAGCCCATCCAGCCCCTCACCTGCCCTCAGCCACAGGGAATCCTTTGCCTCTCACATCTCTCAGTGGCAAACTCAGAGTGCAGCAGGAATGCTGGGGATTTCTGACCTCAGAGAGCCAGGAATGATGTGTGGGTAGGAAAACAATTCCTAAAACCAGCTTCTGCTCTTTCCCTTACAAGTATGAGTGCAGATGGTACCAACCCTTTCTGCAGTGATTCCCCTGACAAATCCTGAATATCCAGCCTGGTCCCTCTGCCAAATGTCCACAAACCCAGGGAAGCAGGGCAGGGATGGCTCCTCGAGATCCTCCATAAACAGGCCTGGCTGCTCCTGGCACACTCAGCCAGCACAGCTGGAGCTCAGGCAGGGACCTGGGTGAAGGTTTTCCCAGAGCAGGAACAAGGGTGGGTGAGTCCCAGCAGGACAGTCTGAAGGGAATGGCTCAGGTTTGGCTCCGAGCAGCCTCTCCTGACTTGTCCCTGTCCTTTCTCCATGACCAGGTGCCCATGTGCAGCCACAGCAAATGTCCAACAGCAGCTCCATCAGCCACTTCCTCCTGCTGGCACTGGCAGACACGCGGCAGCTGCAGCTCCTGCACTTCTGCCTCTTCCTGGGCATCTCCCTGGCTGCCCTCCTGGGCAACGGCCTCATCATCAGCGCCGTAGCCTGCGGCCACCACCTGCACACGCCCATGTTCTTCTTCCTGCTCAACCTGGCCGTCAGCGACCTGGGCTCCATCTGCACCACTGTCCCCAAAGCCATGCACAATTCCCTCTGGGACACCAGGAACATCTCCTACACAGGATGTGCTGCTCAGCTCTTTTTCTTCATGTTTTTCATCTCAGCAGAGTTTTCCCTCCTGACCATCATGTGCTACGACCGCTACGTGTCCATCTGCAAACCCCTGCACTACGGGACCCTCCTGGGCAGCAGAGCTTGTGCCCACATGGCAGCAGCTGCCTGGGCCAGTGCCTTTCTCAATGCTCTGCTGCACACAGCCAATACATTTTCCCTGTCCCTGTGCCATGGCAATGCTCTGGGACAGTTCTTCTGTGAAATCCCACAGATCCTCAAGATCTCCTGCTCACACATCAAAGTCAGGGAATTTGGGCTTATTGTGCTAAGTGCTCTTCTATATTTTGGATGTTATGTGTTCATTGTTTTCTCCTATGTGCAGATCTTCAGGGCTGTGCTGAAGATCCCCTCTGAGCAGGGACGGCACAAAGCCTTTTCCACCTGCCTCCCTCACCTGGCTGTGGTCTCTCTGTTCCTCAGCACTGGCACAGTTGCCTATCTGAATCCCCCCTCGATTTCCTCCCCATCCCTGGATCTGGCCCTGTCAGTTCTGTACTCGGTGGTGCCTCCAGCCCTGAACCCCCTCATCTACAGTCTGAGGAACCAGGAGCTCAAGGCTGCAGTGTGGACACTGATGACTGGATGCTTTCAGAAACATTAAACTGCTGGACAATTTCTGCAAATCACTTCGAAAAAAATTAATCTTTGATACTTCTTGTTGGTTTCATCTTGGAAGTCTTTGTTTTACATTTACTGTTGTCCACAAATAAATGCCATTCCTTGTGCCATTTCTCATTTTGTTTCACTCTACCTTCCCTGTGGCCACAGACTGTGCCAATGAGGGCCTGTGCTCTTGGTGACTTTAAAGGAACTCAAGGATCTCCCAACAGAGTTTTCTGCAGAGATGCCCTTTTGTTGCCTTCTCTGGAGCTGCAGCAGCAATGTCTGTGTGCAGAGCTGGGGCAGATCAGTGCTGGCACAGCAGCTGTGCCCAGGAGCAGCAGCACTTGGTGCTGCCAGTGCTGCTCCCGTGGCCCTGCCCCGCTGCCCTGGTGGCCCTGGTGCTGCTGCAGGGCCTGAGTGCTCTCGGGGCCGGGCACAGTCCTGAGGGTGGCAGTGCCGGGGCTGCAGCAGGGACAGGCCATGGGCACTGCTGGGGCAGCGCTGCCGCCTCAGGCCAGGGCCTGGGGGCTCCAGGCTCCTTGCCCAGGCTCTCTCAAGAACACGGCCAGGCCAATGCTCAGCACAGAAAACCCCTGTGAGCAGCCCCAGGCTGGCCGTGGGCAGGCTGGGGGCAAACAGCACGGCTGGTGCTCTGCAAGGGCCCTGGGGGAGACGGGAAGGAGCAGCAGAGCAGGGGCTGATCCATCCCCAGTGCGCTGCACAGCCCAGGGCAGCGTCCCAGAGCGTCCTCATGGAGCTGCCAACAACATCCCCCTCTGCAGCCCTGGCCTCTCCCCCAGCTCACAGAGGTGCTGCATCCTTGCAGGCACAGACACGGCAGCACTGGCTCAGCAGCCCCTGTTTGCACTGCACACAGCAGGCGGGAGCACCCCCATGCTGGTGCTGTGGGGACATGAACCTGGGGGAGCACAAATGCCATCAGCCCCTGGGGCCAGGAAGGGCTGGGGGATGCCAGGGAAACCACTCAGCTTTGTCCTAGCCTCCGCAGTCAGCCAGAAAGTTTGTTCCCATCAGCTGGGAGTTTCCTGTCCCACTGCAGACGCTGCTGCTCAGAGCCAGGGCTGCCTGGCAGCCACCACCAAACTGCCCTGAGCATTTCCTTGGCTTCACTTTTGCTTTCTTTATTCCCCCTGCTACAAATTTCTTCCTGCTGCCCACCCCTTTTCCCTCTCCTGCAAGCTGCCCATCCCTGTTTGCTCTTTCCTCTCTGGCCTCCAGTTCCCAAATTGGCACCAGAACCTCTCTTAGGGAGCAGGATCATCCCACAAGTGCTTCAGGAATTGTCTGCAGGCTCCTGCAGTGCCTGGTGCTGCTCCCTTGCCAGAGGCACCCCAGGCCAGGGTGGCACATCTGGGCTGCTGTGTCTGGCTGTGGGGCTCCCTGTTCTGGGCAGTGAGGAGGAGCTGCAGAGGCTCTGCAGGACTGACAGGATGGGCTTTGGGGCTGTGAGGAGAAGCTGAGGGACCTGCGCTGCTGGAGCTTCTGAAGAGGAGGCCCAGGGCTCCTCCTGCAACTGCTCCAAGGGTGGTTTCAGAGAATCACAAAATCAGCAAGGTTGGAGAAGACCTTGGAGATCATCAAGTCCAACCTCTGCCCTGACACTGCCTTGTCTCCCCTGAGCCTCCTCTTCTCCTGGATAAACAACCCCAGCTCCCTCAGCCGCTCCTCACAGGAATTGTGCTCCAGACCCCTCACCAGCCTTGTTGCCCTTCTCTGGACATGTTCCAGCCCCTCCATGTCCTTCCTAAATTGGGGTCTCAGAACTGGACACAGCACTCGAGGTGCTGCCAAACCAGCGTTGAGCACAGGGGAAGAATCACTGCCCTGCTCCTGCTGGCCACACCATTCCTGATCCAGGCCAGGAGCCATTGGCCTTCTTGGCCACCTGGGCACACGGCTGGCTCATGTCCAGCCTGCTGTCCATCAGTCCCTGCAGGTCCCTTTCTGCCTGGCTGCCGTCCAGCCCCTCTGTCCCCAGCCTGTAGCGCTGCAGGGGTTGTTGTGGCCAAAGTGCAGGACCCGGCACTTGGACTTGTTAAACCTCACCTTGTTGGATTTGGGCCCTGGATCCAGCCTGTCCAGTCCCTGTGCAGAGCCCTCCTACCCTCCAGCAGATCAACACTCACATCCAGCTTGGTGTCACCACGGTTCCATGTGGCCCCAGAGTGTCCCAATGGTCTCCATGACTCCATGAGGCCTCCCAGTGTCACAATGTCCCTTTGGTTCCATGGG
This sequence comes from Taeniopygia guttata, assembly GCF_048771995.1. Taxonomy (NCBI): domain Eukaryota; kingdom Metazoa; phylum Chordata; class Aves; order Passeriformes; family Estrildidae; genus Taeniopygia; species Taeniopygia guttata. The sequence goes on from NC_133062.1 coordinate 3,204,538, forward strand.
ACCCCTTGGTGTCACAAAGTCCCTTGGATCCTTGGGCCCTGCAGTGTCACAATGTCACCGTGGTCCCCAAGGCCCTGCAGTGTCACAGTGGATCCTTGGTTCCATGAGGCCTGGCAGGGCAGCAATGCTCTCCTTGGTCCCACAGTGTCACAGTGGCCTCTTGGTCCCCAGGGACACTGTCAGTCTGTGGTGGTGGCGGCACAACTTTCCCTGGGAGTGTTTTGTGCTAACGGGCAGAGCCACGGGAGCCCAGCACACACACACACACGGAGCAGCTCGGCAGTGAGGACACGGGAGGGCCCAGGCATGGAGCTCCAACGAGGGTTTATCAGGGTCTGACGCTCCAGGGCTCTGGGGGTTAAAGACAAAGACAAAGGAGGGTTTAGGGTGTAAATACGGGAAAAGAGGGGCTGGAGGAGAGCGTCAGGGATCTCAGGGTTTAGGGGTGGTACACAGGGAAAGGGACTAATAGGGAATGGCAGGGTGGACAGGCAGGGACATAAACCAATGGGAAAACAGGGAAGGGAGAACTTGCTAGAACATGAACATATCAGGGTAAAAGGGGTAGGAAAGGCCAACGGGCCAATGGGGACAGAACTGGGACAAATTAACACAGTGCTGCAGAGCTCCATGGGGGAAGTTTCTGTCCTCACCCTGATCTGTGAGGAATGCCCAGAGCCTACGGTGCATTTCTCCAGGGGATCGCTTTTGCCCTCTCCCCAGTAAGCTCACAGGCCTCCACACACACACACTGGAGATTTCTGGGGCCATTCATCATTTCTCTGCTCTCAGCACCGAGGCAATGGACTCTGTCACAGCTCTGAGTTCAGGCCCATGGCAACCACCCCTGGCCATGGGGCTCCATGGGGCTGCTCTCAGGAAAGCCCCCAAGAACTGGGGAGTGCCCCAAAACTGCCTCAGGAATGTGAGATACCCCAGAATCTCTTCATTAATGGAGACTATTAAAAACTCACCCAGTAATGGGCTCCCCCTATCTTAATCATCCCCAAAATTTGACTGTCTCATTCCAGACCCCAGACCACCTCCCTAATCCCTATCCCAACCCATCCCACCCCTCCTGGACATCAAGATCCCTTCCCAAGCTGTACTTCCCCCATTTCACACCTCCCAATCCCCATCCCACCCATCCTGCCCCACCCAATTCTCATCTCACCCCTCCTGATTTGCATCTCGCATTGCCCAATCCCCTTCCAACCCAATTTCACCCTAAGAGGCAGTTGAATCGAGTAATTTTGGGGTTGGATTCAGTAGTTTTTAGTAACACTGAGTGGATTTGAGCAGAAAGATCGGTCCCTCTCATCTTTTGGAGTGCCAAGAAACAAAGACAACTAAAACAAATAGCCCCCAAACTCCCCCATATCCTCACAGATATCTCTTGAAATCCAAGATTCCCCAAAACACAAGTAAGATGTGAGGCTTTAGATGCCTTTGATGAATTTGTTGATTTTAACCCCAATTTTCTGTGTTTTGAAGGGAGGAAGATAAAAGATCATAAGAGGCAAAATAAAAGGAACAGCAGCCACTTCCCTCTGTGTATCACAGGGAATGTGGGTCACCAAGGCTCTGACCAGGGTGGGTCCTCTGATGGGGATGGAGCTGGAGCAGCGCACGAAGCTCTTCCTGCAGGCGGGGTTCTCGCAGGGCTTCCCTTACTGGTGCCTCCGCTGGTGCCGGGTAAAGAATGAGCGGTCTGAGAAGCTCTTCCCACACCGGGGACACTCGTAGGGCCTCTCCCCGGTGTGGATGTGCCGGTGGGTGACGAGGGTGGAGTTGTGCTTGAAGCCCATCCCGCAGTCGGGGCAGCGGAAGGGCCTCTCCTGTCTGTGAATCCGCTGATGTACAAGGAGATGGGAGCTGGTGTGAAACCTCTTCCCACACTCAGGACACTCGTAGGGCCTCTCCCCAGTGTGGAACCTCTGGTGGACAATCAGGTCAGACCTGTGGCTGAAGCTGTTCCCACACTCCCCACATTTGTAAGGCCGTTCCCCAGTGTGGATCCTCTGGTGGCAGATCAGGTTGAAATTCTTCCTGAAGCTCTTCCCACACTCCGAGCACTCGTAGCGCCTCTCCCTGTCATGAGGCTGCTCCTGGACCACCAGCTCTGATCCCTGGCTGAAACTCTGTCCACCTTCCTGGCACAAGGTGGGTTTCTCCTCCTCAGATCCCCGTGATCTGCGTGTGCAGCCCCTCCTCCTGTGGGATCTCTGGGGCTTTTCCTCCCCATTGGATTCCTCTGCCATAGAGCCACTCAAAACAGCCTCTTCCACGATCTTCTGCTGCAGGGATTTGTCCTCCCTGCTCTCCATCCTCAGCTCCTGCTCTGGGGGAGGAAGGACAAAGAGAGGATGGGATTTGCCTCCGTGCCACAGGGAGGACAAGGAGATCCCCCCAGTGCGTCCCCGGCAGGAGGGCACCGGCAGCGGGGCTGTCCTGCAGCCGGGGGCTGTGCTGGGCTGGGAGATGGAGCAGGAAAGAGGGGGAAAGGGGCACTGACTTCCTCCTCACCTGCCTGGGTGTCCTGGGCCATCTTCTTCGCAGCCTCCTCCTCAGTCCAGCCAAAGTTTGGGAGTGGGAAATCCTGGTGTGGGGAAAAACAAGGTGTGAACACCTTGGGTTGGGGATTCTTCCTGCCCAAATCCATTTCCAGAAGTCTCCAGGTGTCCATAAAAACCTCCAAAAATCACAGTTAATAAAAAAAAGCTACCAGGAGTGTCCCATTTCCAGTCTCATTTCTCTGGGGTTCTGGTGTCCCCTGTCTCAAGGCTGCTGGGGATCCTCGAGGGTCCTGATGATCCCCCTTCTCCAGGTTCCTGCTTAGGGATGCTGGGGGGGTTTTGCAGTACAAGGGTCCCCCTCTCCAACCTCCCCCCGGTCCAGGCACTTGGGGCTCCCCCCTCTCCCCACCACCCTGTCCTGGTTTAGGGCAAATTTGGGAGAAAACCTCAAAGGGGGTTTTCTAGAAAGCAGATTCAAGTGGCCTCTCCCCCAACCAGTTCAGGAAAAGATTTCCTTGGAGAAAAGTAGAAAAACCTGTTTATTTAACAGGCAAAGCATTCACCAGCACAAAACATGAACAATATCAAACAACAAAACCTGTTGTTGCTCCAAAAGAGATGACAAACTCAGAAAGTCCCTCCGTGGGCTGCAGCTTGGCTCACTCAGGCTCTGATCAGTCCCTCCACGGCCCAGGCCCAGCCCAGTGGGCCACAGGTGTGAGCTGCTGGTGCTCTTCTGGTGTTCAGTCCAGAGCAGGTTTAAACAGCTCCAAAGAAAAAGAAAAAACACAGCCCAGGGAACTTCTCTGCCTCAGCGAGCTAAAAACTAACTAAAAGCAAAGGAGAGTTCTGTCCTGCTGTCTGTTGGCAGACAACTGATACCTCAGGTTTAAGTTTTTCTGTTCTGTTTCAGTGTGCAGCTTCTAGCTTTAGATTAAGTGTTACTGGGATCTTTTCACAGGGTGGCGAAGACAAAACAATCCTGTTCTAGCTGGAGAGTCAAGGACAATCTCTTCAAACTTCAGGCCCAAAGCACAAACAACAGGAAAAGCATAGGGCAGGCAAGCAAGGAGGATGAAAGTTCATAATTTGAAGCTATTAACTGGGCCGTTAAATCCTGTATGCAAATGCACTAACACTTATAAAAATGTGAGAACTCATGACCAAGCCCTCTTTTGCTTCCATCTCGGAGCCATCCGGGCAGAGCCCCGACCATGGCTCAGGTACTGCCGGGGTGTGGCCTTTGAAGGCACTTCAATAAATATCCACTTTATTCCTCTTGGCTCCGTCTGGCCTCTGTCCCAGCTCCTTAAGGCATCTCAGCAGCCCAGGGGCCGGAATGTGGAGGGGTGAGTGCAGCTCCTGAAAACAAACTGCGCGCTTCTTCCTCCCCCTCTTCGCTCTCAGAACCAGCCCTGAAGGTGCAGAACTCATTTCGGGGCCAAACGGACCAATGGGGGTACGAGCATCGTGAGGTCACCCCAGGACAGGCCCTGCCAGGCTCAGGGGTCCCGTCCCCGCCTCATCTCCGGCTGCCGGGGGTCCCCCAGCTCCGCTATCGCCCCTTCCCCTCTGCCGCCCCGGGGGTCCCACGTTCCGCAGCCCCGGCTCTCACGGGGATCCCCAAAACCAATGTCCCGCCCTGTCAGCACCGGGCCAGCCCCGCGTGGTCCCCCCGGGACCCTCCGAGGGGCGATCACAGCTCCTCTCCCCCCGAAAAACTCCTCTTGGGGAGCCCGGAGGGATCCGGGGCTCGGCATCTGCCGGCTCCGAGCGCTCTCCAGAAAAATCCTCCCGGAGACCCCTCGATAGAGCCGGGGCGAGCTCGGCCTCCCCCTGCCCTGCGGCTCGGGGCTGGGGCGATGCTGGCGGGGCAGGGGGTGCTGCAGCCCCGGCGTGCGGGCGGTGCGAGCGGCGGGATTCTCCCGCTCCTGCTCCCGCCGCTCCTCCTGTCCCTCCTCCTCCTCCCGCAGCCCCTCCGCTCCAGCCCGGAGCTCTCGGGCACTTAAGCCACAACAAGCATACCTTGTGAACAAAGGAATCACCCTTAAAACTACACTATTGCATATTCATATATCCTTCATGGTTATGCATACATTCTATTTAAAACAAGAAACTCTTGTCTGTTATATGCCAACTGTTTCCTTTAATCCCCATGGCAAGGCCTGAAGAAATTAGCTTCTTCTGACAAGAAAGCCATAAATTCCTCTTCTCTGGAAGATTTAGGCGTTCTGTGATGGTTACGTCAAAGCGAGTCTCTCATTCCTTAAAATAAAAAACAAAACACATAAGGAGTTTCTATTTTAACAACGAAAGCTTCATTTTAACTACAAAACTACATTTACCATGCTATTAAAATGTTAATACAGCACTACGAATCAAACTAACATAATACATACAGTAACTATCCGCAAAGAGCCATATATTATGCGTTTTTCACATTGGGTGCCTCCTGGATTGCCCCCGGAAAAAGCCCATCCCTGCCCCGAGCCACGTTTTTTCATTTGTAAATGAGGTCTTTCTTTCTCTGTCATCTGTGGTTTCTGCAGCCCCGGCTGCTGCTTCTGGCCTTTTAAAACTTTAAGAATCTTTTTGTACAAGCACAACTGACTTGATGTATATTTTACATAAGCACGAAGTATTCCATAACATATATTACAATGGGGCTGCAGAGATTTCCCCTGCAGCTCCGTGGGGATGCAGAGATCCCCCTGCAGGTCCGTGGGGATGCAGAGATCCCCCTGCAGGTCCATGGGGATGCAGAGATCCCCCTGCAGCCCCTGGAGGAGCCAGGCTGGAGCTCGGGGATGCCTGAGAGGAGGCTGTGACCCCGTGGGCAGAGGGGCCCCGCTGGAGCAGCCTGGCCTGGCAGGACCGAGCCCGTGGCACAGTGACCCACGCTGCAGCACTTGGAGGGGGCTGTGCCCCAGGGGATGGACTCGGCTCGGAGAAGTTCCTGGAGAAGTCTCGGCTGGGAGAGAGCGCAGGGTGCAGCAGGGAACGACTCCTGTCCCTGAGCAGAGGGAGAAGCCGCGGGGGATGAGCTGAGCACGGCCCCATTCCCTGTCTCCTGCCCTGCCGGGGGAGGAGGTGCAGCTGGGAGCAGGGAGGCGTGGGGAAAGCTGCATTTAAGGCTCTGCACTGACTTCTCCTCATCCTGCTCTGAGTCTTGGGAGTTTTCTGCCAGAAATCTCTCCCCTCCCCCGCTCACCCACAGGGCTTTGGGCAGGTTTCCCTTTTTGGGGGAAATCAAAGCGAAGCACCGATGCACTAATGAGGGGCAGGAGAAGGGAGGCTCCCGGGCTTCCCGCAGAGCCGGAGGCACGGAAGGCGCAGGGCCGGGAAAGCCGTGGCGGGAGGTGCGGAGAAGTTTGTTTGTGTGGGCAGCTCAATCCCGCCTCGGGCCCGGGCCCGTCCCGGGGCTGTTCCTCATCTCCGGCTTTGCCCTCACGCAGCGCGGGGGGCCCTGAGAGCGCGGGGCGAGTCTGGGCCGTGCGCAGAGCCCGCCCCGAGCTCGCTGCCATTGGCCGCTGGTGCCGTCAGTCGTGGTTGCGGCGCGCTGATTGGTGGGAGCGGGGCGCAGCACGGCCCCGGCGGCGGGCTGAGGGCGGCCGTGGGCGGGCAGTGGCGCCATTGGCGCCGGGAGCGTCTGTGCGGGCCCGGGAGCGGCGGCAGCGGCCGGAGCGCGGTGAGGCGGCGTCGGCGGAGCTCGGAGGCGGCCCCGGCGCAGGTGGGAGCCGCGCTGGGTACTGCGGGGGCTCGGGGCTGGCTGCGGGCGGAGGGGGCGGCAGGGGGCTGCGGCGGGTCGGTGGTGCCGTGTCCGGGCCGTGCTGGCCCCGGGCTGAGGGCGCGGCGGGAGCGGCTGCCCGCGGTCTCCTTCCCGCCGGGGCCTGGGCAGGAGCCGCTGCCGGAGCAGCGCTGGCTCGGCCCGGCTGCTGTGGGTAGGACCGAGGGGGCTGCCCCGCGGCCGGGAGCGTGCGGGGAAATTCCCGTCGCCGGAGGTTTCTGTGGCCGGAGGAGAGCGAGGAGTCCTGTAAAAGTGACTTTATTGCCGAGCACGGGGAGAGGCCGTGGGGCATTTGCCGTGCGCTCTCTGCCATGGTTGTAGTCCGCAGCCTCCTTTTTATCCTCATTTTCCCGGCCGCATCTCCCTCTGCCTTTGCCCACGGGCTGAGGTCCTTGGAAGGTTCAGACTTCCCGATGCGCCTGCTGCCTGTCCTCGTTAATATGCACCCTCCTTTTGTATACCAGCCGATATTCATGGCTCTGTTAAGTCTTTGTTCTTCTCCTCGAAGTTTGAGAATGTAGCGGGACTTTGAGCAGCTGTGTGGGTCAATTTGTGACATTTATTGGAACTGAGGGTTTCTCCCGTAGCTTCCTTATCTACAAGTGCCTGGCTCTCTCGCCAGGCAGATTCACTCCTTGACTCTGTTTTGTTCTTCCCGGGTCCTCTTTGGTTTTGGGATTATTCTCGGTGCCCTCATTCCCTGTCCTTTTGTAGCCCTTTGTGGATCAGGAGGCCTGGCTGCCACCTGCATCCCCTGGCTCAGCTGCTGGATGAGCTGCACTGCCAAGGTGTGGAGCATGGTAAAAAGATGAGAGTTGCTGCAGCACAGAAGAGGAGAAGCAGCATTTGTTTAACCCCTGGTGTGCCGGGGAGCCACATAAGCGTGTCCCATTCCCATCCTTTCCATGTTTGGACCAATACATAAACTGCTCTCCTATTTCCTTTGTTATCTTTCTCAGCACTTTTCCCTTGTCATCTCTTTGCCAACAGCAGTTTGAGACATTTAGTTTTGCCCAAACTCCCTTTTTTTCTGCTCACAGATAATCTGATCCCATCCCCTGGTGAAATGTTGTGTTCCTCTTTCAGTGGATTGGTCGGCAGGAAGGTCAGGAGCTGGAGCTGTCTGGTTGGTTCTTATTCCGAGGACAGCTTGTAATCTAATGATGCCATTGAAATGATAAATGGGTTCTCTGCCTCCTGATATAAATTGGTTTGGGTTCCCAGGGGCTGGCCCATGGTGTTGTAGAATTTTTTCTGGTGGCCCTTCATCTTTTCCTCATTTTTGGGTGCTCCCTGCAGCCGGGGCTGCATCAATTGACCGCATTTTTCTAATTACATAACCAAATACTTGAATTCCAACTGGTTTCCCTGAACTTGTTCTAGCAAAAGCCCCAGTGCTCTGATACACCCTGTACAGCACAGACAGTGGCAGCAGATGTTGGAGTGGGCAGGGGGATTATCCCCCCCCCCTTATTTTAGTGAAGTTTTCACAACATTCTCCATTTGCTGTTTCCCTTTGCAGCCTCAGCCATTTCTGTTTCAGAGTCAGATCCTCACCATGGGCTCTGCCTTCAGCCGTGCAGATTCCATCTGTGCAAGCAGGCAGAGCTTGGGGTGAGGGGCAGAGGGAATCAGCCAATTCCTGCCCCAGGCAAGAAGAGCCAGGTACATTGTCCCCACTCTGGCCCAGCAGTGTTAATTTGCATTTCTAAAGCTCCTCTCCTGGGTGCCTGGAATGCAGCTGCTCTTCCAGAGCAGCTTCAGCAGCCTCACATGTGCCCCCCCCCAACCTGCTACTTTTTCTTTTTTTTTTCTTTCAAATTTTCTTTTTTTTTTTTTTCCTTCAAATCTTCTATTTATGAGTTAAAGGGTCACCTTCAAATATCTTCTAGCTTCACAAAATTTTGCCTTAAGGTGAACGTCGAAAAACCCAGACCAAAATTTTTCTATCTCTAAGAGCTACGCACAAACATACACAAAAATTTTCAAGTCAATTAAATTTTTTCTCCTTCTCTAAGTAAAAACTCATTCTCTCATCCCTGACCCAAACCTAATCAGCAATATAGGAGTAATTTAAAAATACTCTAATGCTCTAAACTTAGCACTGAAACTGCAGGAAAAAGAAAAACTCCAACAATATGTTTATTGTTAGAGTCAAGGCATTCCTTGGTTCTGGCCAGGATGTGCAACAGAAATCATTCCATCCCCACAAAGCCCGGGTGTGCCGAGAAAATCGTTCCATGACACCTAAAGTATCAGTAAAATATATTGGAGTATATAATAAATAGAATACTATCGGAGTAAAACCTCCGTGGCTTTTACTAGATTTTTCCCAAACTTGATACAGTCTGAACCAGTCTAAATCCACTGGTTAAATGTTCCAAAGTTTCAAGTTGTGCAGTTTTTAGTATTTGGTTTCCTATTGGACCCGGATTTCTTTGCTTCTGCTGTTAATGAGGTGGGAAGTGCTGGATTTCCTTCTCAGCCTTTTGCAGACCAGGTGTCTGCAGCCCTGGCAGTGTCTGGGGTAGGTGTTGGTTGCTGTTTGCTGCTGGGGTTGATGTTTTGCTGCTGGGCATTATCTTTGTGGGTATCTTTTGGGCCATTCCAGGTGTGTTGAGATGTTAAACTCATCTCCATTGAGTGGTGCAACATCCCTTAACAAAACCTTTAACATTTCTTTTCCCAGGGCCAAGGCAAAGCAAGCCAGAGTAGAGAAATCAAAGGTTAACAATGTTAAAGTCTATGAGCTGGTGTATTTTCCATCAATGCCATGGCAGGCAGGGCAGTGTGTGAGTGTAAGTGAGAGCCAGAGTGGAATTGTCCCGTGCTCTTGCCCAGCAGCTGTGGCAGGGCAGGCCCAGAGAGCGCTGAAGCTGCAGCAGTGGCAGCAAGGGCTGTCCCCGGTGGCTGGAGCTGCCAAAGGAGGGTGGCCAGGCCGAGGATTTCAGCAGAGGATGTGTGGGCAGGCCCAGGGCCTTGCCCCGCTGTGGAGCCCTGGCTGCTGCTGCGCTGCCTTCAGTGCAGGCTCAGTGGGGGCCTCCCATCCTCCTGCTGCAGGCGGGAAGTGCAAATCTCCGGGGCTGCAGAGACCTGGAGCCGAGGCTGAGGGGTCCCCCGTGCTCAGCTGTGCTGGCGGCTGTTTCTGGCCTCGGGGCCACTTGGCACGGGCCACGCCACTTGGCCACCAGTGGTGCTGCTCTGCACTCCTTAGGCAGGAGCCGATGTCCTGCTGGGATGTTGGCAACAGCAAAGTGCCAAGGCAGGCTCTGTGCCAGCCCAGCTTCCTGGGGGAGAGATTGCACCAGAGACAGGATTCTGGCCACAGACTGCTTTAAATGTGCATCCCTTATCTCCACCCTGCACTAGGTAGAGAATTTCCAGGGTAAGGAATTCCTGAGATCAATTGCAAGGGGAAATAATTGAATATGTGCCCTGGGTCTGGCTCTTCTTCTTGCCCAAGCCAATGGCAAAAGCCGTACCCATGGCATCTTGGTTTCTATCCCCAGCTTCCAAAGGTGTTTCTTTCTTTCCCCTTTCATTCTTTGTACCCAGCCTGAGCTCTGGGGGTGCCAGGGGTTCTGGAGGTCCCATTGTATTCCTAAAGCTGCCATAACCCCCTGGAGGATCTTTCCTGGAAAATGAGTTCTGCTGTCTGTGTCTGTTGCTTCCACAATACCTTTTATTGGAGTAATGTCTTTTGGAAATACCTTAATAAGTGATCCAGTGGCTGCTGAGCAATCAGAATTGCTTTTGCCCCCCTGTTAGGTGAGATGGTGTCACCAGAAGATATTGAAGCCTTCCTGCTCAGGGCATTCAGTGCCAGGCTCTTACAAGCACACACAGCTGTGCCGGTTGAGCTGACCATGGGGGTAACCTGGGCTTTGTCTGATTCCCTTTCCTCAATAACAGCGTGTTTTGGAACTCTTTTCCCTTCTGCTGCCCTTGAAGAGCCATCCACAAAGACATTTTCTGCCTCAGGCCAGGCAATGTCTCCTGAATCTCCCCCAGGCTGGGTCTGGAGCTGTGTCACTTGAATGCAGTGCTGGGTTTCTTCCCAGCCCCTCTGGGGGCTGTTCAAACAGGAGGCTGGGTTAAACCCTTCCCCTGTCCTCAGTTCTGAATCCTCCTGTGCCACTGAACAAGTTTCACACTGTAATAACCGAGCACTGCTCATCCTTGCGAGGCTCTTTTGGTTATCAAAGCTTGAACTTGATGGCAGACTGGAACAGTTGGAGATCCTGTTGTCATCAGGTTTTGGGCCTCGGTTCTCGTTGAAGCTGTGGCTGCACAATTCTGCTGACAATGAGGCCACTCTGGCCACTGGGTGAAACGTTTTGGCCCAAGAATTCCTTTGGCATGGCCCTGTTGAACATTCCCCTACAATTCCAATTTCTTTTCTGAGTCTGGAAGAGCCACAGCTGAGGCATCATTATTTTTGGTTGTTCATTTTCTCAGGTTTTTCTCTCTTTCTCCTGTCCATACCACAGCATGGAGGCTGTCTGGGGTTAAAAAGTCCAGACATTTGACACAAAAGTACAGCAGCAATAGCCTCTGTATCACCTTTTACAATATTACAATGCCGTCATCAAATTCCTTCCTAGATAATTACAATCACAGTAGGAAGAGAAAAAAATTAGTTTAGTTCAAATAAACCTCCCACAGCTCCTAAATGAACAAATGACACCAGCTCAGCTTTCCCATTTATTCCCTTAATAATGAAAACACTCCTTTACAATGTTCCCCCCTTAGGTGCAAGATTCAGAGTGGATGGAGAGGCCCCTGTGTCCATCAGGAGAGGCCTCCTCTGGATGCAGACCCAGCCTGGATGTTCTCCAGGGCTGCAGTGTGGTGGGTCCCCGGTGGGATGGGAGCTCAGAGAGCCCTGACAATCCATGTCCTTGCAGGGGTGGACTCGCTCCTCCTGAGGGTGCTGCTGTCTGTGCTTGCAGTGTCCTTGTGGGCTGCAGCTGGAGCCCTGACTCCTTCCCAGGGGCTGTTTGGGTGGGCTCTGCCCTGGCCAGGAGGGCAATGCCTCTGCCAGGTGCTTGTGGCCGAGGCCGTCCCCTGGGTGCTGGGACCCCCTTGGGCCCTGGGGTTGGTCCCTCAGGGGCTGTGGGAACTCTGCCATGGCCTTTGCCTTCAGCTTGGCCTTTTGCTCATCCCTCCTTGCCTTCAGCTGCTGTGCCTTTGTGCCCAAGTGCTGCAGGGCCTTCTTGTGCCACTCCTGCAGCCCCGGTCACTGCCTGTGGGTGCTCATCCTCTGAGAGCTGCTGAGCTTTCTGCAAAATCTTTCCTTTCTGCAGGGACCCAAACCAAATCCTTCACAGAAAATCCTGAAACTTCCATGTGCACTCTGCATTTCCCAGATGTTCCTTTGTTTTGCTCCTTGTGCTCAGGGTCCCCTGCACAGCCCGTGTGGCAGAGCCGGTGCCTGTCCTGCCGCAGTGTCCAAAGGCGGCCCCCCCGGCGGGCAGGGCCGGCAGCTCCCCGGGGCCGGGCAGCGGCCGGGGCGTCCCACAGCCTCCTGGGGGCCGGGGGCCGCTGCCAGCCCTGCCCGGGGCTGGTGGGGTCAGGCAGCGCCCGGCGCTGAGCCCCGGCTGCCCCACAGCCCCGGCCCGGCCCCGCAGCTCCCCACAGGCCCCCAGCCCTGCTCCCGGTCCCGCACCTCTGCGCCCGCTGCTGCTGCTGCCCACCACAGAGAAACCCCTGACATCCTGACCTCCTGCTTTTCCTCTCCTGGAAACTGGGAATTCAAAGTATCAGGTGGCAAATTGTCAGGATAAGACCCTGCTGAAAAACATCTCAGTCCTCTGTATTGTTCTCTTCCTCCTCTTTTCCATCATTCTTTTTCTTACCACATAGATTCCTCCTGCTGCTTCTGTCTTATCCATATTGCTGCACACTCCTCTTCACCCAATCTCTTCTCAGCACACCAACACCATCCATCCCCTGTTGTCCAAATCCCTTCTCCACTTCCCTTATTGTCCCCCCTGGGTTCCATGTCCTTAATTTCCTCTGGGGGAATGTGCAAACTACCTCAGCATTCTCCCAAGGGACCCTTCAGAGACATTTTGGGATCATCATTCCTTTGGCCAGGACCCCTCCCTGGCTTTCCCTTTTCTCCCCTCCATGGGTGCCCTGCCATGTTCACTCCCCGAAGATCCCAGGGCACTCACTGATGAGATTTTCAGTGCTCTCTCCCTGCTGACTCTTCACAGACCCCCCTGATGTGTCACTCGTCTGTCTCCTGGTCACTCCCGGGTCCCCAATCAATCCCTGGTGCCGCCGCCAGCCAAGGGAGCCGATCACCCAAAGTGGGTGAGGCACCTTCAGCTGCACTCCCTGCCCCAGGGTGTGCGGAAAAATTGACATCACCAGAGGTTTCTGTCCACAAAGCAGACAGAGGAGTCCTGTGAAACTAATTTCATTTCTAAAAATGGGAGAGGCCTTTGGACATTCCCCATGGGATCTCTCCAATTGTTGGAGGACACAGCCTCCTTTTCATCCTAATTCTCCTGGCCACATCTCCCTGTGCTTTCCCCATTGGCTGAAGCACTTGAGAGCTACAGACTTCCTAATCCACCTACTACATACTCCCTTAGTATGTTCCCTGCTTTTATATAGCAAATGATATTCATGGCTCTGTTAAGTCTTTGTTGTTCTTCTGGAAGTTCATGAATAGAGTAGGGCCTTGGCTGAGCATCAGTCTGTGTCATCAATTAATAACATTTTCTGAAACCAAGGCTTCTCCTGTCACTTCCTTACATGAAAGTTGCTTGACCCTATCTCCGAGGGGATTCAGAGCATCTGTTTGTAAAGACACTTTGCTCTTGCTCCTTTCATGGGGGTCCCCCGTTTGTGGGACATCCCCCCTGGAGCAGGGTGTCCCCTCTTTGCTGCAGGCGCAGCCCTCAGGCAGAGCTCAGCCAATCAGAGCCCGCGGCGCTGATGACTCACCAGTTGCCAGGCAGACTCGCAGCTCCCCGCGTTCCCCACCTGGACCCCACCTGCGCCCCCCCCTCGGCCCCATCGCCCCCGCGAGGGGAATTTGGGGAGGTGGGAGTGGGGCAGCGCCAAGGCCGGGCCCCCCCGCGCTGTCCTGGCGGGAGCGGCTGCAGTGGGGACCGAGTGCGGGCGGGAGCGGCCGAGAGCCCAGCGCTGCCCCAGCCCGACCTGCCCCAGCTCCATCCCTGCCCCTCGGCTGGGATGCTGTGGGTCTGGGGGGAAGAGGGAGCCGGCAGTGGGTGCTGGGCCTGGGGGCAGGAGGAGAAGGGAAGGAGAAGCAGGCTTGAGGAACAGAAGGGTCAAACGATGCAGGTGGCAGGAGAAGGTGGGATTGTGCAGGAGAAGGAGGAATAGCAGGAGAAAGAGGAGTGTAAGGATGAGAATATATACAAGAGGAGGAGGAGGAAGAGCAGAAGGAGGAAGCAGCACAAGGTTCCACTCCTCCCTGTATCTGCAGCCTCCCCCCAGCTCCAGGAGCGTTGCTTCCCCCACATGCAGCAGGTGACTGTGGAGGGGGATCCAGGATTTTCCCAGGGTGAATCTTGGTGTTTCTGAGCTTTCTTGGGCTAAATGTTGGTGCCTTGGTTTTATGTGGCAGCTGAATCTTTATGTTTTGGAGTAGGTTTTTGCTGGCTTGTGATGTTTGGGGAGTTTTTGATCTGTGTCTTGAAGTTTGCGAGATTTTTGGGCTAAATCTTGATGTTTTGGAGGTTTTTACAAACACAAGATTCTCAATGACTTCCTGAGATGAACTTGGGCAAGGAGGAACCTCCAGTCCAAGATGCTCTCCTCTTGTTTTTTTCCCCAATCCAGGATTTGTCATTGCCAGGGCGTGTCTGGATGGAGGAGGAGGAAAAGCCCCGGAGATGCTGCAGGAGGAGGAGCTGCAAACCCAGCCCAGGGAGCTGCGGGGAGGAAAGAGCCCCCCTGAGCCAGGAAGGTGGGCAGAGATCCAGCCAAAGCTTGGAGCTGGTGGAGAAGACTCATGGCAGGGAGAAGCCCCACAAGTGCTTGGAATGTGGGAAGGGTTTCAGCCGGAATGACCACCTGATCGTGCACCAGAGGATCCACACTGGGGAGAGGCCCTACGAGTGTGGGGAGTGTGGGAAGAGTTTCAGAGACAGCTGGGACCTGGTCCGGCACCAGGTGATCCACACTGGGGAACGGCCCTATGAGTGCTTGGAATGTGGGAAGAGCTTTGGGTGGAGCTCAGCCCTGAGAACACACCAGCGCATCCACACCGGGGAGAGGCCCTACGAGTGTCCCCAGTGTGAGAAGAGGTTTCACACCAGCTCTGATCTCCTCAGACATGAGCGGATTCACACCGAGGAGAGGCCCTTCTGCTGCCCCGACTGTGGGAAGGGCTTCAACCGCAACTCCCACCTCACTGTGCACCGGCGCATCCACACTGGGGAGAGGCCCTACGAGTGTGGGGAGTGTGGGAAGAGATTCTCACAGAGCTCTCACTTGACCCAGCACCAATGGAGGCACCACTAAGGGAAGCCCTGTGAGTGCCCCGAGTGAGGGAAGAGCTTGGAGTGAGGGAAGAGAGTGAGGGAAGAGCTTGGAGTGAGGGAAGAGAGTGAGGGAAGAGCTTGGAGGGAGGGAAGAGAGTGAGGGAAGAGCTTGGTGTGCTGCTGTAGCTCCATCCCCCATGGGAGGATCCGGGCTGGATGATCCCCAGTGACCCCCTTTGGACAGAGCCCTGCTGGGTGTGGGGAAGGTTTTGGCTTCTTCTCCTTGTGCTGCTGTGATTTGGGTGGGTTCCCATGGATGGGGGATGGGAGGTGAGGGGCGGGGGTCCTGGTGCACTGCGGGGGGCTCATGGCTTGGGGGGGTCCCAGCGCTTTAGGGGAGTCAGGGAAGGGGGGAAGCAGTGAATGGGGGGGGTCCCAATAAACTGGGGGGGGGCACTGATGATAACAGTGGTTCCTGGGAGACAACAGGGGGGAAAGGACCAAATCCTAAGGGACTCCCCTAGTGCTGGTGAACCCCCCATGCCACCCCAGCCCTTGGGGTCTCCCACAGTCCCTGCACTGTTCCTGGGGGTCCCGCGGCACTGGGGGGTCAAAGCGCAGGGGATGGAACCTCTGTCATGGATGGGGGCACAAAGGGGGTCCGGGCCCAGTGCTCGGCGGGGTCAGTGCACGAGGGGGGCCCGGTCCCTGTCCCGGTGCACAGAGGTGGCGCTGCCTGGGGGGGTCCCGGTGCTTGTGGGGTTCCCAGGGTTCGAGGGGGGTCCGGTCCCTATCCCAGTGCTTGGTGGGGGGGGGGCAGTTCCCGGGGGGCTCCCACTGCTCGGTAATTGGGGGGTGTCAGAATCCAGGACATCCCTCTGGCTGCCCTGGATGGCTCGAGACCCTGGCAGGGGCCTTGGAGACCTTGGCATGGTGTCAAGAGCACCGGTGGCTTTGGTTTTAGCCCCTGGAGAAAATTGCCAACTTTGTATGAGGAATTACAAGGCACAAGGGTTTGAGTAGCGTGGTAGGTGAATTAACACAGGGTGGAAAAGTAGAATTTTAACACTTTAAAATACGGGTTTCAATGGGACAAGGTGGAGGGATCTGGGTGTGTCCTGACCTTCTTCTCCTTCTTTTTGCCCTCCATGTCTTGCTGTGATGGTGCCTCTTTTCTGTTGGTTGAAGGTAGAGACACACTGTCCAACATAAATGATAGATATTGGCACGTTATTGTAAACACAGTACAGGTAGTTTTTAGTGTAGAAGGCAAACAGCGCCCTGAGGGCAGGGAGACTGCCACAGACCGACCTGCTAGACAGAGCTCAGCAGAGCAGACAAAGCTGTTAGAGAAAAGGGACAATAAACGTCCCTGAGAAGCAAAGCTCCGCATCTGGACTCCTTCTCTGCCCGCGCGGGCTGGGAGAAAAGGACTTTTCACAATCTGTCGAGAGTTTAGCTGAAGAATGGCTGCGCAGCAAGGGACACGAAAGGGTTAAGTTGATGAGAGTGTGAGAATACGTGACTTGTAGCATGAAAACAACCTTGAGAAACAGATGTCCCCTAACAACCTTGAACATACAGATGTCTCCCTAACAACCAAGATGTAAAATTGCTTAGTATGCAGAAAGATAATCAAGTATAAGAAGCAGTAACTGCAAGGCTTATCGCAAAGAGATATATGTGTTAATAAAAAGGTAACCAATCCTGAGCTTCGCTTTTGCAATATGTATGAACTAATTAGTGCTTGTATAAAGAAACTGTAATCTACTCCAATAAACTGAGACTTGTTGATCATGACAGCATGAGACTTGTCTCCTGCGACTCTCTCACCAACATCTGGCGCCCGAACGGATGGGATCCCCCCGCCTGGATCTGTGAGACGTTTGCATTGGGTTCGGGTCCCGCAGCTAGACGGACGGCGATTAAGCTCCACTACCTGGTGCCGCGCCCTGAGTGACCACAGCGGTGAGCTCAGCCGATACGTGCTGCCGAAGCCTGGAGGGGCTGCAACAGCGCTGACGTGAGTAATGGATAGGCAAGCAGCATATAACCCTTTCACCTCCTTTCTCAGATGGAGGCAATTTAAAGGGCTTGATTTGGCTAGGGATCTCCAGGCTTCCGTGCAGCTTCTCTTTCATATTCTCTCAAAGAGAGCTGAAAAGGTTAAAGAAGCCGATTTGGAACAGTTGGTTCTGTGGGCAAGAAACAAAGGCAAGCTGCAAAAGCCTTCGCTGATTTTTAGTAAAATCGAATGGCAAGAGCTGGGGCACCTGCTTTGGGACGCAGTGATAGAGGGCAGAAAAGACAAGAAAATAGTGCTTGAGCTTAGAAACAAGATACAAAAGCAAGAAAAAGTTACAGAAAGCCCTTCCTCGTCCCTTGTGGAACGGGTTGGCAGAACTAAGGCAACGGGCTGTGGCGGAGAGCAGCAGGGTGCGGCGGTGAGCACCGGCCAGCCGCCCGGGCGGACCACAGAAGCGGCAGCGCGAAGTGGCAGCGCGGAGCGGCGGGCGCGGGGCCAGGCAGAGCGGGGCCAGGCAGAGCAGGGCCAGGCAGAGCGGGGCCAGGCAGAGCGGGGCCGGCCGGCACCGAGCCTGAGGCGGCCCCGGGGCGGAGCGGACTTCGGCTGAGAGACAGAAGGCTCCTTGTTACTGAGCAACAGCGCGAGGAGGGAGATGGGCGTTCCCGGGGGCTCGGCCACGCTGGAGTCGGAGCAGGCGGGGCGCGGCCGCATCAGGGGCGTCTCCTCTCCCATCCCCACAGTGACGCAGCAAGGACGGGAGCGAGACGGCGCCGCCCCCTCATCTCCCTGCAGCACCCCGCAATGGCGGCGGAGACGCTGCACAGCCTGGTTGCCACGGTAACGACAACGCCGAGAGCAGCAGTGTCACTGATGGCGAGATGGCAACACTACAGCAAAAATTTCAACAACATTTTTCCAATTCCTTGCAAGAGTCAGAAGACGTAATGAAAAAGTATAGCAGTACCAATTGTTTTCCAAGATACCAAGAGGGACAGACATTATGCAAATCAATGTTATTTCAAATACGATATAGATGAAAATCACTGTAAAAGATAGAAATGTTAATAATGATTTAATTGCCAAAAATGTCTCTGAAAACAAAGATTTGAGAAAAGTCAGTCAGATGGAATGTTGGCATTGAGTTCACAATTTCTGGTTTTGAGTTTTTATAGATAATAAGATAAATGATGATTGTCAAGTTTTGTAGGTAATGATAAGTAGTGATTGTTACTAATGTTATATGAATGCTTTGAAAAGATTGTCTTAAACTATTTTAAACATTTCTTGTTGATAAGTTGATCATATAATGTAAGTTGTCTGATTTTTGTGATAAGAATTATTATTGAGATGTTAAGGTATTGAGGTGTTGTTTTAATATTTACAGTCAGTTTTCATATGTTTTATTGTCTTTTTAGGTGATTGATTACAAGATGTGTTTTTTCAGGATCCTGTGTTTTTGACTTTTTAATTACTCATGTGATTTTTTTTTTCTTCAATCTTCTATGCAGCTGCAATTTATCTTCTTTTACAAATTTATAGTCCAAGTTTTGGTTCAAGATTTCAGACTTCAAATTTTTAGATTTCTGAAGAAAAAGTTTGTTGTATTTAGAGAATTTTTGTCTTGAAAGAAATTTTAGACAGGTTCAATTATTTGATGGTTTGATAAAATTTTAATAATAAGGTTTTTTACTTATAACTGTTATTTCTAAGACTTTTGTTTTAAACATATCCTCCAATTAGAGTTTGAGCTCTGGCCAAGCTCTGGCTCTACGTGGATGGTGTCATTGACCCAGGTGTTTCTTGCATCAAAAAGTATTCAAGTCCTTTTGGCTTGACAATTTGACCATATAGGACAGCTGAGCCTCAAAGGGAGTTTTGGAGAGACATGATCCGGACATGTTTTATCCAAATCTCTGTTGTTTTAACGTTTGTCAGCTGCGGCAGACTCTGGGATGACAATTTGATAGTGTAGCACTTGGTAACTGTGATTTTATATGTAATATTAATTGTTTATTATCTGATTGATTTTTATTTGTTGTTAGTTTCTTTACTATGTGCATTGTTTTGTTCTTAATGTTTTTTCATGTTTATAACAAAGATGTTGATATCTCCATTTCTTCATGCAAGTTTTAGGGAACAGAATTGAGAGAGGACCCTCCATTCCCTGTGGGGGTGTTGGGTTTGTTTGTGTTTTAACAGGTGCAGAATCTGGATGGATTTCAGTGAAGAATGTGGAACTTATTAATTGCAAGAGGGCAACTGATCTCTCCACAAGTGGATCAGAGGATGCACAGCAAAAGTGGATTGTGCAAAGATTTGTGTTTCACCCACAGAAGATCGTGGGCTTTGGTTTTTGTTTTTTTTTTATAAGTGTGTTTTTAATGATGTTATAGAATTTTTTGCTAAGTTTTAATAAGTTTTAGTAATGCCTGTGATTTTTCTGTTCATCTTGCCATTGTCTTTCAATGGAAAAGTAAAAGAGGGAGGTCCAACGTGGATCAACAGCAATTCTACTTGAGTGAGTGTTTTTACCTGTCCAACCAAGAAGTCTGGGCAAGACAGATGCTTTTGCTGCATTGATACGAAAAGGCAGAGACAGAATTTTAAAAATGGATGAAAAAGATACCAACCCGCAGTGATAACAACGTCAATGACAACAGTTTGCCTGGAACATCCCGTGATGAATCCGGTTCTGATGAAAATTAATTTTGTAGAGTACAGAGAAATAAGTTGAAATATTATGTGTGAAGTTAGATTTATCAGAAGTTAGTTTATTAGAAGTTATAGTTTATGTTTAGAATTAAGTTTGTTTTTTTCATGTTAAACAGAGCATTTAAAAACCTGAGAAATATGTGGTGGGCCTCAATGTTTTTATTAAGCAGTGTTTTTATTGTTGAAGTATCTGGAATCCTTGACATTGATAAGAGAGAAAATATGTGGATCACTTGGGCCAAACAAACCAGGGAAGATTCATTCTGCCTGTTGTTAGCCACACCATCTAATCTCCTTTCGTACTTGTTAAATTGGAGTCTCGTTGGGTCCCATGGCAGAGTTCAAAACTTGGACCCGAGCTCAAATAAATCTAAATAGCACACTGGGAGCGCAAGCTGTTGCATTTGTGCAAAACCTTAAATTTACTGATGACTACTACTTCTCTGTAGTAGTGGCCTCACTCTTTGCCCCAGGGGTCGCCTCATCAAAAGCGCTCACACAATTGAGAACTTTAGCCTGCTGGACTGGAAAACAAATTAATATCACATCTAAATTGATAAGTGAGCTTGCTGCAGATGTAGACGATACCCGTCATGCGGTTCTACAAAACAGATCTGCAATTGATTTCCTTCTTTTAGCACAAAGACATGGGTGCGAAGAATTTGAGGGCATGTGCTGCATGAATTTGTCTGACCATTCTCAATCGATTTATAAACAGTTAACGCAATTGAAGGACAACATGAAAAAACTTACCGTAGTGGACACTCAATTTGATAACTGGCTCAATTCTTTAGGTTTTTCTGGCTGGGTCAAAGACTTAATTCGTTTTGGTATTGTACTTCTTTTTATCTTTATAGTTATTTTAATTGTTATACTGTGTTTTTAACAGTGTGTGCAAAAATTAGTTAATCGTACCTTCACTCCAGCCTGGGTAGCTCAAAAAGAAAAAGAGGGAATTGTTGCAGCATTTTTGAGAGAAAGAGGACATGAGTTATGAGATTTGAGCTACTCCAGTCTAGGCCTCAGATTTGGGCCTTGTGGGCCTTCAAGCCTCTGACGCAGTTAGAAATTCAGAGCTTGTGGCGCAGATAGAAATAGTCTTAAGGTGTGATGGGGACCACTGGGTTGTCTGGGTGTGAATTAGTATAGGTTTTATAGTGTAAGGTGTAGGCCGTTTTAAGGAAAAGGTAAACAATGTTAGCCTACCAATCAGAGTGTCTTTGTTTTTGTAAACTATGTAGAAGCTTATATAAACTACCACCTTATCTTGAATAAACGGAGAACGCTTGATTAACCACATTGGTTCAGACCTGCGTTTGTCTTGTCCAGCTTTCTGTGTTTCTGAGCTTCCCTGGCTTTTGTTTATAAGCTTTTCTCTCTGAATTCCTGAAGAAGAAGAGCTCAAGGAAGAAGAGGCCTGTGGAGTAGGAAAATTCATCAGCAAGCTCCAAGTGGGTGAGGATCCATGCCCATCAGAGCAGCAATGAGCAGAAATGGGCACAGCTTTGTGGCTGCCCCAGCTCTGGGATGGGCCCTGGGCCTGGAGCAGGAGCAGCTCTGCAGGGCCCCAAGGCCGGGGCTCTTGTGCTGGCCTGGGCAGATGGGATGGCAGGAGGGGCTGCAGAGCTCTCAGCACCTCAGCCAGAGGGGAGCAGGGCAGCCAGGGAGCTCCTTTGGCCTTGGCCAAGCCCCTTCCCCCATGGTGGGGCTGAGTCCTGGCTGAGCTGCAGCTGCTGCTGTGCCCTTGGCAGGGGCTGAGGCCGTGGGGCAGTGCCCAGAGCAGCCGGGCCTGAGCAGAGCTGTGGGGCCAGAGCCGGCTGGGCTGTGCTGGGGAGAGGCCCTTGGTGCTGCCCAGAGCTCAGGGCAGCTGGCAGAGCTTGCAGGGAGCTGGGCTGGGCTGGGAGAGCCTGGCACAGAAACCATCAGTGTCCATCTCAGCCTGGCTGAGCGGGCAGGGGCAGGACTCAGCCCAGGCCTTGTGGGGCAGGGCCAGCACCTGGGCAAGGCATTGAAAACAGGCAAGAGCCCGAGAGAGGAGGCTGCTCTGTGCCCTTGGGGTCATGGACAGAGCAGGGAGGGGCCCAGGACATTTGTCAGTGCCAGCCTCTGTCTGTCCCAGCCCTTGGCAGCCCTGGCTGCTGAGCTGGGGCTGGCAGCAAGGCCGGGCACAGACAAGGAATTGCTGAGCATGGCCTGCGCTGGCCAGGGCTGCCTGTGCCAAAGGCAGAGCTCAGCTGCCCTTGGGGGCTGCAGGAACACTCAGGAGCCCAAAGAGCCTCCATGGCTGTGCTGGAGACCAAGGCTGGAGCAGGGAAATGCAGGGCTGCTGAGCCATGGGGAGGGCATGGAATTCCAGCACACACCTCAGCTCTCTGATGGTCCTGGCACCGTGCTGGGCCCTGTTCCAGACTGGAGCAGAGCAGATGTTGATGGCACAGGAGCCCTGCGGGGCTGGCAGGGACCTGCAGCTTGCATGGTGCTCTGCTCTCCCTCAGCTCCTCTCTGAGAGATCCAAGCCCAGCTCGGCACCTCAGGGCACAAGTGGCACTGCCTGGTCATGGGCACACAGCTGATGTCTGCCTGGAAAGGGGCACAGGCTTTAATATTTGTGCAGTTCATATTATACAAGGATATTTTTATTATCTGGGTCACTTGAGTATTTTGAAGAAATGGCAAAATTTTCCCTCCAGGAACAGAAATTTCTTGGAGGCAGGAGGAGAAATACTGACCTTGCCTTCTACTTGTGTCACCAATATTCTGTTTATTATTTCTTCTCCCTCTTCCTTCAGGTGTTTCCAGCTCTCCTGTTGAAATGGCCATGTCTAAAGACATCTCTTCACTAGACCAGCTGGATCAATGTCCTTCCTGTTGCTCCCAGATTTCCTCCTCTAGGTGCTGTCTGGCCACTCAAGTGACTCTCAACTGATTGGTTTCATGCTTTGAGGTTTAGTAAGTTGGCCAGTCTTTCTGAAGTTCAAATAAATATCACATTAGTCAACATCTTACTTAGATTTATATCTATCACGCAATTATCTTTGCTTATGTCTTTGTCTAAAACTGTTCATGTACAGAAATCCCTTGGGGATGGGGATATGTCAGATGCTGCTGGGACATCACAGAGAGCTGAGGGAAGAGCTGTGATTGTTTTTAAACTGTTCCAATGTTCAACTTGTGTTTGTTGGCAAGAAACCTCTGTGTGCCTCTGAGTGTCACCAGTCCTGAGCCCAAAGGACACAAACCTGATGAGTTGTGGTTCCCACTGCAGGGGCACTTGGACCTTGGCTCTGCACAGGAGAGCTCTTCATCCACTTTCCCTCTTTTCCTCCCTCTGGGCATGGAGGCAGCTCCTGACTTCAGCCTGTGACTCATGTGTGCAAAGAGCAAATTTGGGCAGAATCGGGGCAGGGAGGGTTTGAGGGGACCTTGGGTTCTGTGATGGGCACAGAAGGTGTTTCCATTGCTCTGAGACTGTCTGCTGTGCAAAGTGGATTTAATATCCAGCAGAGGAATGGCTTTTGCATTTGATGGAGCTGTGCCTTCCCTTGGCTTTGTTGGCTGGCAATAAATGAACATCCCTCTGTGTCTGGGGCAGCTCCTTCTCCAAGGAAAGCAGGTGGGAATTGGAGCCAAGGAACTGAAACCCGCAGGTGCAGCCTGGGCTGGAGGGAGCTCAGATTTGCACAAGGCTGCTCTGAGTGCCAGGCCTTGGATGGGGGAAATGGTGGGGTGGGGATAGGGACAGAGTCTGATGGATTGTCAGCCACAAAGGGTCTTGAGCTTCATATCTATTCCAACTGCATGAGGAGGCACTTGGATTCAGTGTCAATTGGAGATTTCACACATCAATTTATTAGGAGTAAAAAAAACTAAACAGGACCTGAAGAAATCTTTTCTCACTGTCCTTTTAAATATAGTGTAATCAACCACAAGAGATTTGAAAACTTAAATGATTCCCAGAGGCTTGGCTTGTTAAGGTATTCTGAATGTTAATGAGCCCTGGGGCACTGAATTCCTGCACTGAGGAGCTGAAGGCTGAAGAAGCCTCTGGAGCAGTAAAATTCAGCCGCAGCCTCCAAGTTGCTGAGGATGTCAGCAGCCCCCACTGAGGCCATCCCTGCCCAGAGACCCTGGGGGAATGGGCAGACAAGGAGAGCGTCCCTGGGGCTGGGGCAGCAGAACTCAGAGGCACCAGCGGCTCCAGCTGGGAAATGGAGTGTGGGATGGGGCTGTGAAAGCCCTGCCTGGGCTGTGCCCAGCAGGACACACAAGCCCTGACCCCCATCCCCTAAAAAACTCTCTCAATGGGACATTTAAAAGGAATTACAATTGTTTCTGTCCTCTGAGTTGGATGCACTGGAGAAATACCAACAAGAGATTCCCAGGAGCTCAAAACAATAAAACATCCTTTCTGGCAACATAGAAGATAAGAGAAACTTTGGGAAAAGGTTTAATAGGTCATTAAATCAACAAAAAACATTTCTCAAAGCATTAATCCTCGGATGTAGGGAGTTTTGGAGGTGGAATCCCGGTTTTGGCCATGACAGGATGAATGATTTTTTCCTATAGGAAAGAGAAGTGCAAGTCCAAGTGTCCTGGAAGAAGATGAGAGGTGGGCACCCTTAGGCCAAGCCAGCCAGACGTGTATCTCCTGGTACCTTTCGTCTAGGGGCTATCCTTGGACACAGGGCATTTTGGAGGTGGAATCTCAATTTTGGCTGTGGGTTCCTGGATAGGAAGAATTATTTACATTAGGAAGAAAAGAACAGAGCCCCGGTGTTTCAGAGGCACATGAATGCCAGCCCTCAGGAAGCCAAGGCCAAACAGACTTGTCAGTCCTGGCAGCTTCTGTCTGGGAGCTATCCTTGGATATAGGGAATTCTGGAGGCAGATCCTCAGTTTTGGCCATGGGTGCCTGGTGGAGGTGGATGGCTTTTTTCTCATAAGAAAGAAAAGCACACGGTCCCAGTGTTTCAAAGGCAGATGAGAGGTGACCCTTGGGTGGTCAAGGCAGTCAGACCTGTCTCTCCTGGCAGATTTCATCTGGAAACAATCCTTTTACATAAGGAAATTTGGAGAAGAAATCCCAGTTTTGGCCCTGGTTCCCTGGAGGAGAAGGACAGTTCTCTCCCATGGGAAGGAAAGCCCAGAGCCCCAGGGCTTCAGGGGCAGATGAGAAGCAGCCCTCAACATGCCAAGGTGGTCAGGTGGTCCCCAGGAAGCCCAGCCAGCCAGACCTGTTCCATGTTCCCTTGGTTCCGTAGGACCCCACAGTGTCACAATGGTCTCCTTGGTTCCATGAGGCCCTGGAGTGTCACAATGTTCCCCTTGATTCTGCAGTGTCACAATGGCCCCGTGCTTCCATGAGGCCTTGCAATGTCACAATGGCTTCGTGGTTCCACAAAGCCCTGATGTGTCACAATGTCCCCTGGGCTCCATGTGCCCTCGCTGTGTCACAGCGGCTCCTCTGTGACACTGCGGCTGCACAAGGTCACCATGGACCCTTGGTTCCTTGGGGTCACCGAGTTCACAATGGTCTCCTTGATTCCATGAGGCAGCACAGTGTCACAATGGCCCCTTGGTTCCATGAGGTTCCGCAGTGCCACCATGGTGTCCTTGGACCCACATTGTCACAACTGACCCACGGTTCCATGAGGTTCTGCAGTGTCACTGTAGCAGTCAGAGGCCCTGCAAGGCCTCCCTGGCGGTCACTCACCTAAGATAAGAAATGCCTAAGTCATGGTGATGGGACCAAAGAAGCCCCTCTTCTGCATTCAGACCCTTCTTATCTCTCTGTAAGGCTATTGGTGTATTCTTCTCAACTCTGGCGACTGGACAATTTCCAACACACCCCAGTACCCCATATAAACACCCATTTCTGCCCAATTTGGAGAAGAGCTGTCACTGCATCCCTTCAGAGGAGCTGGCAATAAAGGACATCTCTGTGGAACCACATACAGCCTTTTCCTCTCTCTATCCCTGTGTGTCTGCAAGGATTTGCAAGCACAGAGCGAAATCACCAAGACCTGAACTCACAGAGCTGAAATCACTCCAGAGGTGCTCGCTAAGTTGCCCGTGGCTGGGAGCTGAGCTGAGGGACCCAGACAGGCTGAGACTAATAGCGCAGCACTATCCGGGACACCTGCGGCAGTGGCGACCGGGGTTGGATGGACCCCTGGGACCCCAGGTTTCATAACGTGGCCGCCCAAAGAACGAATGGAGCACTGGCATCCTGGCACCCCTGAGAGCAGCATTCTTCGTGTATTGTTACTGCCTTGGACGGCTATGGCCCCTTGAAGGTAACTCCTCCTTTATAGAAGTTTTCTGAAGAGGCGTTCAATGAATTTGCATATCAGTATCCTCAGGAGCTGGACGGCAGACCACCCACCCAGCAGTTCCTTGACCCACATTTGGCTGAAGAAGTGTACATTTAAAACAGCCTTTTTATGCGCTTTTATCTTGGGTCCTTTTTTGTTTTTTGTTTTTACTCCTGGGGGTATGGAAGAAAACAAAACTGGAATGGGATCAAAATCTAGTAAATTAAAATGATCCCAGAACGAAAGAGACTTATCTTTACAAATTCCAGAAATCCTATCTGCTAACAGTTTTTCTTTCTCTAAAGGCAATCTTTCAAAAACTGACTTAAATTATAGAATAGATTATCTCCCAGTTTCCAGATACTAACACACACACTATTGGTTTAGAGTCATTTTGGGACACAGTAGGAACAAGAATATATGCTTTTCAAACTAATGAAAACTTTTCTGTAACTACGTTTCTACCTCTAGTTCACTCAATTACCAAAGCAGTCGAAAAGACAAATTCTCTGCAGCTTCCTTCTGCTGAGGAAATTCCACCCTTATCTTTCTCAACAGACACTGTCCCTTCAAATGCTAATTTGCCAGATAACATTCCTCTCTCAGTCCCTGGGACGGGGAACACAGACATTGTACCACCCCACCCACCCGCGGGGTCCGTGGAGCCCACCCATCCCTCGCTCCCCCTCGGACGCGGCAAGCGCGGATTCCGCACTTGTGAGCTCAGAGCGAAATCACCGAGAACTGAACACACAGAGCTGAAATCACTCCAGAGGTGCTCGCTAAGTTGCCTGTGGCTGGGAGCTGAGCCGAGGGACCCAGACAGGCTGAGCCTGACAGCGCAGCGCTATCCGGACACCCACGGCAGCGGCAGCCCGGGGGTCAGATGGACCCCTGGGACCCCAGGCAGCATTAACCAGGAGTGACTGGGATCACAGAGGAACCATAAAGGAAGTTACTGCAATAATACTGGGACTGTCTGGGAGTGACTGGAATCATACTGGGAGTGACTGGAATCATACTGGGTGACTTGGAGTGACTGGGACCTTACTGGGGGCAAATGGTACTGTAATGAGAGTGACTGGGTTCATACTGGGATCATACTGGGAAGGACTGGAACCATACTGGGAGTGCCTGGAACTATTATAGGGATGAATGGGAACACCTGGGAACATGCTGGGATCATGCTGGGATCACACTGGGAGTGACCAGGATGATACTGGGATCACACTGAGTGTAACTGGAAGTGACTGGGACCATACTGGGGGTGACTGGGAGCCACAGGGCCCATGCTGGGAGTGGCCTGGGGGGAGCTGGGGGAACTGGCCCACCCCTGGGATCACAGAGCTGAGGGACAGGGGACAGCTGAGGGACAGGGGACAGGGACAGGGCACAGCCAGGGAACACGGCCTGGCCAAGGGACACTGAGCTCCAGCACTTTGGGCTGTTGCCCTTGGGCTCCCAGCACAGGCCCAGGGGCAGAATCCCCTCCAGAAACTGCTGTTTGCTTTCAGCTCTGCTCTGGAACATTCCCCAGGAGCCCCTGCAGTGGCTGCAGCCCAGCCGGGTGCCCGGGGCCACCAAAGCCGCTCCGGCAGTGCCCTCCTGCCCCGGGCAGGGCACGGAACACCCAAGGAAAGGCTCCTGCTGGGCTCAGGGCAGGGACAGGGCACTCCCCTGGTGCTGCCACATGCATGACAGAACCGGCCAGGGCAAAGGATTGGGATCAATGTCCCATGGAATCCCAGCAGGGATTACTTCTCATTGCACTGCTCTCATTGGATTGGTTATCAATTCCAATCATTTCCCCATGGAATTCCCATGGCAGTGGGTTAGGGAGGAGATCCATCCATGGAATTCTCACCTGACTGGGATGAGAGTGAGATCTGGCCATGGAAATTCCATGGCAATTCCTGCATTCCAAGTCCCGCATTCCTGAGTCCCCCATTCCCATAGGAATTGCCCTTCCCTTCCCACACCCACCTTTGTGCTCCAGAGCCTCCCGACCATATCTGATGTATTTTGGGGGCCTTTCCACACAGGTGTGTCCCAGGTAATGCTTCATCTGCTCCACCATGATCCCTCTGGATTCCCAGCACCTCTGGGATATCCAGACGGCAGTGTTGGACACTGCAAAGCTCCCGGATCCCAGCTGGAAGGAGATGAAATCCCAGCCCTCATAGCCGTACTGGTGGGATCCATGGACGCTCTGTTGGACAGGAGGTCACAGCTGGAAACCCCCTGCACTGTGTGGAGACCTGGGAACGAGGAGAGAACAGACACATGGAGTCGTGTCCCAGCCCCTGGGAGCCCCTTGGAGCTCCCTGGATTCCCATCCCAGCCCCACAGATCCCCCCCATCCCCAGAGATCCCATCCCAGCCCCTCAGAGTCCTCCATTCCCACAGATCCCAGCCCAGCCCCGGCTCCCCCCACTGCCCCCGCTCTGGTTGTACCGGCCCCGTCTCCAGGTCACTGTCAGCCACGGGCCGGTTCCTGTCCTTGAGCTGGGTCTGGATATCCCAATATCCCAGCTCTGGCTATCCCAATATCCCAGCTCTGGCTATCCCAATATCCCAGCTCTGGCTATCCCAATATCCCAGTTCTGGCTATCCCAATGTCCCAGCTCTGGCTATCCCAATATCCCAGTTCTGGCTATCCCAATGTCCCAGCTCTGGCTATCCCAGTATCCCAGCTCTGGCTGTCCCAATATCCCAGCTCAGCTCCCGCCCCCATCCCCGGTGTCTGTGCCTCCATCCGGCCCCGCTCGCTGCCGCAGCGCTCGCAGAGGGTCCCGTCCACGTCCCCCACAATCAAGGACTGGGGGACCCCCGGGCCGGGCTCTGACAGCGCCACTTCCAGGAACTGCAGGGAGTGGAGAACTGGAGGGACATGGAGATTTGGGGGAGCTGAGGGGGCTGAAAGTGAGAGTTTGGGGTTCCAGGGGGGTCCACAGGCCAAGGAAAAGGGGGACATGAAGAGATGGCAGAGCTGGGAAGGAGGTTCAGGGGCTGAGAGCCAAGGAAAGGGGGTGCAGGGACTGGGAGAGCTGGGATGGGGTGTCCAGGGAATCCTGTGCCCAGGAAAGGGGGTGCCAGGGCTCCTGAGTGTGAGGAAAGGAGGAGCTGGGAGCTGGGAAAGGCAGGAATGGGGGAGCAGGGGACCCAGGTCAGGGAAAAGGGTGGGGCTGGGGGTTGGGAGAGGCAGGGGCTGGGAACAGGTTGTGTTGGTGGCGGATAAGGGGGTGCAGGGGGGTCTCAGTGCCGGGCAAAGGGGTAAAAGGGTGTCTTGGTTCCCAAGAATGGGGGTGCAGGGGGGTCTCAGGGTCACGGAAATGGGGGGGCAGGGATGGAGAGGTAGAAGGGAGTTCCAGGCATCCTTGAGCCCAGGAAAGGGGAGTCCAGGGTTTCCCAAAAAGGGGTACCAGGGTGGGGACACCCGGGGTGTTTGGGAAGGGGGAGTTCAGAGGGTCTCTGGCTTTGCACAAAGGTGGGGCTGGGGGCTGGGAAAGGCAGGAATGGGGGTCCAAGGTGTTCCAATGCGTTCCAGGATCAGGCACACGGGAAATCTAGAGGCTGGGAGCAGGGAAAAGGGGAGCAGAGGGCCCTGATGTCCGGAAATGGGGGATTCAGGGGGGTCCCTGTGCAGGATAAGGGGAGCAGGGGGGGTCCCGGTGCCGGCAATGGCGATTCAGGGTCCCGGTGCCGGGGTCCCACTCCCCCCTCGCCCACCAGGAGCGCCCCCAGCCCCAGCGCTGGAGCCACCGCGCTGCTCCTCCTCACTCCCAGTATGATCCCAGTATGATCCCAGTAGGTTCAGCCACCCAGGAACTGCTCCCAGTATGATCCCAGTACAGCCCAGTCACTCCTGGCATCCCCCCACCCCTCTCTGCGTTCCGACCTGTCCCGGCTCCATCCCCGCCCCTCCCGCGGCTGCGGGGAGGAGGAGGAGGAGGGAGGAAGAGGCGGAGCGGCAGCGGGAGCAGCAGGAGGAGCGGGGAGGATGAACCGCGGGGCTCCGGCTCCGCCTGAACTCGCAGCACCCCGGGAGCGTCGCCCCCATCCCGCAGGTGCCCGGGCAGGGGGAGCTGGCCCCAAATATCCCGGGGCTCCCTGGGTTTGGGGTTTTTGGGGGGATGTGTGGAGCTGGCGGGGCTCCAAGGCCGAGCCGCAGCTGCCCTCGGGGGGACATCGGGGGTCCCCGGGAGGTGTTTTTGGGGGGTCCCGGTGCGGGTGGCGGCAGAGCCCCGGCGGGGCCGGGGGGATGCGGGTCCCCCCGCGGTGCGGGTTGGGCTTCCCGGCCGGGCCCTCCGAGCTCTGCCGGGGCCGCGTGGGGACCGCGCGGGAGCGGCGGGAGCGGCGGGGGGACCCCGGATTTGGGGAGCCCCGGGAGAGCCGCGGCTTCCCTGGGCGGGAGCGCAGAGAGAGGAGAGCCCCAGGAGCCCCAGCGGGGACCCCGAGAGGGGGGACCCCTGGCAGTGCCGGCACCCGGCAATGGGGGTGCTGGGGCTGGAGGGGCGGCATGGCCGGGAAAGGGGTTCGGGGGTACCGGGGCCGCCAGGGGCTGCTGCCAGCAGGTGCCCAGTTCCTACCCCTGTGTGCTTCCAGTTTCCTGGGCACTCCCAGGATGAGCCCAGTCAGTCCCAGTATCACCCTGGTCACTTCCCCTCACTCCCTGCAGGATCCCTGTTTCTCCCAGTATGAGCCCAGTCATTCTCAGTCATTCCCCATTGTGACGCTATTTGCCCCCAGCAAGTCCCAGTTGCTCCCACTTTTCTCCGGTGTGTTCCCACTTCTCCCAGTTGCTCCTAGTATAGTCCCAGTCACTCCCAGTATGATCCCAATATGAGTCCAGTATGATCCCAGTCTGCCCCAGCAGGGCCCCAGTCACTCACACTTGCCCCCAGCATGGTCCCAGTTGCCCCCAGCACATTCCCAGTGGCTCCCAGTGTGGTCCCAGTCACCACCTGCATGTTCTTAGGTACTCCCAGTACATCCCAGTTGCCTGGAACATTCCCAGAGTCTTTGCCAGGCACTCCCAGTTACCTCAGCATGGTTCAGCTGCCCCCAGTTTTATCCCAGTCTCTGCCAGTACATCCCAGTTGTCACCTGCATGACTCCTGTCATTCCCAGTTGCTCCCAGTTGCTCTCAGTGTGTGTGCATTTGGCTCCCAGCATGGGCCTGGCAGCTCCCAGCAACCCCCAGTCAGGGTCCCTTGGCACCCACTGTAATCCCAGTATGATCCCAGTCACTCCCAGTATGATGCCAGTGCCCCCCAGTGTGATCCCAGCTGCTCCCTGTCAATGCCAACATGACCCCAGTAACCACCAGTATGATCCCTATGACTCCCAGTCTCTCCCAGTATATCCCAGTCACTCCCAGCATACTCCCAGTCCCTCCCACTTCCTCCCAGTTACTTTCAGCATGATTCCAGTTGTTCACAGCCACTCCCAGTCAATCCCAATATGATTCCAGTCACCCTCCATGGACCTGGCTCCTCCCAGTGTCACCCAGCATGGACCCGGCTGCTCCCACTGTGATCCCAGTATGATCCCAGTTGCTGCCAGAATAGTTGCAGTTGTTCCCAGTTCCTCCCAGTATGATCCCAGGTGTCCCTAGAATAGTCCCAGTCCCACTCAGCATGGTCCCACTCACTCTCAGCTGTCCCCAGCATGGTCCCAGCTGTTCCCAGTGTGGTTCCAGTCCCCCCAGTATGGTCACAGACACTCCCAGTATATTCCAGTTGGCCCAGTAAGGTTCTGGTGACCTCAAAATGATCGCAGTCTTTCCCAGTTACTCCCAGTTGCCTCCAGCATGATCCCAGTTTCTGGCAGTTGCCCAAAGTGTGGTCCCAGTCGCTCCCAGTATGAACCCAGTTTCCCCATTTATGGTCTCAGTCCCCTCAGCACAGTTCCAGTACCTTCCAGTTGGTCCCAGTTGCTTCCAATGTGTCCAGATTTTCCTCCCAACATGGGCCCAGTAGCTCCCAGTGACCCCCAGCCAGGATCCATTCACACCTGCTGGAATCCCAGTGGCTCCCAGGATGATCCCAGCTGCACCCAGTCCCCCCCAGTATTGTTCCAGTCACTCCCAGTATGATTCCAGCCCTGCCCAGAATGACTCCCTGTCACTCCCAGTGTGGGCCCAGTTGCTCCCAGTCACCTCCAGCATGGTTCCAGTCACAGCCAGCACACTTCCAGTCATTCCCAGTATGATGCCAGCCAGTTCCAGTAGGATCCCAGTATGAATCCAGCACGAGCACAGCTGCTCCCATTATCATCCACTGTGGTTCCAGTTGTTCTCATTTACCCCCACTGTGGTTTCAGTCTCTCCCAGTGTATCCCAGTTGCTCCCACCATGTTCCCAGTCACTCCAGTTGTCCTCAATTGCTTCCAGCCTGATCCCAGTCGCTCCAAGTAAGATCCAGTAGGATCCCAGTTGCCCCCAGCATGCTTTCAGTTGCTTCCTGTTCTCCCCAGTGTGATCCCAGTTGCCCCCAGTTGTCCCTTGTATCAACCCCATCACTCCCCATATGATCCCAGTTGCTCCCAGCATGGTGCCAGTCATGCCCAGTTGTCCCCGGTGTAGACCCACTCACTTCCACTCACTTTCAGTTCTCCCCAGCATGGTCCCTGTTGTTCCCAGTGTGTTCCCAGTCACCCCAGTAAGGTTACAGACATCCCCAGTAAATCCCAGTTGCCTTCAGCATCTTTGTGGTCATTCCCAGACACTCCCAGTGATCCCAGTAAGGTGCTTGTTATCCCAGTATGATCTCAGTCATGCCCAGTATGTCCCAGTTGTCTCCAGCCTGCATCCAGTCATTCCCAATTCCTCCAGTTTGCTTGCAGCATGATCCCAGTTTTTCTCAGTTGCTCCCAGTAGCCCAAAGTGGGATCCCAGTTGCTCCCTTTCATCACCAGTATGAGCCCAGTAACCTCCAGTATGATCCTTGTCACATGCCAGCACTCCCAGTATGGTCCCAGTATAATCCCAGTAACTTCCAATCACCACAGTATGGTCCCAGTTGCCTCCAGCTACATCAACCCAGTCAATCCCAGTATGATGCCATTTGCTCCCAGAGTGCTCCAAGTTGCTCCCAGTCACCCCCAGTACAGGGATGCTGTGCATGGTGTGTTCCCAGTCACTCTCGGACACTCCCAGTATTAGTCCAGTCCCTCCCAGTATGATCCAGAGATGACGCCAGTGTGCTCCCAGTCAGTGCCAATACGAACCAGTTGTGCTCCACATGGTTCCAGTTGCCCCTTTCACCCTCACTGTCCCTCCCAGTCTCTCACAGTGTCCCCCAGTTCCTTCCAGCATATTCCCACTCACTCCCAGTTCCTTCCAGCGCGATCCCATTTGCTCACAACCGCTCCCAGTCAGCCTCAGTGTCGTGGCACTCACTGCCAGTATGATCCCAGTCACCTCCAGCATGATCCCAGTATAAGCCCAGTCGTTTCCAGTCATCCCCAGCAGGCACCCAGTGACTCCCAGTTCCTCCCAGTTGCTCCTAGCATGATCCCAGTTGCTCACAGCTGCTCCCAGTCACCCTCATCATGCTCCCAGTCACTCCCAGTATATCCCATTTGCCCCCAGCATGGTCTCAGTTGGCCCCCATAGGCTCCTACTCTGTGTCAGTATGATCCCAGTACGATCCCAGTCTCCCTCGGGGTGACTGCAGTCTGCCCTGGCATGGGCCCAGCTGCTCCCAGTATGATTCCAGTACAATCCCAGTACAAACCAGTCCTTCCCAGTGCTGCCACTCCTGGCATCCCCGAGCCCTCTGTGCGTTCCCCCCTCCTGATCTCCTGAGAGGAGCCCCAAGGGCCGGCAGTGCCCAGGCAGGGTCCCCAGGCAGCCCCAGTTTGGATGTGCAGCCCCCAGTTTCCCCAGTTTGCCTCTCCTTTGGCCCGGGCCGGGTTCCCCCCTGGAACAGCGGCTGGGAGCAGCTGAGAGCCCCGCGCTGCCCATCCCGACCTGTCCCGGCTCCATCCCCGCTCCTGCCGCGGGCTGCCGGGGCTGCGGGAACGGAACCGAGGGTGTCGCTGCTGCTGGGGGAGGAGGAGGAGGGAGGGAAGGGCAGGGATGAAGGAGGAGCGGGAGGTGGGGATAGGTAGGGGCAGGAGGAGGAGGAGGAGGGGGGATGGAAGGGAAAGGATAAAGGAGGACAGGCAGGAGGGGACGGAACACAGGAGGAGGAGGAGGAGCGATGGAAGATGAGGGATGAGGGAGCAGAAGGCGGTGGGGTTAGAGAGCAGGAGGAGGGGAAAGAAGGGCAGGGGGAGAAGGGCAGGGATGGAGGAGGAGCGGGAGGTGCGCTTAGGGAGGAGGAGGAGGAGGAGGGGGGATGGAAGAGGAGGAGCGGCAGGATGAGGAAGAGGAGGTTGAAAGGCGGATCGAGCAGAGGAGAGAGAAGCGCGTGGTCAGCCCTGCCTGAATTCGCAGCCCCCACCTGTGGGATCATCGCCCCCCATCCCGCAGGTGAGCGGGGAGGGGGAGCTCGGGCCAGATCTCCTGGGGGGTGCCTGGGTTGGGTTTTTTGGGGAGATGTTTGGAGAAGGAAGAACTGCGAAGCTGAGCGGAAAAGGCCCCTTTGGGGGACTCCTTGGAGCCCAGGCAGCCCAGAGCAGGGAAGAGGGGGAGAAGGGAGCCCAGGAGCCCAAACAGCCCCGGCACCCCTGAATGGGAAGAGCCAAGAGGGGGGAGCTTTTGGGATTGCTGGGACTCCCGGCAGCCTGGGGAGGGCGGGCAGTGAGGAGAAGGGGGACCCCCAATCCAAGCGTGACCCCAGCAGCTGGGACAGGGGGGAGCCCCGAACAGCAAAGGGGAGGCAGCAGGGACGGGGAACTCCTGGGAGGCTTTTTCAGGGCTGGATCTCGGTGTTTGGGATGTTTTTATGGAGCCAGGTGGCCAGGGACTTCTAGAGATGGACTGGGACAGAGGGAGCTTCCAACTCAACGTGCTCATCCCTTGTTTTCCCCAAACCAGGATTTCCCATTCCCAGCCCCTGGGAGGCTGAGAGGAAGAGGAAGAGCCTCTCCTTGTCCTTCCTCCCGCAGAGCAGGAGCTGAGGATGGAGAGCAGGGAGGACAAATCCCCGCGACAGAACCTGGTGGAAGAGGCCGTTTTGAGCTGCTCAACAGCACAGGAACCCGACGGGGAGGAAAAGTCCTGGAGATCCCGCACGAGGAGGGGCTGCAAACGCAGATCGCGGGGATCTGAGGGGGAAAGACCCACCCTGGGCCAGGGAGGCGACCGGAGATCGAGCCAGAGCTCAGAGCTGGATGTCCCTGAGCAGCTCCATGATGGGGAGAAGCCCCACAAGTGCTCAGAGTGTGGGAAGAGCTTCAGGTGGAGCTCTGACCTGATCGTGCACCAGAGGACCCACACTGGGGAGAAACCCTATGAGTGTGGGGAGTGTGGGAAGAGCTTCAGCCGGAGCTCTGACCTGATCGTGCACCAGAGGATCCACACTGGAGAGAGGCCCTACGAGTGTGGGAAGTGTGGGAAGAGCTTCAGCAGGAGCTCCAGCCTGATCAAGCACCAGAGGATCCACACTGGGGAGAGGCCCTATGAGTGTTCCAAGTGTGGGAGGAGGTTTCAGACCGGCTCCTGTCTCCTCCGGCACTATCCGGTTCACACGGAGGAGAGGCCCTTCTACTGCCCTGACTGTGGGAAGGGATTCAGGGACAACTCAAAACTCATCCAGCATCGCCGCATCCACACTGGGGAGAGGCCCTACGAGTGTTCCAAGTGTGGGAAGGGGTTTCAGACCAGCTCCAATCTCCTCCAGCACTATCGGATTCACACAGAGGAGAGGCCCTTCTGCTGCCCCGACTGCGGGAAGGGATTCAGGGACAACTCCATCCTCATCCGTCATCGCCGCATCCACACCGGGGAGAGGCCCTACGAGTGTCCCCGGTGTGGGAAGAGATTCTCACAGAGCTCTATCTTGACCCGACACCAACGGAGGCACCGGTAAGGGAAGCCCTGCGAGTGCCCCGAGTGCGAGAAGAGCTAAACTCCATCCCCCACTGGAGGACCCACATTAGGCATAGCCCTGGTGACCCACATTCCCTGTGATCCATGTTGGGAACACACCTGGCTGCTTCTCCTTTCGTGTTGACCTTTATTTTTTTCTCTTCTCAATCTCTCTGCGCTCCAAAAGCCAAGAGGGATTGATCTTTCACCTCAAAACCACTCACATCCCATGGAAAACAAATGAATTTTAACCCACAGAGACTTAATCCCACCTCAAATTGCTTGTTCCCACCTCAAAAAAAACCTCAATCCCATGCCAGACTCACTCAATTCCACAGCTGCCAGGGTGAGATGGGTTTGGGAGGAGACTGGGAGAAGTGGGATCCCAATTTGGAACGGTGGGATGGGGATTGTGTGGGGCTGGGTGGCTGGGATGTATTTGATAGCAAATAAAACTTTCAGACTTACTGATTTCTTTGCCGTTCATCTCCAGTCTGTGGCAGTTCTGTTTTTCAGGGCACCACCTTCTCAGCTGATTGTGTTTGTGTCCTCCTTTCCCTCCCACCTCTCTTTGCCTGCTCTGTTTCTCTCTCCGTGTCTCCCTTGAGCCAGGGACCTCCAAAGACCCTCCCCCAATTTAATTTCCTCAGGGACCACCAAAGATCCTTCCCGGATTTAATGGAATCCTCCTCTAATTTAATTGCCCCCTCTGCCCCCAATGCCCCAACCCTGATTTTTAAATTATTTTATTTTCCAATTATTATTTTAATTCTTAGTTCAGGAGCTGAAGTTATGGAGGCCAGCAGTGAAATGTCTCTGTAGGATTTTGCTCCACTTGACTTTCAGCCCCTTCGCAAGAGCTTTGCCTTCGAGGGCAAAGGGAATGTCTTTTCCTGGCTGGGAGCTGAAATTCCAGACCTCTGGAATGTGTGCAGGGCCATATAGACTGGGATCAACCAGAGATTGGGATCAAATATGCACTGAGATCCTGTGGTCTAGGATCAGCTAAGGACTGGGATAAATTAGGGACTGGGGCCCTACAGACTGGAATGAACTGAATGATCAAATACGGACAAGGATCAAACATGGACTGGGATCCTATGGACTGGTATCAACAAGGGACTCGGATAAAATAGGGACTGGGATCCTACAGACTGGGATCAAATTGGGACTGAGATCATATGGACTTGGATCAGCTGGAGACCTTGATCAACTACGGACTGTGTTCAAATAGAGACTGGGATCAGATATGGATTGGGATCCTATGGACTGGGATCAAATATAGACTGGGATAAAATTGGGACTGGGGTCAGATATGGACTGGGATCATATGGCCTGGGATCAAATATAGACTGAGATAAAATTGGGACTGGGATCAGATATGGACTGGGATCATATGGCCTGGGATCATATGTGTTGGGGAAGCTCAAATAGGAAAGCCTTATAAATATGACTGCCTGGCAAAAGGTTTAGAAAATACAGAGACTGAGATGGTAACAAGTTGTGACATACCAAACCGTAGTCACTGCACAAGTAGAACACAATCGTACAGCCAGGAGGAAGACAATCCACCCTTCTGGTTGAACAATGCCCTTACCTACAGGTAGGTCCAAGGGTCAAATGGACTGTTGGATCTCACCCCAATGTATGGTTCATCCCACACCTGTAACACTCCCCTGAAGCATCAGGAGTCTGTGACCCCATTGGCCCAAGTCTTGTTCCAGCCCACCTTGAAGCCCCTGACAAGGAGTCCCTGAGGAGCCAGACGCTCTCTTGGAACTTCCCTTCTCTTGGAACTGCCTCTCTCCTGGAACATCCTCTTGGGATCCTCTCTTATCTCCCTCTACCCCTTGCCTCTCCCTTCCCCCACGCCCTCGGGCCTGCCACGGGTCAGGTCTGGTGACTCCAAGCAGGGCCTTTCACCCTCTCTAATAAACGAGATATTCTAAGGGCAGCCTTCAGAGATCTCTCGTCTCCATCCACCCAAAGCGTCCTGGAGTCCAGCGTCCTCACAATATGGACTGGGATCAACTAGGGACTGGGATCAAATATGGACTGGGATCAAATAGGGACAGGGAACAACTAGAGATTGGGATCAAATATGGAACTGGGATCCTACAGACTGGGACAAACTGGACTGGGATTATATGGAATTGAGATCCTATGGAACAGCATAAACTTTCTAACATGACACATATAATATTCATTGTAACACTTGCGAAAAGCCAATTATAAATATGCATTTGTCACAATCTCTCCTCTTATTCTTTATAAATCATTTGGCTTGAGCAATATTTCTTATCCTCCTGCATTCTTTGGACTCTGTTGGTAATCAAATAAAATATGGGATTAAACAAAGAAGAAATATCAAAACACTTGTAACACATAAAAGGAAGAATCCTAATTTCTTCCACCATCCCATTTTCAATACATTACCCCCCCTGTTAGTTTTTAACATTATTTTCCCTTCGGTGTTTTTTTTTTGACTGATACCAGGGTCATAATTTTTTTCTGATATCCTTTGTTTTTTCCAGGATGACGCCCTCATTGCCATCTATTTTCAACAATCTGTACACACCATTCTTTAGCCAATAAATAGCGTAAAGCCAACCTATTTTAATACACTGCAGTTATAGTTTGGCTTTGCTGACTCAATATTAATTCCAGTGCCTGAACAGCTTTGTTTGTTATCTCCTCTATAACTGCTTGGAGTCCTATAATACGATGCAGTATATAATTTGGGGTTAATACAGAGCTAGATTGCTGTGCTGGTTTCACCTTTTTGTTTACTAATTGCCTTTTTACCGAATCTTGGACTATATGTCTAAGATCAAATGTAAAACAAATCCATCTCTCTCCTTTTGGACATTCCATGCTCCAAGTATTACTACTTTTTCCTAAGTTCCTTGTAATCCAATATTTTCCCCATTTTGCCTGCAGGTACTCAGTTTGGGTGGGTCTGTGGCTGTTGACATGGGTGTGTGTAACAAAAAGGAACTTTGGTTCCTTTCCGTGTAATACTTTCTGTAGCATTTGGGACACGATCTTGCTGGTATCTCAGAAGGGAAAAGACAACAAATGAGAGACAGAAACAGGAATGACAGAGGTCTGGCATGGCTTATACCCCCACCTCCCCTGCCTGTGGGGTTGCTTCCCACAGCAGGTACGTGTGATCTTCTCGGTGGTGAGTACAGTGCTCAGTCCAGGCTTGCCCTCTGTTTCCCTTGTCACTCCTTTTTACTCATTTTTTTAGGCAAGTCCTTTTCGACACTCCTTAACTGTGGTTTCCCACCGTTCCTCAGGTATTTCTCACTCAACAGGCACTAATAATCCATCCACAAAACAAAGTTATTACTTCAGTTATTTTGGGTTCTATCTGCATAGGGAATTGATTCAGTACTGATACCTCTTGCAACAAGAACATAGATTTTGTGAGCTACAACACCAATTATTCCCATAATTTGAACATTCACTTGTAACCCAGCTAGCGTGTCCAGTATTGGGATGAATCACATAAAATATACAGTGTAGTACTGATGGCAGTTTCCCTTCTTCCCTGTACAAGTCACAGGCTGAGGCCAGACTATAAGAACTTTTTGACTGAAACACTCCCGATCCTCCTGTTTGAAGTGGCAGTGTTCCTCTGCCAAGGAGGTGTCGGAGGCGTCTCAGGGTTTATTCAGGCCGGGCTTAGAACCAGTGATGCAAGCTTTGCCTTATTTCTCAGTGAGGTGTTATTCTTTGTACCTGCCTTGGATCATTTGGGTCTTCCCAAACCATTACCACCCAGTCCTGGTTGGAAGTCAATTTGGTATCACCCGGTTTAGATATGATAGTCCATTCCTCAAGTTTCCTCACAAGTCCTTTGGTTTTGCTGGCATGAATTCACCCTCTTTCCGTGGTTTGGATTGCTGCTTCAGTGGTACCTGGAATGGATTTCTTAATAGCACAGTGTTAAAAGAAAGACAATACTGCATTAACTTTTACCATTAGTTTTCTTTAAAACTTTCTGAGTTTAACTAAACTCTTTTTCTACATCTGCCTCTTCTTCTTGTATCCAGCTGTGTTAATAGCTGCAGACACCAATTTTTCTTCCTGTGAGCTGTAATTAGTTAAATAAAAAAGACCAGGCCAATTTTAACATGAGATGTATCACATCTCTTGCCTTTTACTTTTTGGGTAACATTTAACTGTTTTAGTCTTACAGACTTTAAGTCTTCAGAACAAAAGCCTTCTCTTCTTAACAACAGCAATCAGAAAGAAAAAAGAAATCTTGCTTAAGACAATAAACCACTTTGTGAGAGTCACTATCTCTGCCTTGATCTTATCTCTACTGGTGGTCCTGTTCACAGCCTTGGGTTTAACTCTGTCCTTCCCCACTTCCCCCCCTCCTTGTTGTCACTCTGCCTAGAAGGAATGGGGGAGAACTTACAGATAGCTGTGGCTGAGGGGACCTTGGGGGTGTATTTCGCTCTCCCCTTCGCTCTCTTTCTCTCTCTCTCTCCCTTTCTCTCTCTTTCTCTTTCTTTTTCTCTCTTCACATTTCAGCAGCCACATTCCAATATCAATCCACTTTCTAACATTAATCCTACATCCTGGAGAGGTGAGTCTGCCAATCACCTCTCCCCCCTTTTTCAACTTCCTTACAAAGTAAATTACTTTTGTTATGTGTGTTCTGCAGGCCTGTAATTCAGGGCACCCTCCACCAAGGCTACCAGCTACTCACAGCTGACAGTGCAAAAATAAAGACATGTTTTGCTATCACAATTTTTCCATTCACAAGCTTGAAAAGGTTGCAGGAACAAAGTAAACAACAACTTACTTCCAAAGTGACCCTGCCTGCACCAAAACAAATTTAAGGCAATGCTAGTTAGTGCAATGCAATTTGCAACGAAGCCAAGGTTTGATTTGGGAAGGGCATCTGAGGACACAGAGCATGAGTTTTACAAATCTGTATTTTGAAGAGGGAATAGACAAAATATGAATAGAGTTGAGGGCAGGGGGAGGACAGCAAGTGAGGAATTTTTCTCTGCAATACTCTCTTTTTGACTGCCAGGAAACACTCTCTAAAGAGGTTCCTAAGGTACAAACAATAACTGGGTGGGAAGAGGCGCTCCTGAGTTCAAGCCTTAATGTCATAATAGGAAACTGCCCCTGAGCACTGCAGTGCTGGAGCACCCTGCCTGCAAACTCACCAGAGGCAAGAAGCCACTGCTGCCATGCTGCAGGGCTGCCTGCAGCACAGAGGGAATCATGGCCAAGCCCTCCCTGCAGGCCTGGGTAATCCACACAGGGAGCCCAAAACTTCCTCACAGCTCTCTAACTCACTCAAGAAATAAACCTACAGCAAGCAGAGATCCCCCCACCATCTTTTTAATGTGTATGTGTCACACACTCACAGTGATGCTGAAAGTAAAAAAATTAACAGCTTACATTAGAAGATACTGAAACCTTTTCTTCACCTCGCTTTGTAGGTTCCCTTTTCTATATGTAGCCACCTCCAAGTCTGGGGAAAAAATGAGCCCTATTTTTCAGAAGTCTCATGCATGAACAACTCTAGCTGCTGTTCCAGGTGCACTGCAAGTAGCCAGCACTTCCAGAAAAAATAACAAACAAACAAACAAAAAAAACTAAGAAAGCAAAACACATTTGGGTACATGAAAAAGGACTGGCTGGAAGAAAAAATATTTCTCATTGACCTACCAAGCAGCTGGTGTTACCTTTAGTTTAACTTTACACACTGAGAACCACTTGAGTGAACAGCCTGCATCAACTCAAAATAAATTAATGGCAGGTTTTGCTATGTCACAGCTGTAAACTAGTTTCTCAGTCCTAGAGTACAGTGAGTTATGTATTTCAAGATAAAAATCACAATGCAAATCGGAAGAAATTTTATACTGCATGAGGTGTGCACACAATTGATTTACCTCCAAAAGTCAGTTTATGACTTTTCTCTACCAGGATTGCAGTAGCTGCTATAGCTTGAACACACACTGGCCAGCCTTGATTTACTGGATCCCACATCTTTGATAAATAAGCCACGGGTCTCTTTACTCCTCCCCACTCCTGAAACAAAACCCTATGAGCTACCCCCTTTTCTTCATTTACGTACAGATGAAAGGGTTTTGCTAGTGAAGGTAAGCTTAAAGTTGATATTGGGGTTAGTTTTAACTTCAGTTTTCTTAGTTTTTCACCATCTTTTTTGCTCCATTTTATATCATCTCCTCTGTCAGTTTATTCATACAAAAATTTTACTGCCTGTGTGCATCCTTCAATCTACAATCTACAATATCCCAATAATCCGATTATTTTTCTGATTTCCCCCTTTGAAGAGGGAGGGGGAAGGGATAGAATTCCTGTGATTCAGTCTGGGTTGAGCTTCTGACTACCCTTACTAATCAAGTGTCTAAGATATTTTACTTTTGCTTCTACAAATTGCAGCTTTCCTTTTGATACCCTTAATCCTTTTTCCCCAAGAAAATTCAAAAGCTTTATAGTAGCCTCTCTAACTTCAGCTTCAGCTTCCCCAGATAGTAAAAGATCATCCACATATTGGATAATTTGTATTCTAGGAGGAGTGCAAAAAGTTTGTAGTATTGTTTCTAAAGCTTGTCCAAATAAGTTTGGAGATTCAGTAAACCCCTGTGGTAGTTTTGTCCATTTTAATTGCTGTCTTCTCCCAGTTTGTGGATCCTCCCATTCAAAGGCCAAGATCTCTCAGCTCTCCTGGGCCAAAGGGCAAGCCCAAAAGGCATCTTCAAGGTTCACTATGCTCCTTCTATTACCACATTTTTAATGACAGGAACTGTGAAACTTTCTCCTTTTGCTCTTGTTACATTTGCAGTATCTTTGTTTACACTATAACCTTTCGAATACTTAACAGACAGGTTCTTTCTGCCCCTGTGTCTACCACAAACTCCAATTTTTCCTCTTGGGGACCCACTTTTAAAGTTATCACAGGCTCCAGACGGAACTTGTCCCCTAAAGAATAGAGCCTCTGACATCCCTATTCTTCCTCGGTGCCCATCTCTTTAAAAATTCTCAGATTTGTTACCCTCTTAGGACAGTCTATTTTATAATGTGTGTTGCCCTGACAGTAAAAGCAGATGTTCCTGGAATGTTTCTGAAACTTTGATTGCACTGGGATTTTATTCTTTCCTGTTCCCCTGTCTCTACCACCATCATATCTAGGAGTAGTGCCTGTGGGGTTTTTATTGTTTTCTTGCAATTTTTTTCTCGCATGGTGACTGCCACAATCTTTGCTTTTAGTTTGGCTTTGGCCACAGACTTTCTGAGCCTCCTTTAATAAATCATCTAATAATTTGTCATGCCGATCTTCAATTTTTTCCATTATCTGGCCAAGCACAAAGTTAATCCTTAACAAAGCTTTTCTCACATCAGTCTCAGGATCCACTCTGGAACTCTGCCTCCTATTTCTCCCGAGTCTGTCCAACCACTCAGCCGGAGCCTCTCCCCTCCCCTGCTGTGCCCCAAAAGTCCCTCAGCACTTTGCCCTCGAGATGCTGCTCCCCCTATTTCCCCAACAATCAAATTACAATGCTCATTTATATGTTTTCTCCCCTCCTCATAATTTTGACCCCACTCAAGAGGTGCAGGTGGCATTTTGCCCTCCCCGGGGGGGGCCTGTGGATTTTCTTTACTCCAGGCTTTTATGCCTGCAATTCTGATCATTTCCCTTTCTTCTGGAGAAAATAGTATCTGTATTATCGACGGTATTTCTTCCCAAGTATAAATGTTCGAACTTAAAAATAAGTCTCATTCTTCAGCAGTGCTTATGGGATCCTCCAAAATCCCTTTGATTGATTTCCCACGCCTTTTGTTTTTCTCTTTTTCCCTCTTGCTCCCCTCCCTTTTCTTTACCTGTTTTCTTATTTTTTACGCGTTTTCTGTCCCGTTTTTCAAAATCTTATCTCCATGCCTCTGTTTCCCACTTTCTCTAATAACCTGAATACCACCTTCTTTCAACTACCCACGTAAAAAAATCCTTTTCCTCACAATACCATTTAATACAATACACCTCCGTCCAAGGAAATAAAGCTCAAAATAAACAATCTACATTACATATACTTCCATGCATCGATATTTACTCACCTTTATCTCTCCCTCTCACACATTCATACCCTCAAGCCTGTTCATTCATACTTCTCGACTTCACAATACTGTTACATATACTTTTGTTAGCCCACACTCACTTTTATTTTACACTCACTCTCACATCAGCACAATCCACCTCCCTCCAAGGAGATAAAGTAAAGCTCAAAATAAACAATCTGCATTACATATCCTCCCATTCATCTACATTTACTCACTTTTATTTTTCACTCACTCTCACATACAACAACAAGATACTTTTTACTTTCAAACAGTCTACATTACATATCTACACCCTGAGTGCTCTTGGAATGTTAATCCCTCAACCCAGCAGGTTTAATCCTGGATGTCTCTCATCGCAGCAGAATTTTAGGTGTTACTGGCCAGTTACGGTGTTCTTGGATATCCCTCAGTCCAGCTGTGTTTTCCAGCCCCAGATCCCCTTGGGCATATCCTCAAGCCGGCAACCCTGGGTGCTCTTGGGATGCAAATCCCTCAGCCCAGCAGGTTTGAATACTGGATGCTCTTGGGCACTCTTATCCCTCAATCCAGCACTCCACGGGGTTCCTCTTCTTCCTAAGATCCAGTCCCAGTTTCCGCGGGAGGGATTCTTTCTTTTTTATCACTCCCTTGGTCTCTTTACTGGCCGTTTTTCACATGAAAAAGACGAAAAGCAGCATGAGAGATTACAGCAATCACTTGGCAAGTCTGGGATACCCAGCAGCTTCTGTCACACACATTCATTCCCCCCTTTATCCGCCCCATCCCAACAAATTCTCACCTATCCTTTGTCCTTGGGTCTTGGTTCTTCCTGTACACTTTAGTCTTGGGGCTAATTACCACGGTTTTAGGGAATCCTTTCCCTATTCTTTGTTTTATTGTCTCCTTTTGCCCATCGATCATAACCTGTGTCTGTGGTCACACACCAGGGGAACAGAGCAAGGCTGCCT
This sequence comes from Taeniopygia guttata, assembly GCF_048771995.1. Lineage (NCBI taxonomy): Eukaryota > Metazoa > Chordata > Aves > Passeriformes > Estrildidae > Taeniopygia > Taeniopygia guttata. The sequence continues at coordinate 3,249,399 of NC_133062.1, forward strand.
AAATAGGGCAGGACCCGTCTTCCTCACCCTGACTCTCCAAGGCCCCGGCAGAGAGGTGTTAGAAACCATCCTTTGCTACCAAAATTGTGAAAAATGCCAATCACTTGGCTGTTAAATTTTTAATAATAACATGGTTATTAAAATAGTAATACAATTAGAGTAATAAAAATTTAGAGTTAGGACAATAATAAGACAATAAAAAGCAAAGAATTAAGGATGTCCAGATGCTCTCGGGTACTTAAGCCACAACAAGCATACCTTGTGAACAAAGGAATCACCCCTAAAACTACACTATTGCATATTCATATATCCTTCATGGTTATGCATACATTCTATTTAAAACAAGAAACTCTGTCTGTTATATGCCAACTGTTTCCTTTAATCCCCATGGCGTCTTCGAGTCTGAGCAAGGCCTGAAGAAATTAGATTCTTCTGACAAGAAAACCATAAATTCCTCTTCTTTGGAAGATTTGGGTGTTCTGTGATGGTTACGTCAAAGCGAGTATGTCATTCCTTAAAAGAAAACCCAGATACATAGTTTCTATTTTAACTACTAAAGCTTCAATTTAACTACACAACTACATTTACAGTACTATTAAAATGTTAATACAGCACTACTATTCAAACTAACATATGTGCATTTTTCACCTTGGGCGTCTGGTGGAGTATCCCCGGAAAGTGCCCATCTCTGCAGGGAGCCACGTGTTTTCAATTGTAAATTAGGTCTTTCTTTCTCTGTCATCTGTGGTTTCCAGTCTTTCCCGGCTGGGTCTTCAGGTCATTTAAAACTTTAAGAATCTTTTTCTACTAGCACAACTGACTTCATGTATATTTTACATAATCACGAATTATTCCATAATTTATATTACAATGGGGCTGCACAGATCCCCCCGCAGGTCCATGGGGATGCAGAGATCCCCCTGCAGCTCCGTTGGGATGCAGAGATCCCCCTGCAGGTCCGTGGGGATGCAGAGATCCCTCTGCAGCCCCTGGAGGAGCCAGGCTGGAGCTCGGCGATGCCTGAGAGGAGGCTGTGACCCCGTGGGCAGAGGGGCCCCGCTGGAGCAGCCTGGCCTGGCAGGACCGAGCCCGTGGCACAGTGACCCACGCTGCAGCACTTGGAGGGGGCTGTGCCCCAGGGGATGGACTCGGCTCGGAGAAGTTCCTGGAGAAGTCTCGGCTGGGAGAGAGCGCAGGGTGCAGCAGGGAACGACTCCTGTCCCTGAGCAGAGGGAGAAGCCGCGGGGGATGAGCTGAGCATGGCCCCATTCCCTGTCTCCTGCCCTGCCGAGGGAGGAGGTGCAGCTGGGAGCAGGGAGGCGTGGGGAAAGCTGCATTTAAGGCTCTGCACTGACTTCTCCTCATCCTGCTCTGAGTCTTTGGAGTTTTCTGCCAGAAATCTCTCCCCTCCCCCGCTCACCCACAGGGCTTTGGGCAGGTTTCCCTTTTTGGGGGAAATCAAAGCCAAGCACCGATGCACTAATGAGGGGCAGGAGAAGGGAGGCTCCCGGTCTTCCCGCAGAGCCGGAGGCACGGAAGGCGCAGGGCCGGGAAAGCCGTGGCGGGAGGTGCGGAGAAGTTTGTTTGTGTGGGCAGCTCAATCCCGCCTCGGGCCCGGGCCCGTCCCGGGGCTGTTGCTCATCTCCGGCTTTGCCCTCACGCAGCGCGGGGGGCCCTGAGAGCGCGGGGCGAGTCTGGGCCGTGCGCAGAGCCCGCCCCGAGCTCGCTGCCATTGGCCGCTGGTGCCGTCAGTCGTGGTTGCGGCGCGCTGATTGGTGGGAGCGGGGCGCAGCACGGCCCCGGCGGCGGGCTGAGGGCGGCCGTGGGCGGGCAGCGGCGCCATTGGCGCCAGGAGCGTCTGTGCGGGCCCGGGAGCGGCGGCAGCGGCCGGAGCGCGGTGAGGCGGCGTCGGCGGAGCTCGGAGGCGGCCCCGGCGCAGGTGGGAGCCGCGCTGGGTTCTGCGGGGGCTCGGGGCTGGCTGCGGGCGGAGGGGGCGGCAGGGGGCTGCGGCGGGTCGGTGGTGCCGTGTCCGGCCCGTGCTGGCCCCGGGCTGAGGGCGCGGCGGGAGCGGCTGCCCGCGGTCTCCTTCCCGCCGGGGCCTGGGCAGGAGCCGCTGCCGGAGCAGCGCTGGCTCGGCCTGGCTGCTGTGGGTAGGACCGAGGGGGCTACCCCGCGGCCGGGAGCGTGCGGGGAAATTCCCGTCGCCGGAGGTTTCTGTGGCCGGAGGAGAGCGAGGAGTCCTGTAAAAGTGACTTTATTGCCGAGCAGGGGGAGAGGCCGTGGGGCATTTGCCGTGCGCTCTCTGCCATGGTTGTAGTCCGCAGCCTCCTTTTTATCCTCATTTTCCCGGCCGCATCTCCCTCTGCCTTTGCCCACGGGCTGAGGTCCTTGGAAGGTTCAGACTTCCCGATGCGCCTGCTGCCTGTCCTCGTTAATATGCACCCTCCTTTTGTATACCAGCCGATATTCATGGCTCTGTTAAGTCTTTGTTCTTCTCCTCGAAGTTTGAGAATGTAGCGGGACTTTGAGCAGCTGTGTGGGTCAATTTGTGACATTTATTGGAACGGAGGGTTTCTCCCGTAGCTTCCTTATCTACAACTGCCTGGCTCTCTCGCCAGGCAGATTCACTCCTTGACTCTGTTTTGTTCTTCCCGGGTCCTCTTTGGTTTTGGGATTATTCTCGGTGCCCTCATTCCCTGTCCTTTTGTAGCCGTTTGTGGATCAGGAGGCCTGGCTGCCACCTGCATCCCCTGGCTCAGCTGCTGGATGAGCTGCACTGCCAAGGTGTGGAACATGGTAAAAAGATGAGAGTTGCTGCAGCACAGAAGAGGAGAAGCAGCATTCGTTTAACCCCTGGTGTGCCGGGGAGCCACATAAGCGTGTCCCATTCCCATCCTTTCCATGTTTGGACCAATACATAAACTGCTCTCCTATTTCCTTTGTTATCTTTCTCAGCACTTTTCCCTTGTCATCTCTTTGCCAACAGCAGTTTGAGACATTTAGTTTTGCCCAAACTCCCTTTTTTTCTGCTCACAGATAATCTGATCCCATCCCCTGGTGAAATGTTGTGTTCCTCTTTCAGTGGATTGGTCGGCAGGAAGGTCAGGAGCTGGAGCTGTCTGGTTGGTTCTTATTCCGAGGACAGCTTTTAATCTAATGATGCCATTGAAATGATAAATGGGTTCTCTGCCTCCTGATATAAATTGGTTTGGGTTCCCAGGGGCTGGCCCATGGTGTTGTAGAATTTTTTCTGGTGGCCCTTCATCTTTTCCTCATTTTTGGGTGCTCCCTGCAGCCGGGGCTGCATCAATTGACCGCATTTTTCTAATTACATAATCAAATACTTGAATTCCAACTGGTTTCCCTGAACTTGTTCTAGCAAAAGCCCCAGTGCTCTGATACACCCTGTACAGCACAGACAGTGGCAGCAGATGTTGGAGTGGGCAGGGGGATTATCCCCCCCCCCCTTATTTTAGTGAAGTTTTCACAACATTCTCCATTTGCTGTTTCCCTTTGCAGCCTCAGCCATTTCTGTTTCAGAGTCAGATCCTCACCATGGGCTCTGCCTTCAGCCGTGCAGATTCCATCTGTGCAAGCAGGCAGAGCTTGGGGTGAGGGGCAGAGGGAATCAGCCAATTCCTGCCCCAGGCAAGAAGAGCCAGGTACATTGTCCCCACTCTGGCCCAGCAGTGTTAATTTGCATTTCTAAAGCTCCTCTCCTGGGTGCCTGGAATGCAGCTGCTCTTCCAGAGCAGCTTCAGCAGCCTCACATATGCCCCCCCCCAACCTGCTGTTTTTTTCTTTTTTTTTTCTTTCAAATCTTCTATTTATTTTCTTTTGCTTCAAATCTTCTATTTATGAGTTAAAGGGTCACCTTTAAATCTCTTCTTGCTTCACAAAATGTTCCCTAAAGGTGAACGTCGAAAAACCCAGACCAAAATTTTTCTATCTCTAAGAGCCACACACAAACATACACAAAAAATTTCCAAGTCACTTAAATTTTTTCTACTTCTCCTCTAAGTAAAAACCTATTCTCTCATCCCTGACCCAAACCTAATCAGCAATATAGAAGTAGGAGTAATTTAAAAATACTCTAATGCTCTAAACTTAGCACTGAAACTGCAGGAAAAAGAAAAACTCCAACAATATGTTTAATGTTAGAGTCAAGGCATTCCTTGGTTCTGGCCAGGATGTGCAACAGAAATCATTCCATCCCCACATAGCCCGGGTGTGCAGAGAAAATTGTTCCATGACGCGTAAAGTATCAGTAAAATATATTGGAGTATATAAAAAATAAAATACTATCAGAGTAAAAGCTCCGTGGCTTTTACTAAATTTTTCCCAAAGTTGATACAGTCAGAACCAGTCTAAATCCACTGGTTTAATGTTCCAAAGTTTCAAGTTGTGCAGTTTTTAGTATTTGGTTTCCTATTGGCCCCGGATTTCTTTGCTTCTGCTGTTAATGAGGTGGGAAGTGCTGGATTTCCTTCTCAGCCTTTTGCAGACCACGTGTCTGCAGCCCTGGCAGTGTCTGGGGTAGGTGTTGGTTGCTGTTTGCTGCTGGGGTTGATGTTTTGCTGCTGTGCGTTATCTTTGTGGGTATCTTTTGGGCCATTCCCAGTGTGTTGAGGTGTTAAACTCATCTCAATTGAGTGGTGCAACATCCCTTAACAAAACCTTTAACATTTCTTTCCCCAGGGCCAAGGCAAAGCAAGCCTGAGTAGAGAAATGAAAGGTTAACAATGTTAAAGTCTATGAGCTGGTGTATTTTCCATCAATGCCATGGCAGGCAGGGCAGTGTGTGAGTGTAAGTGAGAGCCAGAGTGGAATTGTCCCGAGCTCTTGCCCAGCAGCTGTGGCAGGGAAGGCCCAGAGAGCGCTGAAGCTGCAGCAGTGGCAGCAAGGGCTGTCCCCGGTGGCTGGAGCTGCCAAAGGAGGGTGGCCAGGCCGAGGATTTCAGCAGAGGATGTGTGGGCAGGCCCAGGGCCTTGCCCCGCTGTGGAGCCCTGGCTGCTGCTGCGCTGCCTTCAGTGCAGGCTCAGTGGGGGCCTCCCATCCTCCTGCTGCAGGCGGGAAGTGCAAATCTCCGGGGCTGCAGAGACCTGGAGCCGAGGCTGAGGGGTCCCCCGTGCTCAGCTGTGCTGGCGGCTGTTTCTGGCCTCGGGGCCACTTGGCACGGGCCAGCCCACTTGGCCACCAGTGGTGCTGCTCTGCATTCCTTAGGCAGGAGCCGATGTCCTGCTGGGATGTTGGCAACAGCAAAGTGCCAAGGCAGGCTCTGTGCCAGCCCAGCTTCCTGGGGGAGAGATTGCACCAGAGACAGGATTCTGGCCACAGACTGCTTTAATTGTGCATCCCTTATCTCCACCCTGCACTAGGTGGAGAATTCCCAGGGTAAGGAATTCCCGAGATCAATTCCAAGAGGAAATGATTGAATATCTGCCCTGGGTCTGGCTCTTCTTCTTGCCCAAGCCAATGGCAAAAGCCGTACCCATGGCATCTTGGTTTCTATCCCCAGCTTCCAAAGGTGTTTCTTTCCATCCCCTTTCATTCTTTGTACCCAGCCTGAGCTCTGGGGGTGCCAGGGGTTCTGGAGGTCCCATTGTATTCCTAAAGCTGCCATAACCCCCTGGAGGATCTTTCCTGTAAAATGAGTTCTGCTGTCTGTGTCTGTTGCTTCCACAATACCTTTTATTGGAGTAATGTCTTTTAGAAATACCTTAATAAGTGATCCAGTGTCTGCTGAGCAATCAGAATTGCTTTTGCCCCCCTGTTAGGTGAGATGGTGTCACCAGAAGATATTGAAGCCTTCCTGCTCAGGGCATTTCAGTGCCCGGCTCTTACAAGCACACACAGCTGTGCCAGTTGAGCTGACCATGGGGGTAACCTGGGCTTTGTCTGATTCCCTTTCCTCAATAACAGCGTGTCTTGGAACTCTTTTCCCTTCTGCTGCCCTTGAAGAGCCATCCACAAAGACATTTTCTGCCTCAAGCCGGGCAATGTCTCCTGAATCTCCCCCAGGCTGGGTCTGGAGCTCTGTCACTTGAATGCAGTGCTGGGTTTCTTCCCAGCCCCTCTGGGGGCTGTTCAAACAGGAGGCTGGGTTAAACCCTTCTCCTGTCCTCAGTTCTGAATCCTCCTGTGCCACTGAACAAGTTTCACACTGTAATAACCGAGCACTGCTCATCCATTGCGAGGCTCTTTTGGTTATCAAAGCTTGAACTTGATGGCAGACTGGAACAGTTGGAGATCCTGTTGTCATCAGGTTTTGGGCCTCGGTTCCCGTTGAAGCTGTGGCTGCACAATTCTGCAGACAATGAGGCCACTCTGGCCACTGGGTGAAACATTTTGGCCCAAGAATTCCTTTGGCATGGCCCTGTTGAACATTCACCTACAATTCCAATTTCTTTTCTGAGTCCGGAAGAGCCACAGCTGAGGCATCAATAGTTTTGGTTTTTCATTTTCTCAAGTTTTATTCACTTTCTCCTGTCCATACCACAGCATGGAGGCTGTCTGGGGTTACAAAGTCCTACAATGTTCTGGCTGGAACAGAGAATCCTCAATACAGTCTGTGTAATTCCCTAATAATTCTCAGAATTGTCTCTGCTCCTTTTTGGTCCTGGATAACGTTACTTCTGAGATTGCCCACACCTTCTCTTGGTCATTCAACTACGTAATTTCAGTCAAAATATGTCCCAAATATTTAACGTTTTTCTCCACCATCCATTTGCACGTTTCCCCTAATACTCAAAAGTTGTTTTTTATCTAGAAAATTCAGCCATTTCATAGAGGCTTTTTCTACCACTTGTTCTTGTGCTCCTCATTGGAGCCATCTGATTCCCTGAGTGGCAGGGTAGGAGTGCTGTAGGGAGACATCCCTGGCTCCAAGAGCCCTGCCTTTAGCAGGGACTCCATACCAGGCTGTGAGCCCTTCCTTCCCTCCCCTGGAACAAGGTGTTGCTTTTAGCCCCCACTTGTCCTGGTTGCTTCCAAGTAATTTGGAGAGGCTCCACATCAAATTTTCCCTCTGGGGCTGCCCACACCTCTGGGTTCCCTTCAGCATAGGCCTTGCCAGACATTTGACACAAAGGTACAGCAGCAATAGCCTCTGTATCACCTTTTACAATATTACAATGCCACCATCAACTTCCTTCCTAGTTAATAACAATCACAGTAGGAAGAAAAGAAATTGGTTTATTTCGAACCTATGCTCCACAGCTCCTAATAGTGATTGAACAAATGACACCAGCTCAGCTTTCCAATTTATTCCCTTAATAATGAAAACATTCCTTTACAATGTTCCCCCTCTTAGGTGTAAGATTCAGAGTGGATGGAGAGGCCCCTGTGTCCATCAGGAGAGGCCTCCTCTGGATGCAGACGCAGCCTGGATGTTCTCCAGGGCTGCAGTGTGGTGGGTCCCCGGTGGGATGGGAGCTCAGAGAGCCCTGACAATCCATGTCCATGCAGGGGTGGACTCGCTCCTCCTGAGGGTGCTGCTGTCTGTGCTTGCAGTGTCCTTGTGGGCTGCAGCTGGAGCCCTGACTCCTTCCCAGGGGCTGTTTGGGTGGGCTCTGCCCTGGCCAGGAGGGCAATGCCTCTGCCAGGTGCTTGTGGCCGAGGCCGTCCCCTGGGTGCTGGGGCCCCCTTGGGCCCTGGGGTTGGTCCCTCAGGGGCTGTGGGAACTCTGCCATGGCCTTTGCCTTCAGCTTGGCCTTTTGCTCATCCCTCCTTGCCTTCAGCTGCTGTGCCTTTGTGCCCAAGTGCTGCAGGGCCTTCTTCTGCCACTCCTGCAGCCCTGGTCACTGCCTGTGGGTGCTCATCCTCTGAGAGCTGCTGAGCTTTCTGCAAAATCTTTCCTTTCTGCAGGGACCCAAACCAAATCCTTCACAGAAAATCCTGATCCTTCATGTACCATCATGTCATGTTTTGATGCTGGCACAATGCCTGTGTCCCCATGGAAATCCAGCTTCCCAAATAAGTGCTGTGAGATGCAATAAGGAACAGAGCAGAGCAGGCCTAAGCTTAGAGATAAAGGAGAAAGAACTTTATTAAGCTACTACTATAATAAAAGATACACACTACATCCAGAATTAAAACCTTCCAAAACATTCCTCCTCCCTGCACCCAAACTCCAACAAATCACAGTGGGACACAACTTGGACCCTCAATCAGGTCATCACCTTTCAGATAATCAATACTCAGTCTATCAGGGGAGAGAGGAGTCTCTCTTGCACCACAGACCCCCAGGAAACACAATTGCCACCTCTCGTGTTTCCATGTCACACATGGCACTGCCCAGAGAAAATGTGCCAGTGTGACACTCTCCTTGCCATGTCACAGTGCCCTCACCGCCGTGCATGGACAGACTGCTCATAGGGCTCCTTTAAGGATGCTTTGCCAAGGAACAAAAGAAACAACAGTTCAGTTTTCATTTTGGGACCACAGTGCCCCCCCCATTTTCCTCCTCCCCTGGGGCTGAGGGTGCAAACGGAGATCTTCTTCCTGAAGACAGAGGGCATCACCACACCCTCCTCAGCTTTCCTCTGTTCACTCCATTCCTGTGCTGGAATTTGCTGAAGCAGGTCTCTTGGCTCACCATTGCATCCCCCTAAAGATGCAGTCTCTGTTGCAGGAGAAATTGGCTCAGTCAATGGCTAACAAGAAGTCCAGCCAAAAGCCACTCCATCATCTCCCCCCCAACCTGCTTTCCCTAACATCTCAGGTCCCAGAGTGTCTCTTTTCTCTTTCAAGTGGAGGAGGAGTAATATTTCACAAAGCTTTCATTTCCCAGGAAAGGGTTAAAAGTCTTGGACTGCCCTGGCTGCTGAAATCTCAGCCCAGACCCCAACTCCCAGGGCTGGGCACCTTCCCCCCGCTTCTCCTTCTCCTCTGCCAGTGTATTTCCAGGTGCCTTCAGGCTCTCTGTCTGTTTCCCTCCGGTGGTGTGGGGGCGTGGGGAACAAAGACATCTCAGGTTTCCTCCCCCTGGCCTATCCCTCCCAGGCCGCAGGGCTTCCATTCCCCTACCCAGCCCGTGGTGGGCGGGGGAGAGTCTGCACTCTCCAAAGAGACAGTTCTGCTGGGAGTTCTTGCTGTGAACTCTGTGTTCTCAGAGGCGTGCCCATGCCTTCAGTGGCCACTCCCGGTGCCAATATCCAAACCTGACCACTGATTGCTTTGAGACCGGCTGCCTGAGAAAATTCACTTCTATGTCCAACCATGAAAATCTGCGTTTCCAGAGGTTCCTTTGTTTTGCTCCTTGTGCTCAGGGTCCCCTGCACAGCCCGTGTGGCAGAGCCGGTGCCTGTCCTGCCGCAGTGTCCAAAGGCGGCCCCCCCGGCGGGCAGGGCCGGCAGCTCCCCGGGGCCGGGCAGCGGCCGGGGCGTCCCGCAGCCTCCTGGGGGCCGGGGGCCACTGCCGGCCCTGCCCGGGGCTGGTGGGCTCAGGCAGCGCCCGGCGCTGAGCCCCGGCTGCCCCACAGCCCCGGCCCGGCCCCGCAGCTCCCCACAGGCCCCCAGCCCTGCTCCCGGTCCCGCACCTCTGCGCCCGCTGCTGCCGCTGCCCACCACAGAGAAACCCCTGACATCCTGACCTCCTGCTTTTCCTCTCCTGGAAACTGGGAATTCAAAGTATCAGCTGGCAAATTGTCAGGATAAGACCCTGCTGAAAAACATCCCAATCCTGAGTATTTTTCTGTTCCTCCTCTTTGCCATCATCCTTTTTCTTACCACATAGATTCCTCCTGCTGCTTCTTGCCTGAACCATATTGCTGCACACTCCCCTTCACCTGATCCCTTCCCAGGGCACCAACACCATCCATCCCCTGTTGTCCAAATCCCTTCTCCCCTTCCCTTATTGCCCTCCCTGGGTGTCCATGTCCTTAATTACCTCTGGGGGAATGTGCAAACTACCTCAGCATTCTCCCATGGGACCCTTCAGAGACATTTTGGGATCATCCTCCCTTTGGCCAGGACCCCTCCCTGGCTTTCCCTTTTCTCCCCTCCATGGGTGCCCTGCCATGTTCACTCCCCGGAGGTCCCAGGGCACTCACTGATGAGATTTTCAGTGCTCTCTCCCTGCTGACTCTTCACAGACCCCCCTGATGTGTCACTCGTCTGTCTCCTGGTCACTCCCGGGTCCCCAATCAATCCCCGGTGCCGCTGCCAGCCAAGGGAGCCGATCACCCAAAGTGGGTGAGGCACCTTCAGCTGCACTCCCTGCCCCAGGGTGTGCGGGAAAATTGACATCACCAGAGGATTCTGTCCACAAAGCAGACAGAGGAGTCCTGTGAAACTAATTTCATTTCTAAAAATGGGAGAGGCCATGGGACATTCCCCATGGGATCTCTCATGCTGTTGGAGGACACAGCCTCCTTTTCATCCTAATTCTCCTGGCCACATCTCCCTCTGCTTTCCCCATTGGCTGAAGTATTTGAGAGCTACAGACTTCCCAATCCACCTACTACATACTCCCTTAATATGCTCCCTGCTTTTATATAGCAAATGATATTCATGGCTCTGTTAAGTCTTTGTTGTTCTTCTGGAAGTTCATGAATAGAGCAGGGCCTTGGCTGAGCAGCAGTCTGTGTCATCAATTAATAACATTTTCTGAAACCAAGGCTTCTCCTGTCACTTACTTACATGAAAGTTGCTTGACCCTATCTCCGAGCAGATTCAGAGCATCTGTTTGTAAAGACACTTTGCTCTTGCTCCTTTCATGGGGGTCCCCCGTTTGTGGGACATCCCCCCTGGAGCAGGGTGTCCCCTCTTTGCTGCAGGCGCAGCCCTCAGGCAGAGCTCAGCCAATCAGAGCCCGCGGCGCTGATGACTCACCAGTTGCCAGGCAGACTCGCAGCTCCCCGCGTTCCCCACCTGGACCCCACCTGCGTCCCCCCCTCGGCCCCATCGCCCCCGCGAGGGGAATTTGGGGAGGTGGGAGTGGGGCAGCGCCAAGGCCGGGCCCCCCCGCGCTGTCCTGGCGGGAGCGGCTGCAGTGGGGACCGAGTGCGGGCGGGAGCGGCCGAGAGCCCAGCGCTGCCCCAGCCCGACCTGCCCCAGCTCCATCCCTGCCCCTCGGCTGGGATGCTGTGGGTCTGGGGGGAAGAGGGAGCCGGCAGTGGGTGCTGGGCCTGGGGGCAGGAGGAGAAGGGAAGGAGAAGCAGGCTTGAGGAACAGAATGGTCAAACGATGCAGGTGGCAGGAGAGGGTGGGATTGTGCAGGAGAAGGAGGAATAGCAGGAGGAAGAGGAGTGTGAGGAAGAGGAGAGACACAGGCGGAGGAAGAGGAGCAGAAAGAGGAAGCAGCAGAAGGTTCCACCCCTCCGTGTATAAGCTGTCTCCCCCCAGCCCCAGGAGCATTTCTCCCCCCACATGCAGCAGGTGACTGTGGAGGGGGATCCATGATTTTCACGGGGTGAATCTTGGTGTTTCTGAGCTTGCTTGGGTTAAATGTTGGTGCTTTGGTTTTATGTGGCAGCTGAATCTTTATGTTTTGCAGGAGGTTTTTGCTGACTTGTGATGTTTGGGGAGTTTTTGATCTGTATCTTGAAGTTTGTGGGATTTTTGGGCTAAATCTTGGTGCTTTGGAGGTTCTTACAGACACAAGATTCCCAATGACTTCCTGAGATGAACTGAAGCACGGAAGAATCTCCAGTCCAAGGTGCTCTCCTCTTGTTTTTTTCCCCAAACCAGGATTTTTCATTCCCTGGGCGTGTCTGGATGGAGGAGGAGGAAAAGCCCCGGAGATGCTGCAGGAGGAGGAGCTGCAAACCCAGCCCAGGGAGCTGCGGGGAGGAAAGAGCTCCCCTGAGCCAGGAAGGCGGGCGGAGATCCAGCCGGAGCTCGGAGCTGGTGGAGAAGCCTCATGGCAGGGAGAAGCCCCACAAGTGCTTGGAATGTGGGAAGGGTTTCAGTCGGAGCTCCAACCTGATCCGGCACCAGAGGATCCACACTGGGGAGAGGCCCTACGAGTGTGGGGAGTGTGGGAAGAGGTTTCGGACCAGCTCCGATCTCCTCGTACATGAGTGGATTCACACAGAGGAGAGGCCCTTCCGCTGCCCCGACTGCGGGAAGGGCTTCAACCGCAACTCCAACCTCACCGTGCACCGGCGCATCCACACCGGGGAGAGGCCCTACGAGTGTGGGAAGTGTGGGAAGGGTTTCAGAGACAAGTCTCACCTGATGGAGCACCAGGTGATCCACACTGGGGAAAGGCCCTATGAGTGCTTGGAATGTGGGAAGAGCTTTGGTTGGAGCTCTACTCTGAGAACACACCAGTGCATCCACACCGGGGAGAGGCCCTATGAGTGTCCCCAATGTGGGAAGAGGTTTCAGACCAGCTCTGATCTCCTCAAACATGAGCGGATTCACACAGAGGAGAGGCCCTTCCGCTGCCCCGACTGCGGGAAGGGCTTCAACCGCAACTCCAACCTCACCGTGCACCGGCGCATCCACACTGGAGAGAGGCCCTACGAATGTGGGGAGTGTGGAAAGAGCTTCTCGCAGAACTCTCACTTGACCCAGCACCAACGGAGGCACCACTAAGGGAAGCCCTGTGAGTGCCCCGAGTGAGGGAAGAGCTTGGAGTGAGGGAAGAGAGTGAGGGAAGAGCTTGCAGTGAGGGAAGAGAGTGAGGGAAGAGCTTGGTGCGCTGCTCCAGCTCCATCCCCCATGGGAGGATCCGGGCTGGATGATCCCCAGTGACCCCCGTTGGGCAGAGCCCTGCTGATCCGTGGTCCTGGTGATCCATGCTGGGTGTGGGGAAGGTGTTGGCTTCTTCTCCTTGTGCTGCTGTGATGTGGGTGGGTTCCCATGGATGGGGGATGGGAGGTGAGTGGGGGGTCCTGGCGCACTGTGGGGGGCTCATAGCTCGGGGGGTCCCAGCACTTTGGGGGAGTCAAGGAAGGGGGGAAGCAGTGAATGGAGGGGGTCCCAGTAAATTGGGGGTGGCGCTGATGATAACAGGGGGTCCTGGGAGACAACAGGGGGTAAAGGACCAAACCCTAAGGGACTCCCCTGGTACTGGTTAACCCCCTGTGCCCCCCCAGCTCTTGGGGTCCCCCACAGTCCCTGCACTGTTCCTGGGGGTTCCGTGGCACTGGGGGGGTCAAAGCGGAGGGGATGGAACCTCCATCATGGATGGGGGCACAAAGGGGGTCCGGGCCCAGTGCTCGGCGGGGTCGGTGCACGAGGGGGGCCCGGTCCCTTTCCCGGTGCAAGGGGGTGGCGCTGCCTGGGGGGTCCCGGTGCTTGTGGGGTTCCCAGGGTTCGAGGGGGGTCCGGTCCCTATCCCGGTGCTTGGTGGGGGGGGGCAGTGCCCGGGGGGCTCCCACTGTTCAGTCTCAGAATCCAGGACATCCCTCTGTCTGCCCTGGATGGCTCCAGACCCTGGCAGGGGCCTTGGAGACCTTGGCATGGTGTCAAGAACACCGGTGGCTTTGGTTTTAGCCCCTGGAGAAAATTGCCAACTTTGTATGAGGAATTACAAGGCCCAAGGGTTTGAGTAGCGTGGTAGGTGAATTAACACAGGGTGGAAAAGTAGAATTTTAACACTTTAAAATACGGGGTTCAATGGGACAAGGTGGAGGGATCTGGGTGTGTCCTGACCTTCTTCTCCTTCTTTTTGCCCTCCATGTCTTGCTGTGATGGTGACACTTTTCTGTTGGTTGAAGGTAGAGACACACTGTCCAACATAAATGATAGATATTGGCACGTTATTGTAAACACAGTCCAGGTAGTTTTTAGTGTAGAAGGCAAACAGCGCCCTGAGGGCAGGGAGACTGCCACAGACCGACCTGCTAGACAGAGCTCAGCAGAGCGGACAAAGCTGTTAGAGAAAAGGGAAAATAAACGTCCCTGAGAAGCAAAGCTCCGCATCTCGACTCCTTCTCTGCCCGCGCGGGCTGGGAGAAAAGGACTTTTCACAATCTCGGGGTCATCTCGACCCCCAGAAAACCGAGAGGGGGTCTCCACTCGTCCCAGTGCCCGGTGAGGGGGTGTCAGTGCTCGAGGGGGGTTCGGGGGCACTGAAGGGGGTGCGGGCGAGGTTTTTGGGGGGTCCCGGCGCCCCCCGGGGCAGGGTCAGTGCTCAGCAGTGGGGGCTGCCTGGGGACCCCCCCGGCCCCCAAATCACAGCCGGGTCTCCTGCAAGGCACTGAGGGGAGGCTCGTTTACCCCCCCGCCCCCACCAGCGTTGCCACACGCCTTCCCAAAGTGTCCCCAAGTGCTCCCAAAGTGCCCTCAGAATGTCCCCGAGTCTCTGCCGAGGTGACACCAGCCTGATGACGGCCCAGTGGTGATGTTGCTCTGTGCACAGCAGCCTCAGGATGTCCTCCATGGCTCTTTGGCACCGCTCGGCCACTGCACAGCCACTGTGGCCAGGAGAGGGACAGAAGAAGAGGCTGTTGAAGTCCCTAAGTGTCCCCAGCAGGTGACACGTGGCCAGGCAGGCACTGGCCTCCCACAGCTGCTCAGCCTCGGCCGCTGTGGCCACCAAGGCCGCACGGAAATCGGGACACCTCCGTTGTCCCCTCCAGGGCAGCCTCAATGTCCCTGAGCCTGCGCTGCAGCTCCTGGGGTAACGCGGTGGCTTCGTCACACGCGGCCACCAAGTCCCCCAGCAGCCCCAGGTACAGCTCCAGCCGCTGTCCCCTCCCGGTGGCCGCATCCCTGCAGGCGTCGCAGAGCTCGGTGGCCGCCTTGGCCAGCCGGGCCCATCTGTCCATGAGCCTGTCCAGCACACGCCTGGCGCTGCCCAGGGCTCTCACACAGGCCCAGGTGGTCCCTGGGGTGTCCCCGAGGTTAGCCAGGGTCCAGCCCAGGGAGGGGACATGGATGTGGCGCAGGGCGTCCTGGAGGTGAAAGATCAAGGTCCCCACAGCCACCCGCAGGAACTCTGGGGACACGGCCAGCAGCACGTCCCTGTGCGGCCTGGCCACGGTGGCCATCAGTTCTCTCAGGGTGGCCACCAGCTCGCCCAGTGTGGCCACCACAGCCACCATCGCCTCCAGCAGCTGGTGGGGGGACAGCTGGGGAGGGGACAGGAGAGGTGTCAGGGGCCTGGTGGCACTTGTGGCTTCCTACAGTGGTCCCTGTGCCCTCCTGTGGTCCCGTTTGTCCCGTCCCCGGAGGGCTCTGCTGTCCCCTCTGTCCCTTTTGTCACCCCCTATCCCCCACATTCCCCCCCGTCCCCTCCGGCCCCCCGCCGGGATTGTCGCACCCCGCGGGGCTCCATGGCCGCTGGGGACACTCCGGGGAGGGGACACGGCCGGGGACAGTTGGGGACACGCGGGAACGGGGCGCGGCTGGAGAGGGGAAACAGGAAGAGGTGACGTCATCGCCCCGGCCCTGCCCCACCTTTGGCCGCTTTTGGGGGGTCCTGAGGAAATTTTGGGGGGGTCCTAGGTGAGGGTTTGGGGTGTCCCAGGTGAGGGTTTGGGTAGTCCCAGGTGAGGTTTGCGAGGTCCCAGGTGAGAATTCCCAAGGATTTGGGGTTTCCCACCTGCCCAGGTGAGGTCTGGGGGTCCTAGGAGAAGTTTGGGGGTCTCAGGTGAGAATTTGGGGGGTTCCAGGTGAGGTTTGGGGTCCCAGGTGAGGTTTGTGAGGTCCTGAGGAGATTTTGGAGGGGTGCAGGGGAGCTTTAGGGGGTCCCAGGTGAGCATTCCCAAAGATTTGGGGGTTCCCAGGTGAAAACAGCTCGGGGGGGCCGAGGGGGGAGGGGCTGGGGAGGTTTCGAGGTGTGTCCCGTGGGTGGGGGCGGGGCGGTGAGGGAGGGTCCAGGGGAATTTGGGGACCTGGGAGCGGGCAGGACGAACCCCCAGACACTGACCACGCCCTCTTTAGACCCCGCCCTGTGTTATGGCCCCGCCCCTTGCTGCTGGACACGCCCACCGAGCGCCCCGCCCCCTCAGGCCCCGCCCCTCCCAGTTCCCAGCTCCGGGTTCTGGCCCCGCCCCCTCCTGAAGCCCCACCCCAAATGAGCCTTGGCCCCGCCCCCAGATAGATTTTTATCAATGGAAACCAAAAATCGCCACAAATCGACCCAAAAATTCAAACCCAGGGGAGTGGGGGAGCAGGACCACACCTGTGATTTTTTGGGCTCCAGGTGGGCTTTGGGGTGGTCCGAATGAGTTTGGGGGATCCCAGGTGCTCCTGGGTGGGTCCAAGTGGGTTTTGGGGGAGTCCTGGTGCGTTTTGGGGGTCCCAGGTGGATTTAGAGGGGGATCCAGGTGAGTTTCAGTGGGGTCCCAATGAGTTTGGGGGGTGGGTCCAGCTGTCCCTGGGTCGGTCCAGGAGATCCTGGGTGGGACCAGGTGGGTTTTGGGTAGGCCCAGGTGGTTTTTGGGGGGATCCAGGTGTTTTTGAGGGAAGTTCAGATGTCCCAGGGTTGATCCAGGTGTCCCTGAGGCATTTCCAGGTGGTTTTGGGGGTGTCCCAGGTGTAATTTGGGGGGATCCAGGTGTTCCTTGGGGCTCCTGCTGTGTGTGTCACCTCAGCAGCTGTGATGTTGTGATGTTCCCCCCTCCCCAGCTGTCTCATCCCCCAGGTGCTATGATGTCATACACGTGACATCACCGTGTCCCTGCACAGGTGGCTCTGTCTCGCTGCACCCACCCAGGTGTGACATCACCTGTGTCCAGGTGTGACATCCGTCCCCAGGTGTAACATTACCTGTGCCCAGGGGTCACTCAGGTGTCACTCAGGTGTTACTCAGGTGTGATGTACCTGTGCCCAGGTGTGCCAGGTGTGCCAGGTGTCACTCAGGTGTGCCAGGTGTCACTCAGGTGTCCCTCAGGTGTCCCTCAGGTGTGGAATTGTGTTATTATATGTTTTATTATGTATAATTTCATTCCATGTACCCCCCCCCCCCCCCCCGCGCTCTGTAGCAACCCCCCGGGTTTTCCCATCTGTCCCTGCGGTTTGCCTTCCCGGGAAAGTGCAGAGTCATTGTATTTACATCTCAGGCCATCTGTCAGTCACGCGGCGGGGTCGGCAGACACCCTGGGACCCTCCACCTGTCCATTCCCCATTGGATGTACCCCTGCACCCCACTGCCCTCAGACCCCCCGTGGCGTTACCCCATTGGCTGCCCCGGGTTTCCCCTGTTCGGTACTTAACCTGCGGGCTAGGGACGCCCCGGGCTTTTCTCTCGCCCAGCCACTGCGTGCTGCTGCCGCCCCGCTCCCCCGCCGCGGCTTTTCTCTCTGCCAGCCCCTGCGTGCTGCTGCTGCCGCCGCCGCTCCGGACGACCCTGCTGCGGCTGCTCCGCTCCGCGACCGCGGCTGCCGCTCCCGCCACGGCACCCACGTGAGTCGGCCACCGCGCCGCAGCCCCGCGCGCCGCCTCCCCATGCTCGCGGCCAGCTCCGGAGCACGCCGCCCCGCCCCTGACCGGCAAGGCGGCACAAACAAACTCAAGCGCGGCACGCCGCAGTCTTTTCGGTTTTTGCTTTCCCAGCCAAACTGCAATAAACTGGAATTCTGCCTGTGGGAGAAAAGTCTCTCTCCCTTTATTCGCCGCGGGACACGCCTCTGCTCCCAGACCCACGTAGCACCAGCCGACGCCCGCGAGGGCTCGCCGGAAAAGACGGAGACTGCCCGCGCTCCCCTTCCGCCACAGAGCTAGCTGGGACAAAGGGGGGAAAAGAGAGCACTACGGCAGTTGTGGCGCCCAACGTGGGGCTTGGGAACTCCAGGCCACGGACTGAGGACCGCTGAGCCCCAAGAGGCTGGTGGATTTACCTCGTGGACGTTACAACACCCTCGCAAGCTGCGGTTCCGTTTTAAGGAGCCAGGGTTTCCAGAGGGCTTGGACCTGCAGCTTTGGCTTGCACCGCTGAAGTTCGGTCCCCCCACAGCGAAAACTTCACAGCTGGACTTTTCGTTTCCCCTTTGGACGTCGCCGGACCCGTGGTGAGTTACCGGGGTCCCCTGGGCTGGGTACGCCCTTCTCCTTTTGGGGTGGGTTTCTCTTTCTCCCACAAGGGGGCGATAAGAGCCCACATTTTTTCTCCCGCTGCAGGGAGTGTGTAAGGGCAGGCTACCTGGCTTTCCGATAGAGGTATTTTTTTTCTTTTGTTATTTTACCAGCCGCGAGGTTCGCGACACACTTTAACATCGACATAATGGGTGCAAAATTGTCTGTGTCGCACGAGAGAATTTACGTTCAAATCCTAGGAATTCTAGTTGGGGGAGGAAAGAGATGTAAAAAGTCAGACATTAAGCGTTTTGCCCAGTGGCTTTGGCAGTCCTTCCAGGACATCTCGCAGGCAAATTTGTACCAAATTCAATTCTGGGACCGAGTTGAAAAAGAAATTGCTCAAAAGGACGACCAGTCCCTCTCAATTTTCATCCATCTGGCAATCCAATTGAGAAATATTGTCAAAAATAACTGTGAAGGGAAGCCAGAGCCACCCCAGGGTGAATGCATCCCCCGAAGCCCCCCAAATCCCCCAAACTCCCTCTCCTATCCCTCTCTCCCTAGCCCGGGGATTCTCAGACAGGCATCCCGGCAAAACCAGCCGCAGGCAGATTCTGGCCTCTCTGTCAACCCCCAGGTTCCATCACAGGACAATGCTGGCATCGCCCTGCACCCTTCCCCTCCCCAAAGTTGCTCTCTTTGTACAGTCCTGCCCCATAGTAGTAAAGTTGTGAGTTTTAAAACCCCAGATCCCTCTCCACAACCTTTCCCTGACCTTTCCCAAAATAATCCCCTTCCCTGCCCCAGGGCACAAGATGGAGGGGACCGCATGGCATGCCCATCCCCCTCCCTCCGTGCTTTGTCTCCCAACGACCCCTTTCACCCTACAGCCAGCCCCTCCCACTCCCGAGACTTCTCCACCCACCCCTCCCCTCCACCCCCTTCTGGCACCTCCCCTAATGAATCATTCAGCAGTCCTCCCTCTGACCCCGCCCCTAGGGGTGAGGTAACACCAGTCACACCCCCTAGCCCTGGTCCTGCCTCCGCCCTCCGTTCCCACGACCCGCCCTCTGGTTCCCACGCCTCGATTCCCGAGGGGGGGGGGGTGCGGGAGGAAGTGGGGGGGAGGGGGGAAGCCGCGACCTGCCGCAATCCCCGCTTGCCTTTTCTGCTGCACCGGTCACCTACATGCCGCGGCAGAGGGGCAGACCCCTGGCACAGTGGGCCCCTATCCCACAGGCTGTAATTAGAGATGTTTGCAAAGCCCAAAAGGAGTTTGGCCGGGAAAGTGAATACTTTAGGGGGCTGTTAAAAGTCACAGTTTCCTCCAATGAGTATGTCCCTGCTGACATGCGCGCTCTGTTTTTGTGCTTGCTTACTCAAGCTGAGTTTTTGGTATGGGAATCCATATGGAGGCGGGAGGTACGAGATGCATTACCCCAGCTTTGGGCAAAAGCCGAGACCTCCTCTGACACCGATGGAGGCATGTTAACCATTGATCATCTGTGTGGGATGGGGGAGTGGGACGTGGCAACAACACAGGCGGAAAAGATTCCAAGAGGGGCACTGGCAGCAACTGCCAAGGCGGCAGAAAAAGCATTTTTTAAGTTAAGACCCAGTGGTCCTGTTGTTAACTGTTTTTCTCTCAAGCAGGAGACACAGGAATCTTTCGTTAGTTTCATAGACAGGTTGTACAGGGCAGCTGAAGCACAGGTTCCAGAGGAGGGATTGAGGCACGGCATGGTGAAGCAAATCGCCCTGCAGAACACCAATGAGGCCTGCAGACAGGCAACGCTGAGCCTGCCCCTCGACCCAGAGCCTACGCTCCAGGCAGAGTGTGCAAGGGCCCTTTGTGACACGGTGCAGCATGGTCACCGTGGTATAGAACGGGACAGGGTATCCAAGGGCGCTTTGTGACAAGGTGCAGCGTGGTCACCGTGGAATGGAATGGGACAGGGTATCCAAGGGCCCTTTGTGACACAGTGCAGCATGGTCACCGTGGCATGGAATGGGACAGGGTATCCAAGGGCCCTTTGTGACACAGTGCAGCATGGTCACCGTGGCATGGAACGGGACAGGGTATCCAAGGGCCCTTTGTGACATGCTGTGGCATAGGTGTTGGCAGTGACAAGGCCACTCCACAGTGCTCTGTGCACGCGACAAGACAGGATGGAGAGAGCGGTGCTGTGAGGAGCCCTCGCACAGCCACTTGTTCCTTGCTGACCCAGAGCTTTCCCGAGGTATTACTCCTGCAGGTGACCTCATGGCCAGACCAGAACACTTGGTGACCTCTGGCCTTCCCGAGGCATCTCTTCTGCAGCTGCCCTCGAGGTCAGACCGTGGCATTTGCTTTGCACTGTCCTTGACAGGAGTCTCCTGTCCTTGTGGCTGGAGCCCCCAAGACCAGAGTGCAGGACTTGCTGTCCTGTAGCCTTGCCCAGACTTCACTCTTGCAGGTGCCCTCAAGGCACTACTGCAGCACTTGCTGACTCGGACCTTTTCCGAGCCACCTTCTCCTGCAAGTAGCCATGAATCCAGGCAGTGACGTAGAGCACAGACCTGCGAGCGTGCCCAAGCTGGCCTGGGGGAAGGAGGAGAAAGAAGGCCCTGGAGCTGCCCCAGCACAGCAGCCTGAAGAGGTGGAGCAGTTCCAGCTACCACAGAAGGGTGAGTGGCAGAGCTGGGCCACAGGGCTGGTGCCTGCAGCCAGCTTGGCCCCATCCCATCCCACCCCATCCCATCCCATCCCATCCCATCCCATCCCATCCCATCCCATCCCATCCCATCCCATCCCATCCCATCCCATCCCATCCCATCCCATCCCATCCCATCCCATCCCATCCCATCCCATCCCATCCCATCCCATTCCCTGGGGCCATGCCCATGGACAGGATGGAATAGGGGCCGGGCAGACACCCCACAGCCGTGCTCCATGCCCTGGGGCGGCGCGGGGCTGTCCCTGCCTGGGCAGCGCAGGGCTGGGCTGTGTTCTCCGGCCTCTCCCGCAGCCCCTCAGCTCGGGCTGCGCTCGCTCTTTGCCAGGTGCAGCCGTGCAGCGCACACGAGAGCAGGAACGCACCCGTGGCCGCTTCCGCAGAACAGCGCAGGTACCTGCAGCCATCCCCACCTGGGCTGGGCCTGCTGGCACTGCTCAGCCCAGCACTGTGCTCGGAGCACTCCATGCAACATCCCGGGCTTCTTGCCCTTCTGCTACAGATGGTTTGCAAATTCATGAAGAGGATTCGGGAGGAAGAGAGCAGCGTCATGGGCACTGTGGTCAGAGCGTACTCTCCCATCTTCAAAAGCAAGACCAGTGCTGCCCTGCTGGATATGCTTGTGGAGGAGGGTCCTTCCAGCCCAAAGCAAGTGAGCAGCCTGTGGCCAGGGTTTGATCCTCCCAGCAATTGCGTGGCCTCCCAAGCCACACCTGCTCTTCCCTGGAAGCCTTTGAGGCCATGGCAGTGTGGTGGCAAGGGAAGCACTTCTCTGGGGCAGCTGGGCACATTCCTTCCTCTGGCAGCTTTCCAAGTCTCCCCTGCCTTCTCCAGCTGCCTGCCGTGGTGAGGTACATCCTCGTGGCCAATGAGTTTCCTGAGTACAATCTGTACAGGCCCCTTCTGGATCTGACAGAGGCACAGCCCTCTGACGTGGTGATGGCTCTCCTGCGTGTGGCCCCAGTGTGTGACAGGTACGGGGCCCACGTGTCCACAAGGCTCAGCAGCCCTTCACCCTGTACAGCCTGTCCCAGGTGTCTGACAAACAGAGAATTCCAGGGCCCTCTGGCTGCTCCCTTTGCCAGCCCTGGCCCCTGCCAGCCCCCCAGCATGCTGCCATGCTTCCCCCCTGCCCCTCAGGGGCCAGTCCCCACAGGGCTAGGCTGCCTGCGTGCTCCCAGTGAGGGGCAGTGGGCAGAGGCAGGGCTGGCAGAGCAGCTCAGCTCCCCGCTGCCGCCCAGGCCACGCTGCTGTGTCCCAGACTCCTCTGAGACAGAGCTCTGACCCCACAGAGCTGCTTTGGCCATGTGGAAGAGCATCATGTGCTCGCCCAGGACTGCAGAGCCAGCCATGCTCGTACTCCTCGAGGTGCTGGGGAGCTGGCCAGAGCACAGCACGTGCACCTCCGATGGGGACCACACGGCTGTCCTTGCCCTGGCTGTGAGTTTCTGCCTTTGCTGGCCCCAAGGCCACCCCTCCAGCAGCTCTCCATCCTCCCTCCCCCACGGCGTCTCCCTGCCTCAGGCGCTGGGCTGAAACCTGGCCTTGGGGCAGCTTCAGGGCCACCAGGCCCGGTGCTCCCCCTGCGTCTCTCCGGGCCTCTCCCTCCCGTGCTCGGGCCCTGCCAAATGGACACCTCGGCACTGAGCGCTGTCTCGAGGGGCTCTGTCCTTTGCAGGCAACTGAGGTGATGTGGAAGATCCTCCAGTTTCCCTGTGTCCCACAGATGGTGACCGTGTATTTCCCCCACCTGTTTGTCCATCTGCTCTTCCAAGTGCTCTTCAGCACTCTGGATATGCCAGAGGAGGTCAATACCTTCTGGAAGGGATGTCAGCAGCAATACGGCCTTACCACCAGCCCCAGCAGGTGCTCCATCCCAGTCCTCCTGTCCTGGCCACATCCCTGGGCAGGAGCCAGTGCTCCCAGTGTGACCTGGGCTTTGCTCTGCACACAGGTTTGCAGTGCGGACCCTGAAGTCCCTGCTCTGCCAAATGCAGCACGAGGATGTGGTGGTGGCAATGGAACACAAGTGTGGCTGGGACACACTGCTCTGTGCTGACACCCACCACTGTGCTGTGGGTCTGCTGGGCAGGTGAGA
Organism: Taeniopygia guttata; assembly: GCF_048771995.1. Classification (NCBI taxonomy): domain Eukaryota; kingdom Metazoa; phylum Chordata; class Aves; order Passeriformes; family Estrildidae; genus Taeniopygia; species Taeniopygia guttata. The sequence goes on from NC_133062.1 coordinate 3,272,126, forward strand.
CCCCCTTCACACTGCTGCCTCTGACATTTGTGCTCTGTGCCTGGGGTGCCCCACACAGTCCCTGTGGTCATGGGCCAGAGGGCCTTGTCACCGAGGGACAGCCAAGCAGACTGAAAAAGGCTGGGAGAGGAGGGTGCCCACAAGGAGCCGCCTCCCAAATAGCCCAGGGCCCCTTGCAGGATGCTGGGGAAAGACCAGACCTCTGTGAGTCAGTCCTGGGAGAGGTTTGTCCCCCTGGCCCACAGTCTTGGTTACTTTGTCTCCTGCCAGGGAGATGTCCTGTGTGTCCATCCCCTTGTGCTCCCGGATCGCTCGCTACCTGCTCCGGCTGCTCAGCACACAGGAGCCACGCTGGGAGCTGCCCTCCCTGGCGTTCTTTGTGGAGGTGAGCCTGAAGGCCAGTGCTGCCTCGCTCAGCTGCCTCCCGGCTCTCTGCCCTCTCTTGGCCGCAGTGCCTGGGACGGTGCCCGCGCCCTGTGCTGCTGCCTGGGCTCAGCCCTGTGCGGTTCTGGGCTCCCGCCGGCCGGTCCCCTGTCACTGCCCTGTGCCTTTCAGGTCCTCGAGTGCCTGGAATTGAGTGAACGCGGTGCTGACAGAGTCCTGCAAATCTTGTCAAGGCACCTGAGGAGCGAGTGCAAGGAGAGGCATCACCTGGCGCTCAGGGCCCTTCTCGAGCTCATCAATGATCCCTCCATGGTGAGAAGGGGCAGGGGCAGAGGCTGCACTCAGGAATGCAGTTGCTTGGGCTTGGCTGGGCTTTGGGCGCTGGGCCAGCTGCTCCCAGCTCTCCTGCCTCCCGCTTCAGCTGCCCAAGTGCTTTGGAACAGCCCTTTGGCCTCTAGGCCCTGCAGCAGCAGGATGGCATTTCACAAACTTGTGTTCCTCACAGAGAGAAAAAATGTGGAGCCTGACTGAAAGTTTTGTGGAGCTCCTGTGGGATGCGGATGGAGAGACAGTTAGCATGACAGCCATGCTCCTCAACTTTATCATCTTGGACAAGGACATGCTGATACCCAGCCCCATCACACTGCAGCTGGTTGAGGTGCTTCTGCCACTCCTTGACCACATAAGGCTCACTGCCCCCAGCCACGGCCACTGGCTGCTGCCCAGACACTTTGTGCCCTGTGGATTTGCAGCCCTGCACCAAGCTGAGCCCCATGCAGCCAATGCTGAGGTCTCTTTTTCTTCCCTTCATACAGGACAATAGCCAAGTGCAGCTGCTCTCCATACTGCTCTTCTGAAGAGTGGTGACACTTCCACAGGAAAAGGAAAATGAATCCCTGAAGACACACGTGCACCAGAGCCTGCTGCCACTCTCCTTCCACTGCCATGATGAGAACCAGCGAGTGGCAGAGGTGAGGACTTGGCAGCTGCTGCTGTTCCCCTGGCAGGGGCTGGGCTGCCTCCTGCCCTGGCACCTCGCAGGCTGCAGCCTCCTCCAGGCCCTGGCACAGGGACGGGTCCTGCGCCCTGGGCTGTGGGGCCATCTCCGCGTCTCTGCTGCTCTCCAGGCTTCTCAGGAAACGCTGCTTTGTGCGGCCAAGTTCCTGAAGAGGACGGAAAAGCTGCTGAAGAACCAGAAGCTGTGGAAGTTCACCGAGTGCCTGGTAAGGAGGGCCGGGAAGCCGCAGCCCCGGCCTGGAGAAGCCCCCTGAGCGCGGTGCTCGGTGTGCGGGCTGTCAGCTGTGCCCCTGCCCGCTGCTGCAGCCCGAGGCCGCGCGGGCTCTGCTCCAGGCTCCTGCGGCCCGAGCTGGGTGCCCATGGAGCCCCAGCCCGGCGGGGCTGCGGGGCCAACCCTTCCCTCCTGCCGCTCTCTGCAGCTGGCAGAGGACAGCAGCAGCGTGGCCGAGCACCTGCGCCGGGCCCTGCCCTACCTGCAGAGCCCACAGGAGCCCCTGCGAGAGGCGCCGTCAGGTTCATGGGTGAGCCACGAGCCGGGCCAGGAGGGCGTGTGGGCACAGGGCTGGCAGCGCCGCTGGCAGGGAGCTGTGCCGCTGGGCCTGACAGGCTCTGTGTTCCCAGGGATGGCCCGGCAGAACTTGAGGGGACAGCAGGAAAAGCTCCAGCTGATCCTCAATGGTGAGACAGGGCAGCGGGCTGACAGCGGGGGCTGGTGGGGCGAGCTGCAAGCCCTGCCCCGCCTGTGGAGAGCTCTGCTCTCCTAGGTAGAGTACACAGAGATTTCAGGGACACGTGGGGCATGCGTGGCCAGCAGCTTCGGGCTGATCCCCTTGGTCCCTGATCCCTCCCGGCCATGGCAAGAGCCGGCTGGGATGGCACTGGCAGGGGGGGCTCCCCTCGGCTCCCCGCAGAGTCGGGATCTGACCGTGGCTCTGCTCCTCTCTCTTGCAGCCCTTCAATGCCTGACAGAGGATGTCAGTAGTGCGATGTCAGAGCTGGCACTTCAAACATTGCATGTCCTCCGGGCAATACAGAGTGGGTGATACTCCATCTTCCAGAAGTTGCAAGATCATACAGCCCTCTGCGATGTCACACGGACATCTCTGTGATGTCACACAGCTCTCTGTGACGTCACACGGACATCTCTGTGATGTCACACAGGATCTGTGAAGTCACATAGCCCCTGTGACATCACACAGCACTCTGTGATGTCGCATGGATGTCTCTGTGATGTCATACAGGATCTGTGATGTCGCTCATGACCTGTTATGCCACACAGCCCCTGTGATGTTACACAGATCTCTGTGATGTCACACAGCCCCTGGTCTCTGACTGTGGTAATTTATCTGTCTTCCAGCCCTTGAAGCCATGAGCGAAGATGACAGCCCATCCTCCACTAACCTGGAAATTCAGACAATTTTTGGACAAAGATGTGCAGAACTAAGGTCATCTGCTGGATTCAGAGAACCAGGGTCCCAAGCAGAGTACCAGGAGACAGTGAAGAGAGCAGCAGGACTCAATGTCACTGGAGCTCCAGGCACACCTGATGCTGGCCACAGCTGTGCCTGCTGCAAGCTCCCATAGCTGCTGCCTTCCCCCTCCCTGTTGACAGCTCCTCCCTCCAGCCCTCAAACGCTGCCCATTCCCTTTTTTTGGCCCCCATCTCATCCCTTCCCTTTCCCTTCCATTAATAAACAGTTTGGTTTCTCCCCCTTACCTGCATCTCTGTGGAGCTGAAGCGGCGCAAATCCCGGGCCCTGGGACACACAGGCCCCTGCTGCTGTTCTCTTCCACGCCGTGTTCTGTGCACACACACACAGAGGAACAAGGGCAGATCAGGCTGGAAAGGTGCCTGTGCTGAAGGTGAGGTTCCACAACCCTGTGGAGTTGCAGATCTTGCTGAGCAGCCTGGAGCCCCTGGAATTTGGAAGAGCCGAGCTGAGTATGCTCTGAAGGCAGCTGTGAGGGATTCCATGGCAAGCTTCCACGGAGGGCAAAGGAGCTTGGAATGCTGGAAGTTTTCAGGAATAGCTTCCTGAAGGCTCAGCAGTGCTCCATCCCCGCACAGGATCAGGGAGAGGGCAGAACCAGTGACCATCTGGGCTTAGCAGGGAGCTTTGGGTGTGCCTGAGAGCAAAGGAAGCAGCAGCGCGGTGCCCCAGACTGGGACGCGCGACCCTGCCAGTGCCCGGAGCGCTGTCAGGCAGTGCCGGGATCCCGGCTGTGGTTCTGGTCCCCACAAGTGAGGAATGGCAGCCCCAGGCTCAGAGCCAGTCAGAAAGCCAAGCAAGTGAGAGCAGAGGGAGGGCACCCTTCCAGTCTCTCTTGGGCATGGCCACAAAACAGCCCCTGCTGCTTCTTCCTCCGCCTGTGTTTGGGCTGTGCTGGTGGCAGAGGCAGCCAGGCTGTGCTCTGCCTTCCAGAGCCTGTTAGGAGCGGGCATGAAAAGCGCTGTGTGCACAGCGGAGAGGCCTGGAAGGTGCTGGCAAGAGCGTCCTGTGGGAGCAGGGCTCTGGGCTCTGGCTGGGAACAGCCTGGTCTTGGTGCCGTGGGCGCAGGCAGGAGTTGAGGCGGGTGAAGAGGCAGTGAGCAGCTTGTGTTTGTAGAGGGCCTGGGGCTGCCCGTCTGAGCCTCCACCTGGAAAGGCACTTGGGGGAATAGGAGCTAGAGCTGGAGTGCCTGTCCTGAAAGGACATGAAGTCCTTCAGCCTTGCCAGCGTTTCTTAAGGGTGTGTTGGTGTTGAGCAGAAAAGCCGCACATTTGGGGTAATGCATTTGGAGGACAGGGGCTTGCTTCTCAAGGAAAGTGCTTCCCAGGGAGCTCCCAGTGAGACAGGTGCAAGTGTCCCCCTTTGGCTCTCTGTGCTCCTTTCAGTCCTTGAGGCCCGCTGCACTTGGCAGAGGGGCAGGGCAAGGGAGAAGGCTGTGAAGAGCAGGTTTGGCATCCACCTGGACCTGCAGAGACCAACCCAAGCACCTGCAGCAGCGTGTGTTACCCCCTCTTTGGACTGAGGGGTGAGCAGAACCATCTCTGTCCATCTGTGAGCCCCAGAGCTCTCTGTGGGCGCTGTGAATTAAAAGGCCTTTACACACTCACGTTTCACATCTTCCCTGTCTGCTGTGTTTCAGCTCTTGGCAAGATGCATTTGCCTCCTGCTTGCTGGGAGCTGCTGTGGCCCAGGGCCAGCACAGAGCTGGGCTGGGTGGGCCAGGCAGTGTGGTGGAGAGTCTTGGCTGATCTTGGTGTGTGCCTGGCCTCAGAAAAGGCTTGGAAGGTTTGCCTCTCAAATGTCCTGCTCACTGGTCTCCCTGTGCATCTTGGAGAGCACAAGGGAGGCATTTCTGGCAGCTGGGCATCAGCAGGCCTTCCAATGGGGGCGTGTTGTGGAGCGAGCCCAGCTGAGATACCCTGAGAGGAGCCCAGGGCTCCTTGCTCCTCTCTGCTGGCCCGTGAGCGTCTGTCTGCTCTCGGGATGGCCCTGGCTGTGTCAGGGCTGCTGCGTGGACACGAGACAGCCGCTCCTGTCCCGCTGGATCCCAGCAGTGCCTGGCAGCTGTCCTGCATCCACGTCAGGATGCTGGCCAAGAGAGGCCCTGGAAGCTGAGGCAGCTGATTTGAAGCTTCTGCAGGTGCCAACAGGTCAAGACCAACAGTGTTCCCTCAGGATACAGCATTCCTGAGGGGCTTCCCCAGAGCTGCCTGGTGCCACCCACTCCTTGTGGCACCAGTTGCTTTCCTGTGGAAGGTTCTGCCTTCCCCAAGAGCACAGAGGGAGCTGGAGAAAGAGCTTGCCAGGCTGCTCTTGATCCTTTACCAGCAGCCCTGGGTGAGCAGAGTAGTCCCAGCTGAGCGCAGATGTGCCAATGGAACAGCCGTGCACAGGAAGGCTCAGAGGGAAGGATGATCCAGGATCCATAGGCCTGGCAGCCTGAGCTTGCTCCAGGGGAAGGCCTTGGGGCAGATCCTCCTGAGTGCCATCCCACGGCACGTGCAGGGAACCAGGGGGTCTGCTGGAGGGTGGGAAAGCTCTGCAGAGGGACAGGGACAGCTGGGGGTTCTGGTGGGGTGTGGGGGGCTTGTGTGGGAGTTTAGGGGGGTGGTGTTGGTGGGGTGTTGGGGAAGGAGTTGTCTGGAAGGTGAGAGGTCTAGGCTGGAATTTGAGTCAGTTTGAAAGCAGCATCTGTGATTTGCACAGCTTTGGTTACAGAGGGCTCAGCTCTGTATATCTGTGAATATCTGTGACTTTTCCTCTTCATGGTCCTGACTCTCCTGCAGGGACCGATGGGGGCGAGCTGTACTTTATTGGCCACTTAGATATCTCTACCAGGGGAAGAATTAGCCCCTTTTCCTTCTACTCAGAGCTTTTATATTCCTTGAGAGAGTTAGGATATTATCATCCCTTCATAGAAAACCATTTGCAAAGCAAAGAATGGCCCTTAGTTTTTCCTTTTTTTTGTGTAGTGTTCTGTTCTGTAAAGTGACCCTCAGTGGATGAGGTTAAGGCAAATGAGTTGCTGCTTTGAGATGGGAAGCAAAATTCCAAATCTTCATCTCCTCACACTATCCCAATTAATTTGGGAAGTTTGCACCATTTTGGAACTACTTGAGTTGTGCAACGGGAGTAAAACTTTCCTGAACTGAGGATTCTTACTTGCCAGATTCTTCTGTTCCTTTGCTGTTAAGGTGTTTTTGTGCTGAAGGCAATAACTTCAACGAGAAAATAATTTCAGCATGCGGTAAGAGCTTCTGACAGAGACCAAGTGTTGCCAGCAGTTGCTCCAGGTGCTCCTGCCAACAGCCCCTGCAGGCAGGAGCACAGCCCCCAGTGCAGGTGGGTTTGGCTCCCTCTGGCACAGAAGCCCCCCAGGGGCACAGGTCTCTGGGGCAGGAGACGGGCACCAGCGCTGCCAGGGCTTGGGGGTGACAGCTCTGCTTGGGCAGGGACTGTGCCTCACCTGCTGATGTCAGGGCTCAGAGCAGCATTCCTGCCCTGGCCCACAGTTCCTTGTGTGTGCCACACCCGCGGGTTTAGGATGGCAATGGGCTGGGATGTGTCCCGAGGAGGCCGTGGCAGCTTCCATGGAAGGTCCCATTCCCTTCCCAGCGCGGCTGCGTTGGCAGCCCTGGGGGCTCCTGCTGCTCTGAGCCGTTCCTAAAGATCCTGTTGGGCTCTCTCAGACACTTGGGACAAGGCATTCCTTCCAACCTGGGCCACTCTGGGGAGGCTGGCGGTGGCCCCAGGGCAGGTGGCAGTGCGTGCAAGGGCCCGTGGAATGGAACGGGACAGGGTATCCAAGGGCCCTTTGTGACACAGTGCAGCATGGTCACCGTGGAATGGAATGGTACAGGGTATCCAAGGGCCCTTTGTGACACGCTGCAGCATGGAACGCAGCTGAGTGTCCAAGGGCCCTTTGTGACACGTGGTGACACAGGAGCTGGTGGTGACAAGAGCACACCACAGTGCTCGGTGCACGCGACAAGGACAGGACTGGACAGAGCAGTGCTGTGAGGAGCCCCTGCACAGTGCTCATTCGTGTCTGACCCGGAGCTTTTCCGAGGTGTTATTCCTGCAGCTGACCTCGAAGCCAGACCACAGGACTTGCTGACCTGTGGCCTTCCCGAGGCTTCTCTTCTGCAGGTGCCCTCGAGGGCAGAGTGTGGGACTTGGTGCCCCGGAGGCATCTCCCATCCCTCCCACCAGTGCCCTTGAGGCAAGAGCACAATCCTTGACAGGAGTCTCCTGTCCTTGTGGCAGGAGCCCTCGAGACCAGAGCGCAGGACTTGCTGTCCTGAGCCTTCCTCAGGCTTCTCTCTTGAAGGTGCCTTCCAGGCACGAAAGCAGGACTTGCTGACTCGGAGCTTTCTGAGGCATCTCTCCTGCAAGTAGCCACAAATCCAGTCACTGACATGGAGCAGAGACCCCCGAGAGTGCCCAAGCTGGCCTGGGTGGAGGAAGAGGAAGAAGGCCCTGGAGCTGCCCCTGCACACGAGACTGTGACACGGCAACAGAGTGCGAGGCACAGCTCCGGGTGCTCCCCGTGAACCTCAGCTCTGGGACCACTGTCTGCCCCAAGCTTCAGGGGCTGCAGGGGGAGCCCGGCTGGGCTCTGCCCTGGGGCCATCCTGCAGGGACAGCTGCACACAGGGAGCATTCCCTGCCACAAAGAGCCAAGCCAGGGCTGCAGGGCAGCTGCTCCAGCCCCGACTGCACTGCTGAGTGCTGTGCTCTGGGGCTGGGGCTCCCCGCACAGGGGACTGCATTGGTGTGCCAGAGGAGACAGAGAAGCTGCAGCTTCAGCCTAACTGAGGTGGGTGTGTGGGCTGGGAAGAGTGGGGAGGCTCAAGGGGATTCACAGAGCTCATCCTGCTGCAAGGACGAGGAAAAGGGAGTGGGAACTCAGCAGTGAGGAGAGCTGGGGGCTGGAGAGCAGCTCTGAATGACACTAAAATCCCACTGGACCTCTGAGACATTGCTGCTCCTCAGCCAGTGACAGGATGAGTCCCTAAGCCTGGGGCTTGGTCTTCCTCATGGTGAGGGGCACCAAGGAAGGCAACAGTGTGATGGAGACTGGAATGGGCTGGGAACTCACTGGGGGAAAAGAGGGAGTAGTTGGGGAGTAAAAGGCAGGTGGGGGAGAGAACTGTTCAGAGAAGGGCTGAGCTACAGCTTGAGCAAGCTGCAAAACGTCATTTGGGGTCATCCCAGATTGATTTCATTTCAGAAGTTATTGAACAAGTATATGCTTTGAGTGGTGCCATGTTTTACCTTGGAGGTGTACACTCTGCAAACTTGAGCTGTGCTGCTGAAATGCTCAAGCAAGTCTGTGCTGCAGGTCACCCCATTTCTCCTTTGGCTGATTGTGGCACGGTGCTGAGCTCCAGCAGAGCCCTGGCAGAGCCCAGAGCAGCCTCAGCACCCGCAGAGCCCGGCTGCAAGGAGAGAAACCAGAAAGCCCCGTCTAAAGCCAGGGAATCTCAGAAACACGGAAAGCTGGATAAGACAAACGCAGGTTCAAACCAATGTGGTTCATCAAGCGTTCTCCGTTTATTCAAGATAAGGTGGTAGTTTATATAAGCTTCCACATAGTTTACAAAAACAAAGACACTCTAATTGGTAGGCTAACATTGTTTAACTTTTCCTTAAAACGGCCTACACTTTACACCATAAAACCTATACTAATTCACACCCAAGCAACCCAGTGGTCCCCACAACACCTTAAGACTATTTTCTATCTGCGCCACAAGCTCTGAATTTCTAACTGCGTCAGAGGCTTGAAGGCCCCACCAGGCCTCAATCTGAGGCCTAGACTGGAGTAGCTCAACTTTCACAATTCATGTCCTCTTTCTCTCAAAAATGCTGCAACAATTCCCTCTTTTTCTTTTTGAGCTACTCAGGCTGGAGTGAAGGCACAATGAACTAATTTTTGCACACACTGTAAAAAACACGGTATAACAATTAAAATAACTATAAAGATAAAAAAAGTACAATACCAAAACAAATTAAATCTTTGACTCAGCCAAAAAACCTAAAAAATTGAGCCAGTTATCAAATTGAGTGTCCACTACGATAAGTTTTTTTTTCTCATGTTGTCCTTCAATTGCATTAACTGTTTATAAATCGATTGAGAATGGTCAGACAATTCATGCAGCACATGCCCTCAAATTCTTCGCACCCATGTCTTTGTGCTAAAAGAAGGAAATCAATTGCAGATATGTTTTGTAGAACCGCATGACGGGTATCGTCTACATCTGCAGCAAGCTCACTTATCAATTTAGATGTGATATTAATTTGTTTTCCTGTCCAGCAGGCTAGAGTTCTCAATTGTGTGAGCGCTTTTGATGAGGCGACCCCTGGGGCAAAGAGTGAGGCTACTACTACAGAGGCACGCCCCCACAATGACACTATATCTTTACAATTAGGGTCCATTTGGAGAACACTGCGTTTGGCTCGTTGAGTCTTCTGAGGCAATTCGAGAACCTGATGTATGGTGGGAGCAAAAAGCGTCAACCTACCGATATAACATGGGCCTCCCCTAGCATTTTGAGGGACTGCTGACCAGGCTCGGTCCCCACAAATGAGGAAGGTTCCTGGGGGCAGTTTTCCTGCACCACCTCTTGGTGGTGTCACAGATTGAGTCGAATTGTTACAATATTTTGAATAGTTGTAATACAATGGTGATCTGGGAGACAACCAAGTGTCGTCATCTGTCAATTTTCCATTTTCTTGAGTTGGTTTGGTAGCATAAGATCCAAATATCAAACAGTAATTTCCTGGGACAGAACCCAAAAGACCAAATTCTTGAAAACTGTCATCAGTAAATTTAAGGTTTTGCACAAATGCAACAGCTTGCGCTCCCAGAGTGCTATTTAAATTTATTTGAGCTCGGGTCCAAGTTTTGAACTCTGCAATGGGACCCAACGAGACTCCAATTAAACAAGTATAAAAAGGGGGGTTAAACGGTGTGGCTAACAACAGGCAGAATTAATCTTGCCTAGTTTGTTTGGCCCAAGTGATCCACATATTTTCTTTCTTGTCAATATCAAGGATTCCAGATACTTCAACAACCAAAACACTGCTTAATAAAAACATTGAGGCCCACCACATTCTTCTCAGGTTTTTGAATGCCCTGTTTAACATGAAAGAATCTTAATTCTAAACATAAACTATAACTTCTAATAAACTAACTTCTGATAAATCTAACTTCACACTTAAAATATTTCAACTTATTTTTCTGTACTTCTACAAAATTAATTTTCATCAGAACTGGATTCATCAGGGATGTTCCAGGCAAACTGTTGTTGTTCACGTTGTTATCACTGTGGGTTGATATCTTTTTCATCTATTTTTAAAATTCTGTTTCTGCCTTTTCATATCAATGCAGCAAGAGCATCTGTCCTGTCCATCACACGACTTCTTGGTTGGATGGGTAAAAACACTCACTCAAGTAGAATTTCTGTTGATCCACATTGGGACCTCCCTCTTTTTCTTTTGCCATTGAAAGACAATGTCAAGATGAACAGAAAAATCACAGGCATTACTAAAACTTATTAAAACTTAGCAAAAAAAAAAATTCTATAACATCATTAAAAACACACTTATAAATAAAAAAAACTCAAAGCCCACGATCTTCTGTGGGTGAAACACAAATCTTTGCACAATCCACTTTTGCTGTGCATCCTCTGATCCACTTGTGGAGAGATCAGTGCCGTCTTGCAATTGATAAGTTCCACATTCTTCACTGAAATCCATCCAGATTCTGCACCTGTTAAAACACAAACAAACCCAACACCCCCACAGGGACTGGAGGGTCCTCTCTCAATTCTGTTCCCTAAAACTTGCATGAAGAAATGGAAATATCAACATCTTTGTTATAAACATGAAAAAACATTAAGAACAAAACAATGCACATAGTAAAGAAACTAACAACAAATAAAAATCAATCAGATAATACACAATCAATATTACATATAAAATCATAGTTACCAAGTGCTACACTATCAAATTGTCATCCCAGAGTCTGCAGCAGCTGAAAAACCTTAAAACAACAGAGATTTGGATAAAACATGTCCGGATCATGTCTCTCCAAAACTCCCTTTGAGGCTCAGCTGTCCTGTATGGTCAAATTGTCAAGCCAAAAGGACTTGAATACTTTTTGATGCAGAAAACATCTGGATCAATCACACCATCCACGTAGAGCCAGAGCTTGGCCAGAGCTCGAACTCTAATTGGAGGATATGTTTAAAACAAAAGTCTTAAAAATAACAGTTATAAGTAAAAAACCTTATTATTAAAAATTTATCAAAACATCAAATAATTGAACCTGTCTAAAATTTCTTTTTAAAACAAAAATTCTCTAAATACAACAAACCTTTTCTTCAAAAATCTGAAAATTTGAAGTCTGAAATCTTGAACCAAAATTTGGACAAAGAATTTTTAAACGAAGATGAATTGCAGCTGCATAGAAGATTGAATAAAGAAAACACGAGTAGTTAAAAAATCAAACACACAGGATCCTGAAAAACACATCTTACAATCAATCACCTAAAAAAACCAATAAAACATATGAAAACTGACTGTAAATATTAAAACAACACTTCAATACCTTAACATCTTAATAATAATTCTTATCACAAAAATCAGACAACTTACATTATATGATCAGCTTATCAACAAGAAATGTTTAAAATAGTTTAAAACAATCTTTTCAAAGCATTCATATAACATTAGTAACAATCACTACTTATCATTACCTATAAAAACTTGACAATCATCACTTATCTTATTATCTATAAAACTCAAAACCAGAAATTGTGAACTCAATGCCAACATTCCATCTGACTGACTTTTCTCAAATCTTTGTTTTCAAAGACATTTTTGGCAATTAAATCATTATTAACATTTTTATCTTTCATCCACATTGTATTTGAAATAACTTTGATTTGCATAATGTCCATCCTTCTTGGTATCTTGGAAAACATTCAGTATTGCTATACTTTTTCATTACGTCTTCTATCTCCTTGTGTTGTTGCTTGATAAAGCAGCTGCAATGATGTGTCCTTGTTGTTGAATTGCATCCTGGATGGTTGCGGTGAATGCTGCAGCTTGGTTGCTCTGTTCTGCGCGTGTGGCTCTGACAAGCATCTCATCGACTGGACAGCTTTGAGGAAGGGTGGCTAAGATGGTTCTTGTGGGTGGGTTAGCATTTTCGAAAGCAAGGGATCGGAATAAATGTTCCTGAACGTCTGGTGGCACGTCAGGTGCGTCCTTCAAAGCAGCTGACAGCCTATCAATAAATTGTCCGAATGGTTCAGTGGCTCCTTGCTTTATGGTGGCATAGGATGCTGACTTTTTCTTTTCTGGTACCAAAAGCAAAGCTTGATGGGCCAATTGCTGTGACAATTGATGCATTTCAACGGGAAAGGTAAGTTGTACCTGATTGGTTGCATATGGTCCCTGCCCAGTCAGCATATCTGGCTGGACTCCATAAAAGGGGTCCCCCACATTTGTGTGTTTGTTGGCCTCTTCAATTGCCAGCCGCCTCCATTCCCTTTCAAACATGAGAAATTGGGAAGGTGTCAGGAGCAGGGATGCAATGTTAGATGAATCACCAGGAAAAAGCACATCTGCTGTAAATATATACTGAATGATGTTCCTGGCTGCTTCTGATCTGATCCCATAAGTGGTGACTGTCTGCTTAGCTGATTGTAGGATTTTCCAGTCATGGGGCTCCCAGATGGCATTCCCATTAGACACTATAACAGGACAAGCCAGGGAGCTGACAGCTTTCCAGTCACCGTCTAAAAGAGCATCCTTCACAACTGACGCCCATCGTGACTGCAATGGATTTTTTAAAACTGCTGGCAATGCCAATTGCTGGCCAGTGGAAGGTTCCACTGCTTGAGCCTGACGATTCGAAAGGGTGGCAAGGCGGGCTATTTTTTTCTGTAACATATTTGGTCTTTGTATCTTGTTCTGTGATCGCGTGTCCCTGCTGCAATTGACAACAGGAAAGTCTGGCTCTGAGTTGTCAGAATCTGAACTCAGTGGGAGTGGGCAGCGCAGCGCTACCGTGGTGGAATGGAAACTGGCATTTTCAGGGCTCTGCTCTGGTGTTGTTTGGGTGGCTACTTCTGCCATTCCGCTAGCATTGGGGTGCCCAGCCCCTCCAAACCGCGCCAGGCTGCTGGCCACCGCCGCCGCCGCCGGCGGGTACCGGCGAGCCGCTCCTCTGCGCATGCACGCACCCGCGGCAGCCGCCGCCGCTGCCGCTGCGGGGGGGCCGGCGCCACCTCGCTCCCGTCTCCGCCCTGGTCTCTGCCTTGATCTCCGCCCCTGAGTTCCTCCTCCTGACTCAGCCCTGTTTCGTCACCAACTCCGCCTGCCTCCTCAGGTGTCTCCCCGCCTCCCGAGGGACCCGGGAGGGCCACTTCCTGGTCTGCCTCACTCCGCGGAACCGCTGAGCTGCTAACATCCGCCGCTTGCGAGCACACTTCCGCTCCGGGCGCGGCCATGCGTCCGCTTTGTCCCGTGTCGGCCGGCCCTGTGCCGCCTGGCTCTGCGCTTTCCTCCCAACGAGCGACAAAATCTCTGACAGAGGGACTGACTGGAGCTTTCTGCCCTCGCACTGGCCGCATATTACAAACATTAAAGAATTTTTCAACCCGAGATGGCTTTTGAGCTTCTGTCTGTTCTGATGTGGATTGCTCAAATGCCTGAATTGCAGCTTCTGCTGCTTTTTTCTCCGCGGCCATGCTCTGTAAGGTATGTAAAACTTTCTTCCAAACGCCTCCAAGCTCCAATAGTGTTTTCTTGTCTTTTCCGCCCTCTATGACTGCGTCCCAAAGCAGCTGCCCCAACTCTTGCCATTCGGTTTCACTAAAAATCAGCGAAGGTTTTTGCAGCTTGCCTTTGCTTCTTGCCCAAAGGACCAACTGTTCTAAATCGGCTTCTTTAACTTTTTCAGCTCTCTTTGAGAGAATATGAAAGAGAAGCCGCACTGAAGCCTGCAGATCCCCATCCATGGTGAACTTTCACCCTCTCTTTCTGTCCGCGGCTTACCTCCAACCTTTGCGGTTTGCTTCGCTCTCGCTTTTCTTCAGCAAGGCAGCAACTCCGCTCCAGCTTCCCGGCCCCGGCCACGTCCACACCCGCCATTTGGGTCTCTTGTGAACGCCGAGGTCTTCCCACTGCTCCAACGGACTCTCGCAAATAAACAACAATGCGAAGAGTCTTTTTACTCCCGTTGGGAAACGGCCCAATTCGGAGTTTGGAGACTTCTGCTCCGTTCCACCTGATCCCCGTTCACAAAAAGTGAATTTGGGATCCCGGCCCCGTCACCATGAGGCGATTTGGACCTGAATTTTTGTCGCACGACTCAAACCCGACTGCCCGTTACTCTAAAAGTAATTTGGCAGCCTTTTGGGAGCCTCCTGAGTCCCTGGTCCGGGCGCCACTTAAAGCCAGGGAATCTCAGAAAAACGGAAAGCTGGACAAGACAAACGCAGGTTCAAACCAATGTGGTTCATCAAGCGTTCTCCGTTTATTCAAGATAAGGTGGTAGTTTATATAAGCTTCCACATAGTTTACAAAAACAAAGACACTCTGATTGGCAAACCAATATTGTTTACCTTTTCCTTAAAACGGCCTACACCTTACACCATAAAACCTATACTAATTCACACCCAGACAACCCAGTGGTCCCCATCACACCTTAAGACTATTTTTTATCTGCGCCACAAGCTCTGAATTTCTAACTGCGTCAGAGGCTTGAAGGCCTCACCAGGCCTCAATCTGAGGCCTAGACTGGAGTAGCTCAAATTTCGTAATTCATGTCCTCTTTCTCTCAAAAATGCTGCAACAATAACATATAAGCAAATCTTTATTATCTGGGTCACTGGAGCACTTTGAAGAAATGGTAATGTTTTCCCACCCAGAACAGGAATTTCCTGGCTCTACTGCTTACTTCTACTGATGGCAGGAGAAGAAATACTGATCTTCCCCTCTACCTCTGCCACCAACATTCAGTATAATATTTCATGACACTCTTCCTTTGGGTGTTTCCAGGACTCCTGGTTAAATGGCCGTATCTAAGAACATCTCTTAATTTTGGGCAGCTGCATGTATGTCCTTCCCATTGCTCCAAGATTTCCTTCTGCAGCTGTTCTCTGGTCATTCCAATTCATCTCCCTTAAATGCCTTCATGCTTTGAGCCTTTGGGAGTTTCCCAATTTTTCAGAAGTTTAAATAACTCCTTACTCAGCATCTTAGTTGTAAGTTTTATCTATCACCTCTTCTTATGCCTTTGTCTAAAATCCTTCCTGTATGGCAATACCTTGTAGATGGTGGACATATCAGATGCTGCCGGGATGTCGCAAGGAGCAGAGGGAAGCGTTCTGGTTGATTTAATTTATCCTAATCACATTTTTTGATGTTGGCCATGAAGAAAAATTTTTCTGCGCCCTCCCGCCGCTGCTGCTGTGTGAACTGGCCAAGGAGAGATCGAGCAGGGGCGGGAAAGGTCTGCAGGAGGTGCCGGGGAGTCTGATGGGGCAGGGCGGAGCGCCCCCAACCATGGCTGGGCGGGCGGCCGCGACAGACAAGGGCAGGGGCAAGGGCAGGGGCAGGGGTAGGGGCAAGGGCAGGGGCAGGGGCAGGGACGGGGAGAGAGCAGAACAAAACCTGCTCTGTATGATTGCTTAACTTTGCTAACTTCTGGCAGCTTGAATATTTCCCTTAATCAGAGAGAGCTGATAGGAATGGACAAGAAAAAACAGACCCTTCCATATCAGTGGGCATGAATATTGCCATCCACAAATAAGTGTTTATGTTAAGACTACCCAGAGACAAGCAGCATTGCATAAGAAGCCAAATACCAAAAACATTTCCTTGGTACTGGAAGCAAAAATGTCTTGAGAAGGAAAATGTAATAGCATCCTACTAATAGTAATTTGCATGTTAGTTAATTTACTTGTACTAAAAATGATGCCAGTCACATGCAGCCCTGCCTCCCTGGCAGGATGGAGCACTGGAGGGAGTGGGGGTGTGGTAATTAGCCAAGTTTTCCTTGGTATCCAGACGGATCCCATTGTTCCGTGTTCTCCTTCTGCTTCTAGGATGGTGCATCGATTCAGAAAACTGGATGCAAAGGTACTTCTGTTCCAGATTGCTCCGGGGAATGTGATTCTCTCTGGTAAAGCAGGGGGTGTGCCATGGCAAGGAAAATGAGCCTCCCAGAGTCATGTGCAGTCTTTGTCACTGTCACCAGGACCCCATTTTAATTGGGCTTTTTTACCGTGCTCTTTTGATTCCACAGATAGGAGTGTGTAGGGCGTGTAGTGATTAGGACAGAAGGGAATGGTTTTGAACTGAGAGCAGGATTAGATGAGATAATGGGAAGAAATTCTTGACTGTGAGTTTGGGCCCACCCTGGCACAGGGTACCCAGAGAAGCTGTGGCTGCCCCTGGATCCCTGGAAGTATCCAAAGCCAGGCTGGTGTGTCTTTGAAAGAAGAGCTAGTATTAATTGTTGATGGTTATATTCATATTGTCTGATGTGAGAACCCCGGGATTGATTCGGGGCTCTCGTGTGGTGGTAAAGTTTCTCCTCCAACCTTTATTTCCAAAGAAAAACTCCGCAGCCTCTTGTTGTTCAGTCTCAAGGCAGTTTATTGCTAGTTATCTAAAAGATTGTCTTTGCCCGCTGTGGCTGCCTTGTTCAGCAGCCCAGGCAGAAACACACACACTCCTGACACCCTCACTGTCCGGTGTCTCCGTCGTCTCTCTCCCCGCCCAGGGCTGCTGCTATCTTTTATATGATATATTACGTGTTATATGTTTACAGATTTTCCCCAATACCTACTATCTATGTTACAATGTGCTTTTCTACTCTAAACCAATCTGTGAGTGCCAACATCACCAAGAACATGGAGGTAAGGAAGAAGAAGGAGGAAGAACAGGATCAGGCCCACTTTCCTCCATCTTAGAACTCCTGGCCCCCCTGTACAAAGTCAAACCCCCCTGTACAGGTGTTAAAACCCCCCTGTACAATACTAAAAAATTTTCCCCTCTAATTTGTAACTACTTTTACTATACCCTCTAACCCTCTGTGACCGCTTGTTCCACCTTCAAAGTTGGTAACTCATTCCATGGCTCAAACTCAAAATCACAGCTGTTTCCAGCTGCTTACCAGGGTCTAAAATGCTTCTAACCAAGGCCTGGAACCTCTGAAAATGTCTGAGGGACATTTTGAGTTCCGACAGTCTGATACTGGGGAAGAAAGAAGACCCAAATTCTCTTCCTCATTTGTGTTTTTCTTTATGAAAAATACAGTTTTCCATCTGGGGTTTTCTATCAATTTTTGGCACTGTTTAAAATACCTTGTTTTGCTCGCTTGCCTCTGAATAACTGTGACTAACCCAAGGTTATTTTAGTTGCCTTTGTGTTGGAGGGCCTCTAGAAAATGAGGGGCTGCTGTGCTGGATCCTTTACCCTTGGTATCTTTTAACTCTGAAGAGCAGGCCCCAGAGGATGACCAAAGTCCTTGTGCTGTGTCTGTGCTGCTGAGATGTGCCGGGCTCCTGGCCCAGAGGCAGCACCTGGCAAGGGCAGCGCTGCAGAGAGACAGCTCTGGCCAGGAGCAGCTCCTGTGCACAGCCCAGCAGGGCTGGGGCACTGCCAGGGCATCCCAGAGACACGAGCAGGGCACAGACAGAGCTCACAGGGGCTGTGCGATGTCCCAGAGGGGGCTGTGTCACAGTGGCACCTCTGTGGCTGTGTCACAGAGGCCCAGAGCAGCTGCGAGGTCAGAAAGGGGCTGTGTGACAGCACAGAATGGGTTGTTTGAGGTCACAGATTGGGCTATGACATCACAGAGTTTGTTGTGTGAGGTCCTTAAGCAGCTACACCATCATACAGGGGATTGTGTGACAACACAGAGCAGGCCGTGACATCATGGCATGGCTATATGCCAGCATAGAGCGGGCTGTGAGGTCAAAGTGTGTGCTGTGACATCACAGAGTGGTAGTATGACATCACAGAGAGGGTTTTGTGACATCTCTGAGGGGGTTGTGTTATCATAGGTCTGGCTGTGATATCATAGAGTAGGGTGTGAGGGCCATAGAGCTGACTCTACCATCATAGAGGGTGGCTGTGTGACACCAGAGTGGGTTGTGACATCATTGGGTGCCTGAATATCATCACAGAGCAGACTGTGACATCACAGAACAGACAGTGACATCACAGGCTGTAAGAGACAGTCCAAATTTTCCCTAAGACCCAGAGACTAAGACCCTGAAGACCCTGGCGGTGTTCTGGCCTGGTTGATGTGGATGCTTGCCAAGTGATTGTTTGCAGGTGTGCTTGCTGTGCACACGATGCACCGCTTTGAGCAGGGACTGGCAATTAGCGGCTTGCTCTGTACGCTTACACCGGCTTCACGATCCCCGCTCCCCATGAATTTGCCCACCTCTTGGCCAGATACCACTCACTTTAGAGAACTTTGGTGACCCCCCCCAGGGAAGATCCCTCATCTGCCTCACGACCACCATCAAAGACGGAGATTGAAGCGCCCCCCCCCCCCCCACCAAGGACTGAGACCCTTAAAAGTCTAACACAGAGGCAATGGCCTGACTGAAGCAGGATGTCTGCCAACTGTTACCTGCAGATGTGCTCGCTGGACCAAGACTGGTTTCCCATGGAAAGCAGTCCTGAAGAAATGGGTCCTGCTCACTGCTGGGACTGGTTTGTCCTGTTTGGAACACGGCTGTCTGTACTTGTTCTCATAGGACTTAATCTCCACTGTCCTGTACCTGCTCCCTCGACCAACTAAAAAAGAGCCCTGAGTTAACCAAAGTCTTTGAGATTCTTCTCAACGTTTCAAGACGGATCTATTGTCTGAACCATGAGGATTTTATCTCTCCATTTGTAGTTATTCCTCTCCACTCTTTCTCTCTCTCTCTTTCTATCCTTTATCTCCTTTCTAATCCTTCTATGGCATTTGCTGTGGGCACTCAATAAAAGGTGCATTTGTTTTGATTGATACTGAAAATCCCTTCTATGTTGTTTTTGCACTCTGAGATCGGGAAAATGAATCATCATGATTCCCGTTTACACTAGAGGATCATGACACGGAATGACTTTGTGATATCAGAGTCTTTTGTGACATCCCAGCGCAACTGTATGACATCACAGAATGATAGACCAGCATTGGCTTTGTGACATCACAAGGGGGATTTGTGAGATCCCAGAGTGGGCTGTGACATCACAGGGCCTGTGTGAGGTCACTGGGGACGTCACTTCACCCCGGCTCCCGCTCACAGTTCCTCTCAGAGAAGTCCAAAGATGCTCGTTCACAGTGGGATCCCCTGACCCCTGGGTCTCCCCACCCCTGGTGTCGCAGCCTCTCCCTGAGGATGTTCTAGGAGATCAACCCCAGAGCCTGACACGGGGACAGGGGG
Organism: Taeniopygia guttata; assembly: GCF_048771995.1. Lineage (NCBI taxonomy): Eukaryota > Metazoa > Chordata > Aves > Passeriformes > Estrildidae > Taeniopygia > Taeniopygia guttata. The sequence goes on from NC_133062.1 coordinate 3,291,483, forward strand.
TCGGCGCTGTGGGGGCTGGGACAGGGAGACAGGGGCCCCCTAGCAGCATCCCTGTGCCCCCAGGGCCAGAGCTTGGGCCAGGGCTCCTTCACCCTGTTACGAATGAGGGCTTGAGAGCACTTTAAAAATCCCCAGCAGGGGAGTAGCATAAAACAGATTTAATATTAAGTGACAGCATGTTCTGGTTTGAAAGCAAAACCAGTGAGAGTCTCCAAGTCAGAAATACAATTTATTGGGAAAAGGGGAAAAGGACAAAAATACATGCAATAATACAAAGGGAAAGACTACTGACAAAGTCTGAATACAACCTGGCCAGCGTGCTGGTAGCAGTCCAAATTGGAGTAGCTGCAGTCCTCTTAGGATGGCAGATGTAGTTGCTGTGTCTTCTCGGAGAACCTGTGAAAAGGCTGCCCCTCTGTCTAGAAATCCCCAGTTTTATCCAGGTTGGAATGCCTAGCTCCTTCCCCCTGGGCAGAGCATCTTACAATGGGTCATTATGAGTCACGAGGTGTGTCCATAATCACCTGCTCCTGGACAGTGTTATCTCTGAGTCATGTGGCAAGGCATTGATGGGGCTATTAACAGCAGATAAGGAAAACTGCCCCAAGGCAACTCCTACTCAGATGGTAAATAGGAAAACGTTCTTTTTTTAATCTTGGACACAGCACCACAGAGTTCCTTGGCAAGAGTCACTCTGCCCCTGACTGGACACTTCAGGCACACCAAGGAAACAAAGCAACAACAAAACCAAACAAAACCCTGGCAATCAAACCAGAAATGAGCCAAAAACTGTCTGGGTGTCTGGGTGTCTCTGTGTGTGTGTGAGTGTGTGTGTGTGTGTCTGTGTTTCTCTCTCTCTGTGTGTGTGTGTGTGAGAGAGAGAGAGAGAGACAAAAGAACAGTGAGGGCAAGGATAAAAGGAATACAGCCTAAAACCTAAACACAACTTAAACTTAACAGGACTTTACTGGTACCTTAGACTTCAGCATTTAGCAGAAGAACAGCACTTAACAGCATTTCACTTTACTTATAACCTAGGACATAATGATTTAGCAGTGGAATAACACATACTTAACAATATTCAACTTCACAACTTACACAGAAGAACAACTCTTAGCAGCATTGAACTTCTCTTACAGCTTGTGACTTAACCTTACCTACAGGCCTGACTGGCTCAGCTCTCCAAGGCAATCAAACCCCTCAGACTGCAGCATTTCTGCCACGTTTCCCTGAGCACAGGCACTGGTGTGTGCACACAGACACAAAGAGTCACTACAAGGCACCTGTGAGAAATTCCCCTGAGCAAAGGGAAATGCTCCCTGTGGAGCCATTGGCATCTCCCCAGGGGATGAAGGGTTGAGTCTGGAGGAAACAGTGTTTGTGATGATCTCCAGAGGAGCTGAGCCCAGAGGATGTTGGCCAAGGCTGGGACCCAGCAAGCATTTCTCACCTGGCAGGGGGAATGCACCAGCAAAGGCCCCATGGAACCAAAGGATCACTGTGACACTGTAGGGCCTTTTGAGATCAAGGAACCATTGTGACACTGTAAGTTTTCATGGATTAATGGAGACCACTGTGACACTGCTGGCCTCATGGAAGCAAGGGGACCCTACTGATGCTGTGTGCCTCAATGGAATGTAGGCAGCATTGTGACACTGTGAGGCCCCATCCAAACAAGGCTCCATTGGGACACTGGGAAACCCCATAGAAAAAGTGCTCCAGGGTGACACAGAGAGGCTGCCTGTAATCAATGGTCCATTGTGACACTGTGGAGCCAAAGGAGACCGTTGTGACACTGCAAACCCCCATGGTCCATTGGTCCAAAGGTGTCGGAATCTGTGGGTATTGGTGATTCCGAGATTGTAGAAAGTCTCTGTCTTTCTGCCCCGTTGCCAAAGAAGAAGCCATAATTCATCTGTGCTGTTTTCAAGGTTGTTTATTCTTGCTTATCTCTAACATGTTCTGCTGCCCTGCCGCAGTTCTGTCCTGCAGGGCAGCGTGCGGGACTCTGCCCCCAGTGGGATGTTACAAACATTATATACCAGAAACTACTTGTGCTATATTTACAATAATGTATCAATATCTATCATCTACGTTAAACTGTGTGTCCCCAGCCTAAACCAATAGAAAAATGCCAACACTACAGTGAAACATGGAGGGCACGAAGAAGGAGGAAAAGGACAAGACACACCCAATTTCCTCCATCTTGTCCCCTCTGAACCCCTAATCTAGAAACCTAAAATTTTACTTTTGCACCCGTGTCACACTTAATTATTACTCTTATCAAACACTCAAAGCTTGTAATTCATCCTGTTAGATTGAAAACTCCTCTCCATGGACAGAGATCACAGACAGTGTCTCTCGGGGCACTGTACAGGGGGGTTCCTGACCCCTGCCAGGGTCCCAGACCTGCCAGGGCAACCAGAGGGAAGTCCTGGATTCCCCCACAAAGGTCCATTGTGACATTGCAGGACTCATGGAACAGAGGAGTCACGTGACACTGTGGGGCCTGTGGAACCATGGAGACCATTGTGACACTCCAAGGCCTCATGGAATTATTACGACTGTTATATGCGTGTAGGATAAGTCGTGCAAATAAAATTGTCATCTATTTTATAGTTATGTACTGTTAAGTTATACTCTTATATGAAGTTTTTAAAATGCACAAGCCTGCCACAGTGATTGCAACACAATGTCAAAGCCACCTGGACAAGAGAAGGAGGACTTTATTTACAAGCAAATGAAAGTGGCCAGCCTGGAGATGGATCATCCATCAAGGTGGTCCGAGGAATGCCTGGACGATAAATACATGATAAATATCTGAGACTGAGATAGTCAGTGCCATCAGGGAGATACATCTCAAAACCAAATTCCTGGAATGCGATCACAGGTCTTTATCACTCTTGGGACATGTATTGTTCAACTTGCCACAGAGAAAAGAACTCCACGTGAATACATGCACTCCAAAAAGGAAGACAAGGAACTCTGCCTCGGGCAAGAAAACTTGCAGAAAAATCGGTCAGACAGGACAATCAGTGTGAAGCATAGGGGACCCTCTGCTGCAGCAGTCAAACGAGTGTCTCATCCAGTGCCAATCCTGGGCTCAACACTGACTTTTTTGAAATGGCTTTTTTTTTTTTCCCCTCAAAATTTATATTTGGTACATTTAATAAATTTTATTAAATTAATAACTAATAACTTGGAATCTTTCATTTATAACATGTTTATCACATTCTGTTTCTCACGATAAGCACAGCTACCCAAACATAAATTTGACAAGCAATGAGTTAATGGATCCAGCTACTGTTAGCTACGAACAAACCTATTTATCTATTTCTGCTAACTCAGCAACATCTAATTTAACTATCATCTTAACTTGCCTAAAACTCTTAAATCTTCAAAATAAATGCCTCACAGAGGATCAGAAACGAGACATCACACCATGATCCATGTGATCAAGTGAAGCCAACTTTACTATTCAGAAATCTATATTTATAATATCTTCTAATGTCCACGTCCCTCTAGCTAATACATGATTTACCAGCCCTAACAGTACACACATCTAAGACTAAATGCTAATTGGATACCTAATTATACACACACATTGCTGTGGTCATCTGGCCCACCCTTAGTCCTCTTTATTTTCCACTTTTTCAAACTTTGCTGACAACTTGCTGATTCTCGCTAACTCTTCTTCTGTCTACAAGTATTCACTGTCCTTGGTCCTTGAACTGATTACTTTGTTATCAGAAGACTGGATTGTGCCTCTGCTGAATGTGTCCATTGTCCTGCAAAAATTGCTCAGCATCCCCCAGTTTGGCAGAACGTGGATTGGCTACTCAGGTGAACTTGGAGTTTGATAGATTGCACTTGTTAGTGAAGAACTTTGAATGTGTTCATGTTTCCGCAAGCAAGAAGGGTTTGAGCAGGCTGCCTGAGGTGTATCAACAGCTTGCACCATGACCAAGTGCGGGAGTGAAGACCTGCCTTCCAAGGACCTGAGAATTGTTTGTGCTTGACGATGAGAAGAGAAACAGGGAGCATGAGATTGAGAGCACACCAGAAACATCACCTCCTGAGCCGGACAAGGACACCTTACCAGAGACATCCCCAGCTCAGACAGAGAACCTCAGAGAACAGACACTGGCAGACATCGTTACCATGACTTTTCCTGACCAAAATCCACCGTATCCTTCCTGTGGTTCCTGGGTGAACTGTGTCTTGGGCTTGATTGAACATCTGAGGGTAGCCCATGGGAAAAGGAGGGTTTGCTTTCGGTGTGCTAAATGTGGGTAAGAGATGAGTACTTATCACAGCATTGTTTTTCACCTTCCTAAATGCAGGGAAACAGCGGAAATGGCTTCAGCCAGGGAGTGGATCTGTGAGGTATGTGGCAGGGACTTCAAGACAAAAATTGGTCTGAGTCAACCCAAAAGATTGGCACACTCATGGGTTAGAAATCAGGAAAGGGTCGCAGTTTCCCACCCAAAACAGACTTCCAAGCCAACAGAAGATGTTGGAGTAAAGAGAAGGAAGAACTCCTGATAAGACTGGAGGCCCAGTTTGAGGGGAACAAAACCATCAATAAACTCATTGCAGAACACACATCACAACCAAAATGGCTAAACAAATCAGCACTAAAAGGAGATTTCTGCTCAAGAAACCAGCTGAGGATGTAGATAAGGAACCTGGAATGAGTCATGAAACCAGGAGAGCCGCTGTGTGCCTGAGAAGGGACTTGGCCATTGATCTTGAGAGGAGTCAGATGCCTGGGAGACCAGCAGCTGGAAGGAAAACAGATCCCAAGATGAGTCACCACCCTGATAAAGATAACAACAGGTGGGAAACACCAACCGACAGAGGGAGGGGCAGCTGCAGGCCCATTATCTCAGAACCCTCAGTGAATTGCTATCATCTGGGGCAATTAGCACCTTCCCAAGGGAATTTCAAGAACTTTCTAGGTGCCCACAGCAGCCTTGGGGCTCTGCACAGCTGGGGACAGATACTAGCAGTGACAAATGTCCTGGGACCCCTCCCTGCTCTCTCCATGCCCCCAAGGGCACAGAGCAGCCTCCTCTCTCGGGCTCTTGCCTGTTTTCAATGCCTTGCCCAGGTGCTGGCCCTGCCCCACAAGGCCTGGGCTGAGTCCTGCCCCTGCACACTCCGCCAGGCTGAGATGGACACTGATGGTTTCTGTGCCAGGCTCTCCCAGCTCAGCCCAGCTCCCTGCAAGCTCTGCCAGCTGCCCTGAGCTCTGGGCAGCACCAAGGGCCTCTCCCCAGCACAGCCCAGCCGGCTCTGGCCCCACAGCTCTGCTCAGGCCCGGCTGCTCTGGGCACTGCCCCACGGCCTCAGCCCCTGCCAAGGGCACAGCAGCAGCTGCAGCTCAGCCAGGACTCAGCCCCAGCCATGGGGGAAGGGGCTTGGCCAAGGCCAAAGGAGCTCCCTGGCTGCCCTGCTCCCCTCTGGCTGAGGTGCTGAGAGCTCTTTCACCTCTCCTGCACCAGAAATACTCAGGGTTGTACTCACAGAATCAGTGAACATTGGGACATTCCAGCTTCAGGAGATCACTCCAGGAGCTGCAGCTGCATTGTCCTGCAGCCAGAGGTTCCTGTGCCAAGGGCTGGCAGTGATTCTGCCCCAGGCATTTCTCAGCACCTTCCCAGCCCTGACTGATTGAAGCTCTCTGTGCCTGTGTGCTGTGCCCAGGCTGGCTGCAGGCAGTGCCCCAGCCCTGCTGGGCTGGGAGAAGACCTGCTCAGCAAGAGAAATGATCCTTGGAAGCTCTTGGTGTTCAGGAGCTGCTTCTGTGCCAAGAGCCTGGCCCAGCTCAGCAATACAGACACAGCACAAGGACTTCAATGACCCTCTCTGGCTTTGTGCTGAGGCCCTAGGCATCAGTCCCTGGGAAGGAGCTGAAGAAACCTCTCAAGAACTCAAGTCAGAATCCAACTCCAAAGTTTCTTTGACTTTTAATGAGTCTGAATGAGGGACACAAATGAGAAAGTGTCTCCAGGCCCCAGACAGAGCATAGAATTGGAGGCAGTGATGACAGGTGGGGACAAAGAGAAGCCAAGTCTCAGTGCTCTGGGGCACAGCAGCTTCTGTGCCACCAAGGGCTATCAGGAGACACCTTGTGCTGAGGCACTGGGGCCTCCTACACAGCCGCAGCCAGGCTGGGCACTGTCACCTCCTTATCCTGCCCTCTGCATCTCCCCCTAGCCCACATCCCAGTGGCCTCAAGGATCTGCTGGAAGGAGTCCCTGGGGAGCCTTGGTCAGGAATGGCCCTGGGGCCTCCTTCATGCTCAAAGGGACTGCAGGTTTTTTGAAGGACTTTGGCTTTTGCCTTGGAGACTCTGAGAGTTTTGTTCAATCATGGCCTCCAATTAGCTGCTGTAATTAGTCCCTGGAGAGGCTTTGTCAGTAACAACAGAGCGTGGGCTCATTAATGCTTCAAGGAACTCAATTATTTTAAGGTACTTGGTGTTTCCCCTCTGATACAGACTCTGTGAGAGGTTTGTGCAATCATGGCCTCAATTAATCTGTTTTAACGAGTCCTTTGAGAGCTTTGTACTGACACTCAGTGGGGCTCATTAATGCTTTGAGATACTCAGTTGTTAAGGTACTTTGGAATATCCTTTCCACACTGAGTCTCTGAGAGGTTTTTCTGCCATCCTTGCCTCCAATTCACTCCTCCAAGGAGTCCATGAGGAGCCTGTGTTGGGGATGGTCCTTAGTGGGACCCATTAATGCCTCAAGACTTTGACTCCTGGAAAGGCTTGTGCCATCACCTCTCAGGCCCTGAGGTTCCAGGGCTCAGCTCCAAATGCACCACAGGGCTCATTAGGATCAAGCAAGTCCTGACGAACCATGGCTCTGCCTTGATTTCTCTCTGCTCTAGTGCCATTCATTAAGAAGGTTTCCTACAATATTTATGGAGTGATATTTTAAAGAGCTTCTAGGAAATATGTATTCCTGTTTTAAAGGGTCTCTTTTATTGCTGTTCTTATTACACAAGAGGAGATTACAGAATGCAGTGACTGATAATGATCCCAGGACTCTTTTCAGGAGGTCTGGCCTGCTCAGAAAAGCTCTGCCTGGAGGTCTGACCCAGCATGGACAACCTTGCTCCACATTCCCCAAGCCCATCCTGTCTCTCCTCACTCACCTGGGACCTGCTTTGCTTGGAGAACTGGCTGCACTCAGGAATAAAGGGCCTTTCTTTCTTTTTGTTTTGTAGCAAATCCTGAGTTTCCCCATTGAAAACAGATACCCTCTGTAAGAGGCAATCTGAAGACCCTCACTCATTTGCCTGCCGATTTCCACGAGAAGGAACTCCCTTCCCCCACTGCAGTTCTGGCTTGGAGAAGGCAACAGTGCAGGTGCAGCCGCTGTACCGTTACGTTCTGTTCCGAACGAGGCCCGGCAAGAACTTGGCAAGGACTTGCCGAAGACCCAGCGTGGACCCAGCTCAGAGCGGCCCTCTGCAATTCCTGCTTCACTCTCCACCTTTAAGCCAAATGAACTGTTGGGGTGACTCTGGTGGTCTTTCACTGAAGACCCCTCATCTGCCTCCTTCACACCGTGACAGACGGAGATCAAGAACCCTCTCCCCAAGGACTGAGACTGAGACCCCTACCACAGAGAGTGGTGGTGGGGGGGAATGACATGACCTGTTCTTCTCCTGTAACTTCAATGGACTTATTCATCATTGTGTTTGTTCAGCCTGGATGATTTTCTGTAGATACACCTGTTCCCCCCATAGCAATTTCAATAGACTCTCATTGTTCCCCCCTTTCCCTCTGTGGACTATAACTGGACCCCTGGGTTGGGCAGGATTTTGGAGACTTTCTCCAACAGAACAAGACGGATCCCCATCGTCCGGACCACTGAGGACCTCGCCTGTGTTGGTAGCTGTTCCCATCCCCCCTTCTCTCTCTCTCTCTCTCTCTCCTTTTTATTTCTTTTCTGACCCCACTATCGCATTTATTGTTTTTTGGCCCTTAATAAAGGTGCCTCTGTTGTGATTAAACTGATAGTCCCCTGCTGTTTGTCTTTTGCACTTTGGGATCGGCTAACGAACCTTCACGACACCCCGCTATAAGCGGATCGTGACACCCTCCTCAAGTGTGTTGCAAACCCAAGGTGGCCAAGTGCCTCCAAGACCACTCCAGATCTGCCCTGGGCCAGCTGTGAGGGTGGATCATCAGCCCAACCTGCACTGGGCCATTGCAAGGGATTCTTGCCATGGTCACTGCACTGACCCCACTGCTGGGTTTGGGTGCCATGGCAACCCTCATCAGTTCAAGTTTCCTTGGAAACCACCCCAGGACACCTTTCTGCAGCCAGGTTCCATGGCCACTTGCCTGCAGAGCTGTTACTGCCCTCGGCTGCCATGGCAGCCCTCAGGACAAAGTGGTGCCAGGGCTGTTCCAGGCACAATTGCAGTGCCACTCCTTGGTGCCACCAGGTGCCACAGCAACAGCCACAGGGACCCATTCCTTAGTTTGGTGCCACAGCAATCAATGCCTGGAGGCATTGTGATGGTTGTTTGCCATGGAAACATGCCCTGGGCCTATCTTCAGACCTGCTGTCACAGCCCAGAGCCAGAGGGGATTCCTTGCCGGGGCCTTGTGCCATAGGCACCTGCCCTGTGCCACGCTGGCCGGTCCGGAACCGCGGAACCAGCAGCAAACGGCAGTGCCAGGGCCAAGGACAGGTCAGGCAGACAGAAAGGGGCAGTGCTGGGCACTGTTTCCATGGCAAGCCTCACTGGGTGTGATACCTGGGACACCTTTCCTGTCAGGTGCCATAGAAACCCCTTTTTGGGACTGATGGCACGGACACTGGCACTGAGACGCTGCTGGGACAGGTGCTGAGCACAGGGCTGAGCAAACAGAGATGGTTTTGCTCTTGCTGAGCTCCCACTGAGCCAAGGCCTGTCCTGCCCGCCTGGGCCACGCTGGGGAGGGGCTGGGGCTGGCAGGGAGGTGTGGAGGGGACACAGCCAGCACAGGTGACCCCGCTGGCCCTGGAATACCCCAGCCCATGGGACATCCTGGTCAGTGTATAAAGTGGGGGGAGTAAGGAGCAAGGGGAACTTTTGGAGTGAGGGCTTTTGTCTTCCTAGGTAACTCTTAGGCAGGATGGGGCCCTGTTTTGCTGGTGCACAAGGTAAGCACCAAAAACACAGACACCAACCTAAGGAAGTGTGTAATTTATAGAATGCAAACCAGCAAAAACTGACAAAAGGAGAAGCTCTGCAAAGGACATAGTCATTAGCCAAAGCTACAAAACCAGCTCAGCAATGCACCCAACCATCACTACCAAAGATTGCCTACATTGATTAAGATAGATTTAGCAGCAGTAACTCTCAGACTTTACCATCACCCAGACCCACACAGCAGCTTGGAAGAAGCTGTCGCAGCCAAGAACTGCAGAGCCACTCCTAGACACTGGAAATTCCTGCAGGTGCCTCCAGCCCCAGATGAGTCGCCAGCCTTGCTGTGAGAGGGCCCAGCTCTGATACTGCTCAATAAACAAACTGACAGCAGTGTGGGAGCATCTGTTTTCATCCTCCTCTTGGGTCCCTCCCAAAGCCTGGCCAGGGCCCAAGGAGGAACCAAGGAAGCTGACTTTGATCCTACAGCCCCAAGCCAGATGGGGCCTTGTCCACCTTCTAAATACAGAAAGGTAAAGCCATGTTTGACTAATGAACACATCTAGTAATGATATTGCTAATAATGCATTGTTCAGGAGCAGCTACAAATACAAAATTGGATTAGAAAGTTCTCTTTGGTTACAAGATGCAGCTGAGGATGTGTAATCAGTTCCTATCTGTTAGAGGTGGTGTGCCCAATTCTGTTAATTGGGCAGTTTACTTTATCTCTTCCATAACCAATCATCTCTCTGGGAAATATCTTCTGCTAATGGGCCATTGTATGTCACTGCATGACTGATAAAAACGAAATCATCCCATTGTGAGATGCTCCACCCAGTGGGAGGAGCCAAGCATTCCTGCCTGGATATAATCTCAGACTTCAAACACCACAGCCGACCTTTTCCCCCTGCATTCTCAGAGGAGCAGCTTTTCTTCTGCACTGGATTCCCATAGGAAGATTCCCAACAACACCACTACTGGACCTACAGAGGCAAACTCCACCCTGCTCCAGGATCACTGCTTGAACAGCAGCACACCTGTCACTGCAGGAGGACTGCAGCCACCATTTAATTGGACTGCTGCCAACACCCTGACCCACAGTGTGTCAGGTCATATTCTGACTCGGTCAGTGGTTTTTCTTACGTTTGTCCCATTGCATTTGCATTTTTGATATTCTCCTAGTGAAGGACTGCTCCCTTTGGCACACAGGCAAATCCCATCCTGCCTTTTTCCTTCCTTGCCAGACGAGGAGCTGAAGATGGAGTCCAGAGTTGACAAATCCCCATGGCAGAACCTCATGGAAGAGGCTGTTTTGAGCAGCTCCATGGAACAGGAATCCAATGGGGAGGAAAAGCCACAGAGATCCCACAGGAGGAGGGGCTCCAAACCCAGCCCAGGGTGCTCTGAGGAGGAAAGACCCAACCTGTGCCAGGAAGGTGGACAGAGCTTCAGCAAGAGGTCAGAGCTGGTGGTCCATGAGCATCTTCAGAATGGGGAGAATCCCTACAAGTGCTTGGAGTGTGGAAAGAGCTTCAGACAGAGCTCTGACCTGCTCCGCCACCAGATGATCCACACAGGGGAATGGGCCTACGAGTGTGGGGAGTGTGGGAAGGGCTTCAGGTGCAGCTCTGAACTCATCGCCCACCAACGCATCCACACCGGGGAGAGGCCTTACGAATGTCCTGAGTGTCCAAAAAGGTTTCACACCAGCTCCCATCTCCTTCTGCATGAGCGGATTCACACAGCCGAGAGGCCCTTCCGCTGCCCTGACTGCGGGGACGGCTTCAAGCATAACTCCCACCTCGTCAGGCACCAGCGCATTCACACTGGGGAGAGGCCGTACAGGTGTCCCCAGTGTGGGAAGAGCTTCACCCAGAGGTCTAACTTGACCAGACACCAACGGAGGCACCAGTAAGAGAAGCCCTGCAAATGCCCTGACTGCAGGAAGAGCTTTGTCCAGCTTCATCCTCTATTGGAGGACCCATGTTGGGAAGAGATCTGGTGACCCACGTTCCCTGTGATCCATGCTGGGAAGACAACTGTTCCTTTTCCTGCCCCTGGCAATGACATGATGTGGGGTCAAATGACGTGAGGGTTTGGCCATTGTGTTGCAATTACATTCACTCTCACACTGATGTCATTGCCAGGGGCAGGAAAGGGACTGTTTCTTCCCCGCAAGGAGAAGGGCATCCTTTCCAGGAAGGAAGAAATACATGTCTGGGAAGAGACAGTCGGTGGTGATGTACTTTTCCCTGTAAATGGTTTTTCTTATGATTTCTGTGTTCAATATTGTTTCTGTTCCTGTTTGTTCCTTATCACATTGCTGTTCTCAATAAATTGTTCTTAACTCAGGATCTTTGTCTTTTGTGCTTTCCATGGGAGGCAGGAGGGCAGCAAGCTGCACTGCAGTATTACTTGGAGCAGGAAATTGGGGAATCCCATTCCTAAACCTGGGCCCATGGAAACCAGGATTGCGAGCTGGTGCCAGCCCTGGTGGCCATGGCAACAGCCTTGGGAGTGGCTCCCTGGCTGGGGCTGTGGGAACCTCTTCACTCTGGTGCCCAGGGACAGGACTGGAGGGAACGGCTGCAGCTGAGTCGGGGCAGCCTTAACTTGGATCTCAGGAAAAGGTTTTTCCCCAGAGGCTGCTGGGGCACTGCCCTGGCTCCCCAGGGAAAGGTCACAGCTCCAGGGCTCTGTGCACTCCAGCCACATTTGCACACCACTGTTAGGCCCAGGCTGGCATTGTTGGGGTGTCCTGTGCAGGGCCAGCAGTTGGATTCGAGGATCCCGATGTATTCCACCCAGCTCAGCCAAAAATTCTGTGGTTCTGGGATCCCATGACCCTGGGAATGGGAGTGCCAATGGTTGCCATGGCAACAGACTCTGGCTCCAGGCCTGAGCTGGTGTCCATGGCAACCACCGCTGGCATGGGGTCTCCATGGAGCTGCCCAGGGACTGACCATAGCAACAGCAGCTGGGGATGGTTGCCATGGAAACTGAACAGAGAAACAGGGGCTGAGGTGGATGCCATGGAAACTGACCATAGCAATGGGGGGGGGTTGATGATAGTTTCCATGGAAATTGACCACAGAAATGAGGCCTGGTGATGTTTGCCTACTTAGCATCAGATTTGTCACACACACTCAGAGGGGTTCCATGAGGACTTTCCAAGAGTCTCCAGGCTCTTCAAGAGCTTGAATATCACACACTGAGACAGGGGCTCCATGGAGACCTCCCAGGGCTTTCTGGGGATGGTAAGGATCTGAGTAGTCAGAGGCAGTCACAGCCATTCCATGGTGACATCCCAGAGGACCTTGTGCTGCAAAGCCACCGGTCTGTCACAGGCACTCATGAGGGCTCCACGATGATATCCCAGGAGTCCCCAGGCTGCCAAAGAGTCAGGATGTCCCAGACACTCACAGGGGTTTCTGTCACCGGCAGAGTGGGAGCTTCAGGCAAAAGCTTTATTTCTTTATTGGAGAAACTCCTGCTGAATCATGAGGTGGAGAAATGATACCCAGCAGCCGCCCTGAATCCCCCAAAACTCTCCAGGACGTTTAGACTTCTAAAATTCCTTTAAGAGAGGAGCCTCTGAGTGGCTGGATCCAATCCCAACTCCAGACTTTCTCAAAGGTGTAAAAGATTGGACAGGTGGAATTGAACTTCAATTCAATTTGTCCCACAGGATTAGCGATGGAATACCAGATATATTTATAGAAATATAAAGGATCAGTTCATACCGAGTGCTATCACACAGCACTTACAGGATGGCCAGGGTACCAGACCCAGTCAGCATGGGTTTACAAAGGGTAGATCATGTCTGAGCAACCTGGTCTTCTATGACCAGGTGACCCATCTGGTGGATGCAGGAAGGGCTGTGGATGTTGGCTATTTAGACTTCTACAAGGCCTTTGATACAGTCTCCTACAGCACAGTCCTGGAGAAGCTGGCAGTCCACAGCTTGGACAGGAGCACTCTTTGCTGGGTTAGGAACTGGCTGGATGGCCAGGCCCAGAGAGTGGTGGTGAATGGTGCCGCATCCAGCTGGGGACAGTCACCAGTGGTGTCCCTCAGGGCTCTGTACTGGGACAAGTTCTATTTAATATTTTTATAGATGACATGGATGAGGGCATCAAGTCCATAATTAGTAAATTTGCATTCCCGTCTTTCCCCCCCCCACCCGGCCCTCCTTCGAGGGGCGGTGTTGGGGCGGGGGGGGTCTCTCTCGGCAGGCCGGGGCCGACAGGGGTAGACCAGGCGTCCTGCGCCCGGGGTAGACCTGTTACACCCAAGCCCCGGGGTAGACCCGGCGTCCTGCCGCCAGGGTAGACCTGTGTCACCCAAGCCCCGGGG